>NW_006783542.1:2570541-2589382 GCF_000442215.2 Lipotes vexillifer
TAAGCCAACTTAGTTTCACCTCTGGAGATGTGAGAAAGGTCTGCACAGACCCCCCCCCCCCCGCCCCACTTTACGGTGAAGACCTTCTCGGGGGGGTTACGACCTGGCTCGGCCTGTCAAACCAACGCTACCCCAACGCGGCTCGGTCTCCCTCCCGGGGTTCTCGACCTCCGCCCTCCGCCCCGAGGTGACCTGGCCCAGGGCTCCCGCGAGCCTCCTGGTGGAGCGGCTGCGCCGCGGAAGCCTTGGGCGGCGTCGAATTGCGGAGGGGCCGCCTTCCCGGCGGGTGAGGAGCGATGCTGTCCTACCCGACAGCCTGCAGGCGGAGGTCTGGGCGCTGCACGCCAGTAGTCTCCTCCTCGCCCGGAGGGGACGACGGTGGGAGGGGCGAGAGGGAAGGGCGTCGGCCGCCGCCCCCGGGCCACTCACCTGCGCTCCGGCCCGTGGGCTGGGCGCGGGGCGAGCGGGCGGCCCGGGAACAACCCAAGCGCCGCCGCCCCGACCCGGAGGCTCCGGCGCGGTCCCGGCGGCCGCGCGCGGTGATGACGTCACGCCCGACCTGTCACGTGAGTGGTCACGTCACTTGACCCGCGGGTGTGCATTGCCGGCTTGTGCGAGCCTGGAGAAAGCAGCGAGGAGGGTTTGGATGACTGGGGGTGGCGAACTGGGGGCGGAGGGGGCTTCGTGCGCGAGTGCCTGGGTGCAGCCCCAGCCAGGTTACCGGCTGAGACGATGTTCCCCAGGGCCGCGAGGCGCGGCGGACTGAGAGGATTCCAAAGATTTCTAAGCTAAGGGGCTGACTGCAGGGCGTGTTTTACCTGACAGGTATTCAGGAGCCCTCTTACATCGAGAAAACCCACGGAGGCTTCCGATTTCTTCACTTCCATTGTCCACAATGGCCTTTTCGGGCCGACCATCACTGTGCTGAGAATCCTCTGAGTCCTTCGACCATGGACTTCAGCGTTCTCTGCATCACAGTCGGGCCTGTCATCACCACTGGGTGGTTCTCCTCTGCTTCTGCACTCCGAGACAGTTAAATGGAAGGAACTTGCGGTCTCTAGAAGCTGCACACTGCGAGGGAGATTGCGAAGGATCTTCTTAGAAGTCCCAGGAGTCTTCATCTCCCTATTCTGCTTCTGCTGCCTTTCACAGCTCTTGGATGCGGAGCTTCTGATCGATTTCGGCACACTTATCTCAGTAGTGCAGAAGGGAATGAGGTTCCTTGATTCAATTCATGTGAAGGTCCAAACCAGTTGTGTTTGTACTGTTTTCCTCTGTGGGGCCTTTGATTCTTTAGGGATAATAAAACTATAGCCAAGTGGGTAGCAGTCTAATTTTACGTAGTGTTTCCGTCCCTCATATCGTATCTCTGATCTAAAATTCTCTGATTTACATATTGTGAGTGCAGGATTGGTACAAGTTTTATGGGGGGCATTTTGGAAAAGTTCACCAAAATGATGAATGCAGATATCCTTTAACAGCGATTTTAATAAATCTATCCTGTGTATACATTCACACACATGTAAAATGATGTGTGTGCAAGGTTGTTTGTAGATTGTACTTAAAACAAGTTTAACGCCCATCAGTAGGGGACTGGTTCAGTAACGTATAGTACATCCATACAGTTCAATACCATGAAGTTGAGAAAACTGTGCATACTTTGCTATTAGTTGTGTGAAAAGGTTGGGGAAATATAAATAGTCGTATTTGCCTGTACATGTATAAAAATTGCATTTGGAATAATACAAAATAGAGTAGTAACAGTTTCTTTGGAGAGAGGAACTGGTTGGTTGGGAGACAGGGCAGGAGGGAGATTTTTTCCTCTATATATTTTTATGCCTTTTGAATTTTGCATCATGTGAATTAAAAATATGTATAATTTAAATTAAAATAATCCCTTGTTTTCTGGTTGCAGAATAGCACCCACATGCTTTAATGATATTGCCTAATTCCTGGCTGCTAAACTGAGTTTTTCCAAATATGAGAGGGAACTTAATAAAAGAGGCTTTGTTTAGAATATGCGCACTGCTTTTCCTGAGAGTAAAAGATGGAGAAACTGCTAGCAAGAAAGCCAGCACTGTGGGAACTAGTTCAGGCTTCTGTTTTCTTCAAGGGCACAGCCCTAGCACGCCCTGAAGTGCTTAAGTTGTGGGAACACGGTCCTCAAGTGAGAATATTTCTAGTCGTTTGGACATCTGACTCTGCGCTACAGCCCAGACTGATTCTGAATTTCTTAAGTCCGTTGTTGGAGGGCTGTGTCTGGATGAGGTGAGTCAATCACCCAGGTTCCACACATTGCCCTTTTTGTTTGGACTCCAGGGATGACTCTGGGTGTTTACAGCTAGTGAAGGGTTTCAGTGAGGAAAAACGGGGATGTGCTGTGGAACTCTAGATCAAGTACGTAGAATATAGGTCAAATCTCTAAACCAGCTAGGCAGAGTGCGTTGCATTTTTGTGCCACCAGAGTATGGCAGAAATGAGAATGCGCCTCTTAATTACTGAATGTAATCATAGCAGGGCCCCGATTGCTGCTTTGAAATTCATTGTGAATTTGCACCCAGGCCTACCTCATGCCTCCCAAGGGCTGGTTCCTGCCCCTGACCAGTGATAACACAGATACTAAGGAAGGCACTTTCTGGGGGAGATGGGACTCCTCTGTGAGCCGCTTTTACATCAAGGACTTCTCCCAAACATAGGGCTGTGCTGAACCTTTCTTAGATTGCAAGACAATAGATGTTCTATAGCTACAGATTAGTCTCTTCCCAAATTGTTTACTTATTGATAGGAAGAGGATAGAGTCAGATTCTTAGCTTTTATTCTTGGCCTCTCTTTAATCAAAACTTATCAATGTTTCTGTCATCACTTACTTTTCTCCTGTATTGCCTAGCACACCGCAGGTCCTCAACAAGTATTTAGGAAGTGCATGAACCATAGCATGCAGTTAGAGAAAGAAGGTAATATTCACCTGCTGCTAGTTAGTTTTGGTAAAGGGAAGGGATAGTGAAATCAGGATTTTTAAATGATCTGAGGCTTTAGAACCTGGGGTTTAAGTCAGAATGATCTGGATTCAGATACTGCAATCCTGTCATGTTGTGAAAAAGTTTTGGTCTTTTGGGGCCTTAATTTCTTCATCTGTGGAATGGGATAATACCACCTACTTAACAGAGTTAAAAATAAAGACATAAAATAACATGAAAAGTACAAAGAAGATGCTCAAGACATCAAAGAAGATGTCTCACTCAGACTGTTTCCCTGGTCCTGTCTACTGGAAGATGATGAAGCACATACACATGGGGTCTCACCAATTGCTAGGGGTCTCATATTTCCTCAAGTACAACATGGGTGGAGTTGGACCAGATGTGGTCCATTTCCTTCCAGTTCTTTCTATACTAGTGGTTGCAAACTCAGATACCTCCGGGGTCCAAGCAGATGACCACACTGCTGGGTAGGGCCGAGGATGAACCTGAGAGTGCAGCCCTCTGTAAAGACACAGCCGCTATTGGGCCGAGGCTGACTGTTTCCAAACAGGTCATGTTTGTGAATGTTTGCGGCCTGCAGGTCAGCAGTTTGAGACTTCTGCTATCAGCTCCCTAAGTACTTTTTTAAACTTAAAAATGTTTTGTATTAAACAGATATACTTACTATATATGCAAGAAAAAGTGATCACAGTATAAAGAATACCCAGGTATGCACCTCCAATTTAATAAACACAAGCTTTACTTTAGAAATACCCAGTGTGTTACCCTGTCCTTTCCCCTTCAGAGGTATAGCCATTTTTCTGAATTAACATTTCCTTTTTTAAAGTATTTACCATGTTTATACCCTTAAGCTATCATTAACTTTGCACATTTCAGAACAGTAGTACATCAGTGCAATCACACCAGATATATTACTCCAAGTAGCCCCACTCCCTCCTCCGAATCTTGAGATTCAACCATGTTGTCATCACTGTAACTAGCTCTCACTGCTAAATAGTGTTTCAGCATAAGAATAAACCAAGATTTATTTTTCCACTCAAAGTTCTGGACGGTTGGCTTGTCTGTAGTATGTTGCTACTAGGCAAAGCTACAATGAATCTGTTAGTACAAGCTAAGTTTCTCAAGGGTAATTTTTTTTCAGAATGTGAGTTGTGACCCATTGATGAGTTATGAAACTTAGTGGGTCAGACCAGCATTTTAAAAAAATTTATTTATTTTTGGCTGTGTCGCTGTGCATGGGCTTTCTTCAGTTGCGGCAAGCGGGGGCCACTATTCATTGTGGTGCACGGACTTCTCATTGCGGTGGCCTCTCGTCGCGGAGCACGGGCTCTAGGTGTGTGGGCTTCAGTAGTTGTGGCTCGCGGGCTCTAGAGCACAGGCTCAGTAGTTGTGGCACACAGGCTTAGTTGCTCTGCGTCATGTGGGATCTTCCCAGACCAGGGCTCGAACCCGTGTACCCTGCGTTGGCAGGCGGATTCTCAACCACTGTGCCACCAGGGAAACCCCAGAACCAGCATTTTTTAAATGAAGTAACCTAGGATAGATACCAGATGCATCTCACATTGTATTGTTTCATGTAATGTTTGAATGTTATGACATGTATACTCCACCATGTCCATAGTGGTCCTATGGTTCCACCAGCAGCATCTGGTCTGCTTCACATCCATACCAACACTCAGTCTTAGGACTTTTAATTTGTGCCCATCTGGTAGGAGTAAAATGGTTTATCAGTTTGGTTTTAATTTACATTTCCCTGATTACCACCGGAGATAGAGATTTGTTGGCCTAGTTGGATTATTTTTTAAAAAGATCACTTGTTCTCCTAGTTGTACAGATTTGACCCTTAAAGTGAACCCAACTCTGTAACTCAAGAAGATTCCCATCTGGGGACTTCCCTGGTGGTCCAGTGGGTAAGACTGCACACTCTCAATGCAAGGGGCCCGGGTTCGATCCCTAGTCAGGGAACTAGATCCCGCATACATGCCACAACTAAGAATCCACATGCTGCAACTAAGAAATCTGCATGCTGCAACGAAGATCCCTCGTGCTGCAACTAAGACTGGCGTAGCCAGAAATTAAATTAAAAAAAAAAAAGATTCCCGTCCAATGCCTACACTAGCTCAGAAGTGACTACTGTAGGCCTTTTGCATCCAATGAACGGAACTCGTTGTCAGGCTGGGGAAAATTTGCAAAGGCACAAAAAGGCATGGAATAACCTCTTGACGAGACCTTAATCAGGGCAGTTTTAAAAGAACTAAAGTCTAGAGTATTAATATCATGTAGTAGACCTTTGATGCTCACAGGTGGGTGTCTTCTAATTACTGAACTCTACTGCAGCATGACACCAACTTCTCCAGGAAATGTCTGTGCGCTAAGTGGAGACACGTAAAGTGGCCTGGAGCAGCATGTGCTAGGAGTTCAGTTAGGCTCATTCGCTGGCCCGCACACGCCAGCCTGTCAATACCTATGATTCAGATTTGTGCCTCAGCAGAATCTGCAATGATTTTACTGGTTTTAATCCTTTGGACTTACGTGCAAATAGCTGAGACCACACGTGTTAAATCTTTGAATGCCAAGTGTCTTCTGTACTCCTTTATTATCATCATAGTCTTTGCATCAAGATACATAGCAATGATAGCAGGTTTCTTTTTAAAGCTTAGTATTAAATATTAAATATCTTTCCCCACTTTAATTTTACATTACTCTGCCAAGAAAACATTAAAACTCAAGTTATTTGAAGCCTGGACACACTTCCATGATTAGCCGGCTGTGTAAAAGTTGGTGGCTTTGCTCTTCCTGCTGTGTGAGCAAGTCCAGGCCCTAGAAAGATGGACGAGGTTGTAATTGTTTCTCAAAAGTGTGCTACAAAAACGGATGGCCTGTTATAAGCCAGGTTACAAAGTCAAGACGGGGGTGAGGGAGGGACAGTTTCTTCCAGAAACAGAATTTCTGAAAAGTCCCAGTCCATCATTTTTCCCCAGAACGGTTGGAGGAGGGGTAAAATCTCAACATGAGCTTCAAAGCCCCGTCTCTGCGAGGGGACAGTAGTCGCCTTACCGAGGGGGTCGCGGCCACGCCTGCCCATCCCCACTGCTCTCAGCGAGGGAATGGAGAGTTTATTGCCCAGTGAGTGTGAAGTGGGCTGAAGCTCGGTTGGTTCTGAATTCTCTAAGAGGTTTCTTCTAGAAACAAGACAACTCAGACTCTTCCTCTCACTTCAGCAAAGAAGTTATTTTAAAAGCACTTGGGAAGTTCCTGCTGTGCCCTTGCGGGGCGGCTCAGAGGAGGGAGTCGTCAGTACAGCCCCCTTCCAGGCCATATCGGAACTCCTGAAGGTTGGAGACCCCGTAGAAGTGGACGAAGGCGGCTGCCACCACCAGGACGTGGAAGATCTGATGAGACTGGAACTGCAGGGACACAAGAGAGGGGCCTCAGGGTGATGGCACGGAAGGCTGGAGGCGGTGGAGAAGGCACTCGCCTCTCCTCGTTCCTCCCTAAAGTTTTTTATATCATAAAAGTGGCAGATTTGTTGGAGAAAAAAATCTTTAAGCCCTGTCAGGGATACGCCAAAATGTTACTATCGCTCACTCCCCTCCCAGCCATTTTCCCACCTACATGCACGGACATGCATGTAGGAACTCGTGTGCACCCCCAGACACTACCTGACCCGTGTCTCTCACTGCCTCTGACTCCGAGCTCTACCTGTGGGCCGGTCTCACCACCACGGGCCCCACTGAAGCGTCGTTTCTTTTTACCCATATGTCGAATTTTCCAGGGAAGAAGCGCTCAGGAATCCGCGCGGCATAAAGGCCGGCCCCGGCGATGTACATCACAGCCATGAGGAAGAACCAGCCCATCTGCCCCACCGTGGTGGCCTTGACAAAGCCCTCCGCGATCGTAAAGTGCATGGTGGGCACGACGCCGCTCAAGCCAAGCCCCAGGAACACCCCTGAACAAAGCAGACACAAGAGCGTCAGGCATGGAAACAGTACCACTTGGAAGGCACTGCTATCTCACTCTGATGAGCTACTTTCTGGTGAACGGTACATGTTTATTGGAAACTGAGCGCAAGATGGAGAACACTCAGCAGACACTCCTTTAACATTCAGAACGGGAAGAAGGCTGTGTAGATGCGGATATAGCTCTTCCCTCCTAAGGAGCCAAGAACAAACGTCTCACATTCTTAACTATCCGTGAAGCAGCCTAGGCGACCATGTAGGTCAGAACTTCCTGATGCCTGCCTTGGGTACAGAACTGACACGGTGAGGCCTCAGGTGGTTTGCCAGCCAGGGAGGAGCAAGACAGGCTTCCCATTAAGGTCAGGACCCTGACCTCCTGAGGAGACAGAGAGACCCAGACTGGAAGTCGTCAGTGGCCACTGGACAAAAAGTAAATAAACGGACAGACAGAACGGGTGCCGGCTCAACACCACCACCGTACACGCAACCGCAGGGCAGGGACTGCCTCTCTGTTTCTGCAGACGGCCTTGGTAAAGCATCAGTCTGGCACATGGTTGGCACTTGATGAATACTTAATTATTTTAAATGAAGGTTAAAACACAGCAGATGTTAAGTCTAAAGGGACCGACGACTAGTGCTAATCGATGTGTTGCTGCGAGTAATAAAGCTTGAGTCTGGATGAGACAACAGGAAGATGTTTATGCTCACAGCCATCATGTTACTTGGTAACAGTGTTTATGCCCAAGGTATTTTACTTACCAAGCAAAGCCTTCCATTTCTTAGTAAAATAACTTTGGGTGGTTTAATTTTAGCCCCTTGGTTTGAGCTCAGCACTGAGCTCAGTGACCCTCAGGTCACTAAAATGACTGCTTTGTACATTTTTTAACTTCCTCAAACCAAATATAAGAGCAGTCATTTCTATACTTGTAGCTCATTGACCAGGTTGGTAATTATCTGTCCTATTAACATGTTACTGAAATAGTACGAAACCTGGGGGAGAACTGAGCTTTGAAAATGCACGCTGTTTTGAAAGTTCTAAACACAGAACAGGGTCTGGGTGGGGCTCCAGGGTTGACCCCCTTGGGCTCAAGGTCCAAATACCTATGAGGTTTATGTCTTCCGACCCACCTGCTCTTGTCTGCCGGTGCTTAGGAGTGGCAAACCGGTCCCACTGGGCCACAATGATGGCAGAGATGCCCAGGACACAGACGCTGGAGAGGTAGATGAGCCGTGGCTGTGGGGAGCAGTAGAAGGAGTAATAGAGCCAGGGCACGAAGCTCCCCATGATGAGCAGGGCGATCCCTGAGTAGTCCAGCCTGAAAAGAGCCACAGAATGAGCGGAGCAGTGGAAGAAGTGAAGAGCTCCTAGGGCTTGTTTAGCTGGTTCTTTCTGTTCTCCGGCGGCTCTCAGATGTGACCACCCCCAGCCCCTCACTTCCCATACGATCTGTCCTATATCCTGAATCAAAATCCCATGAGGTCAAGCACTTCTATTTTGCAGTGGAAAAGTCTGAACTGTATCCCTTTCCGCTGGCTGTGAACAGCTACATCCCCCTCATGGATACTTAAATTCAGGAATTTCATCAGTCCAGCCAGTCTCCAGCTTCCACACAGGAAAGGCTCTGAGTATTCCCCTGTTCTGATAGGTTGAGTTCTAAAAACAAAACCCTTAAATTGGGAGTATTATTAAGGTGTACTGTTCTGTTTTAGTCAACTTCTTAAAGATAAAAATGTATTCTTGTTACTGGTGTTACTGAGAAAAACAAAATAACTCACCATCACCTCCAAAACCACCACCACCAACAACAAAAAAAGCAAACAAACAGAACTCCAGGCTCAGAACTGGGGAATAAGGAGAGCCTTAGAGAATGGACATCTGAGGCTTCCAGCAATATGTGGGCAGCAAAAATAAGCTTTACTGGACCGGTGGGTCGGAGCTCCAGCAGGATGAAGCACAGAAACTTTGCCACGTCCTGAACGGCTTGGACCACCAGGAAGGTAGGACAGGACTGGGTACTCGGTCCGAGAGAGCAGCCCACTGGTACCCAAAGTTTCACAAAGGGCAGCACTGCACAGGGAGAAAATATACCCACAACTAAGCTCCATCTGTTGAGGAGGCTGCAGTGAAACTTCTCACGAAGGACTTAAGAGAAAAGTTTCCTGGGCTTCCCTGGTGGTGCAGTGGTTGAGAGTCCGCCTGCCGATGCAGGGGACGCGGGTTCGTGCCCCGGTCTGGGAAGATCCCACATGCTGCGGAGAGGCCGGGCCCGTGAGCCATGGCTGCTGAGCCTGCGCGTCTGCAGCCTGTGCTCCGCAACGGGAGAGGCCACAACACTGAGAGGTCCACATACCGCAAAAAAAAAAAAAAAAAAAAAAAAAAAAAAAAAAGAGAAAAGTTTCCTGATCCTCTTATACCCGCAAAACAGAAAGCCCTTCCTCTGGCACATTAGGGAATCTTCAGGAGTTGCTGGAGTTTCCAGGACCCTGCCAGCACCTGGATCACAAGGTGTCCCTACCGACGTTCTTCTCACTCACTTGGAAAAGGTCCGAGAGACCTTCTCTGAGTGACAATAGACGGTGTGAAAGAGCCAGGAGAAGCTGAGGCAGAGCACCGCGCCCAGGAAGAACATCCCGAACACCACCTTCTCCTGAAGGGGGGCCATGAAGTACATGTTTGGTCTCAGCATGGTCAGGATTCCCAGAAAGAGAAACAGCACAAAACCTACAGGACGGAGAGAAGAGGCCTGAGGAAAAAGGCAAGGTGTGGTGATTTAAGCCAGCACTAAAGCTACAGGTTGAGCCGTGGGCACCGCGGTCGACAACTTCTGGAGAAAACCGCACCCGTCACACAAACCCAGACAGAAAGAGCATCCTCTGAAATGCTGGCGTTTTGTTTCTACCGCGGGGACTGTGAAGTGGGAGGAGCTGCCTGCACCGGGGACGGTTCTGACCACAGAGGACGTCATCTCCTCTGCTTCTAGGCCCCCCACCCCCGCCTTACAGACCAGCGACGAAGGGCCCAGCAAGCTCACTGGTAGTTTAAAGGCACGACGCCAGCTGTCAAACTGTCACAACAACGTTGCTTTTCTTTCCCGTGGACAAAGGCTGTACAAGTGCTGGTGTTTAAGGAGACAGAAAGTCCGATCCTCCACCCAGACCACTCACCAAGCAGGTGGGTCCAAATGTTGCCGGTCTCCGTGTGGATGCGGAAGATGCTCTGGAAGCAGGCGCGGAAGGAGGGCATGGGCGGCCTGTGGCCGTGCAGCAGGTAGTCGTTGTCCTGCAGCCAGTCGGGGAGCACGTCGTATGGGATGACCCTCCAGCGCCCCTCCCAGACCTGCAACCACACACTCTCTGAGCGGGGCCCCGAGGACGCGAGCCACCCCAAGGACAAGGGGTGAAGGAGAGCGTCAGCCTGGCTCCAGAGGGGCCCAGGGAACGGTGGGGCCAGCCTGGGGCCAGAGAAGCCAAGACACAGCACGAGCGAGGCCACCCCAGGACCGACGGCTCGTGAATGGCTTTGTCCTGTGTCATGATAGTTCACCTGGATATGCTTAGGTAAGTAGATAAGTGTTTCTCAGTCTTTAAAGAGAATATGGCAGGACCTCCCTTCAGCTACTTGAGTTTTAAAATTCAGTAGATGTAGTGAATGAAAACAAGGAAATAGAAATTATATATATGGTTTTAAAAATATACATTTACCCCTCTGCCCCTCTGCCCCCAGAGACTCTGGTGGCCGCCTGTCCATCCTTTCCCCCCTTTAGATACTACGTTCTTACTGGGTTGAGCCTATGACTTTTCAGAGCAGGGCTTCTTAACCTGGGACGTATGGACAATGGACAGTGTTGGAAATATGGATGGAAAAAAAATTTTTATTTTCAATCACTTCTAACTAAATTTAACATTTCCCTCAGTTGTAAATGTGAGCAAGTCTAGTATTAGAATTTGTGACTCTGTCACCAATAGAAATCAGATATTTTCATACACTAGTTTTGCAGATATCAAAATATTGTTTCTACTGGTTACCACTTAGAAATGATAAATTCTAATAAAATACATTATAGCTTGTCATGCATAGCTAACGTATTAATAAAGGTGCCATGTTACCGTATCACATTCTAATATTTTGATGGCTGCCAAAGGGACTGATAGCAAAAACGTTAAGAACTCCTGTTTTAGAATATATTCTGAGCAAGGCCAACACAGTAGGCAGTAAAAATTTAGCCAGATTCCCCTTGATTTACTTCACCGTAAAGGAAAGCAAGCCCACGCACAGGAGCGAAAGCTCTCCCCGCCAGGGCGTGCCCGCCAGGTGCAGGGAGCCCAGGTGAGCCTGCCCTCCCCCTTCCAGGACAGGACCTTGTACACAAACTCCTCCATCTTCTCCATGGCATGGTGGGCTTGCAGGGGCAGCGTCAGCACCCGCACCTCCTCCTCCTCTTCCTGAGGCACTGCGCGTGCCCGCTCTCCTTCGGCCTGCAGAAACGAAGGAACCACACACCCCAGGAGTTCCCTAGTCCAGAGTGAGCGATCCAGAGAAACCCCAACTCACTGCCCTCTGCCCAGCCTCTCTCCCACACTCTGGCCTTGTGGCCTTTTCTCCTACGGCATGACGGTGCACGAGTTTACAACTCTGTAAATGCTGGAGCGAAAGCCCAACGCAGCACACGGGGGACAGACGGATGGAGACTGGCACCCGAGGCACACGGGACTAGCGCACCAGGCCTACATGCTCTGCAAGTCCCAACAGCCCACGCTTATCGCTAAGACAGCGGTTCTGAACTTGCCCCATTTTCCCGAATATTTCTCTCTTCCAGATCACTGAATGCTCAAAAGAATGAAAAAGACAGAGTTTCAGAGATTCCCCTAACAATTTAAATCTGTGCAGTTCTCTGTTCTCTGGCTCTGGGGATGCCACGGTGACTGAAACTCTGCATCCACAGCAGCTCCCAGGAGAAGCAGGGCCTCAGAACTGGTTCCGCGAAAGAAGCTGCAGGCCCTCCCGAGCTGCACAGAAGCCTGACACACAGTGTGCAGCTCGACAGCCCTCGCCTCCCAAGGAGAGGCTCTGGGCCGTGTGCGGACAGCAGCTCCTCCTCCCGGCTGTTCTTTCCCCTGTGATGCTTCCTCTTAGATTTCACGACACAGACTGATGCAGACCCCTCTCCCCCTCCGTGACAGAGTCCTTAGTTTCACTCAGGGTGGCAATGCTACTGCAATTTTGCTCAGGCAAAATGAAAAGACCACACCGATGTGCATGAAGCGCTGCCAGGTGCTTTCAGGAAGGGTGGGCCCTGCTCCCCCAGCCCCGCCCCTCGGCGACACAGTAAGAATGAGATGGAAGAGCATGACAGGTGCCTGCCCAGGTGCAGCGTCCACACCAGCCCGTGGCGGCTACTTCCAAGCACTCTCTCTCTACGAGAGAGACTTCTACCTCGTCAAAGCTACACGCTGGCTTTTTTTTTTAACATCTTTATTGGAGTATAACTGCTTTACACTGTTGTGTTAGCTTCTGCTGTATAACAAAGTGAATCAGCTATACATATACATACATCTCCATCTCTCCTCTCTCTTGCATCTCCCTCCCACCCTCCCTATCCCACCCCTCTAGGTGGTCACAAAGCACCGAGTTGATCTCCCTGTGCTATGCGGCTGCTTCCCACTAGCTCTCTGTTTTACATTTGGTAGTGTATATATGTCCATGCCACTCTCTCACTTCGTCTCAGCTTCCCCTTCCCCCTCTCCGTGTCCTCAAGTCCATTCTCTACATCTGCGTCTTTATTCCTGTCCTGCCCCTAGGTTCTTCAGAACCATTTTTTTTAGGTTCCGTATATATGTGTTAGCATACGGTATTTGTTTTTCTCTTTTTGGCTTACTTCACTCGCTACAGGGGTTTTTGTTTGTTCATTATACGAAGCCCAGCCTAATCTTGCCTGACTGCTTCCTTGCTTCAACCACAGACAGGCACTGGTCACTTGCAGGATTTCAGGTCTTGTGCTAAGCACTGGGGTATAAGCAACCGCTTAGTGGGAAAAACAGATAAAAAGAGCTACACTACAGCGTGATGAGGACTGGGGTAGGGAGAGTCCCTTGGGGAGACCGACAGGCCTAAGGGGAGAGGCGGGCCCTGGGGGGACAACTTACTTTGGTTGGGCTGGCAACGCCCCGCTTGCCCTGCTCCTCTAGCAGGGGGCCCAGCTCAGCCAGCTCCACCGTGTCCGCCTCCCTGTTCCCGGCAGGAGCCCCACTGCCCTGGGCCACCACAGGTCCTTTGTGAGAAGACATCTGGCTGGTACCTCAATGCTCTGCGGCTTCAGCTTGGGAAAAGGGTGGGGTCTCTCGACCCCAGGGGGCAGAGAGTTCCTTGTGATGGAAGACACTGAAAGCAAACATAAACACCAAACACGAAGGGTGTCAATGAGCCAATACACAGGGACTAAGACACAGCCCCTCGACTCACAGCCCCTCCAGTCCTAGAGGCCAGTTAAGTGCTTTTGTTCTCCTCTTAACTACCACCCTTTACTTGGAACCTCACTAATCTTAACGATAAGGCTGAAAACCTAGTTGCATGCCTCCAAAGGATTTGTTTTTCCGCACCAAACGGTCACCACAGAAGAACAGCTACCCACCCGCAAGTCCCTCCCACGCGCACAGAGTGGAGTTTAGCCCACCAGCCCCAGAGCCAGTCTGCCCTGCAAAGTCCTGGCCCTGAGACTCAGGAGGCAGACGAGGAGGCCGACACCTGCTGTGGCCGCTGCGAGGCCCCCGGCTTAGACGTGAGCTAACTGCCGACTGAACTCGGCGGGCCTTACCTATGAATGCTGACACGTGTGCCTCGCACACAGAAGGAACTCGGCTGTGGGACAGGCGCCCAGTGGTTCGTCTCTCTGCCAGGCCCACTACTTCTCTCACAGGATCACAGCCCGGGCTCGACACCCGGACAGCAATAACCTGGACAGCTTTACTCACAGCCGCCCCTCACAGCAGCAATAACTCGCCTGCACGCGGGAGGCTGAAGGCAGGAGGCAGCCCAGCCTTGCCCTCTGCCACCAAACAACCGGCTCAGCGAGCCGTCCCAGCAGCCGTGGCTGATGACCCACGCGCCACGCAGACGAGCTTTTCAGAGGCCCAAGGCAGGCACACGGTTCCTGTAAGGAAGTATAGTCTTGAATCGGGCCCAGGGAGAGGAAGGCGTATGGAAAGGAGGGGAAAAGTGCCCCAAGATTTCCAGCCCCGCAGCAAAGGCGTGGCCTGCTCACAGCAGGAGGATCCAGAATATCCACATTTTCTTGCACTGGGGTCACCTGAGCCCCGAAAAGCACAGGGCAGTGCAAAGAGGGCCAGGCAACACCTGCACATGGGGCGAGCTGCATGACGGGGAGGAAACGGAAGCTCGGGCAACCCACACCTTTCCCATGGGCAGTCAGCACAGCCCTGCGCACCGCGTCCATCCCCGGTGGCTGTTCACAGACATCCACCTTTGGCATCTTGTACGAGTTCTTTGTTTACCCAACAGTGATCTCAATTCCTTCTCAGGGATTATCATGCGATAAATGCAGTCAGGTGAGGGCAATCCTCAAGTTTGAAAACAGTCATGCTATGCTCAACACACAAGCACAGCTGAAAGCTACTGGCAGAGCTGGTTCAAGAGAACAGACCGCCCATAACTCAGTGCACGCAGACCTGTCTTCGGTGTCAACACACAGGCAGTTCCTCTTCCTCCAAATGTGCAAGACTCTGACAAGAGGGACGCCAGCCCACAGTCATAGCCAACAACTGAGCCCAAGGAGAACAGGAAATTGGAGGCCTCTGAAACCTCAAGAGATAGGCAACTGACGTAAGCAGAAACACTGGGAAATCTTTCTCAACAAGCCGACCACAAAACACATCTCCTCAAAGTGAGGTACTACTGAATAAACAGCTTAATAAGAGGTAATTTATACTCTGGGGTGAAAACATAAATAGCTCCGGGCATCTCGGAGAAGTCTGAAAAGGGGAATACACTCAGCTATTCTAGAATACTGCTGCCAGCATGTGAGGGGTGGCCACTAGGGCTCAAGACAGATATACAGATACAGATATTCTCAGGTTCTGGGATACAACACTACATGGATCACAAATTTATACATACCCCTGATTTTGGTCAGAACACGTATTTCAAAATGAATGAATGAATGAATGAATGAGGCAGCATTCCAGCAAGAAGCATACGACCTATCAGCTCCTGCTGCTAATAGCTAAGGGTTTATGGACTTGTGCTTGTAGGGCTTCCTCCTGTCCCTCTCCCGAGTAAGCCAACACACTCACTGAATACTTAACAAATGTATTTAGTGCCAGTGCCCTCAGGCACTTTAAGGAACTGTGCAAAATACAAAACCAGTGATACAACTGCACTGCTCCAAGAGGACAGTGGACGGAGAACCCCTAAACTAGGATGGCCACACACTAAGTTGTTACTTTGAGTGCTGTCATGTCACCATAGTGAGCAAAGTCCACTGTCCAGCTGGGTCTTCTAAACTGTAGCAACACAGGGACAGGAAAGGGAGAGAGAGGGGTCGGAGGTCCGGCAAGAAAGAAAAGCCAATAATGAATGCTAGGACCTGAAAATATCACTTGACAGCGTGGGCCACTCACAAACAGCTGGGAATTACTGCAAGCAAGCGTTTCAGTTTCTACTATATACCACCAGCCTCCGCCCCTAAAGTGTTAAGACGGACTCTGGGAACGTCAGGAGAGCCGAAGGTACTTCAGCTTTCTACTAGCTTTTCTATCCTTACCTATTTTAGAGGAAACACATTTTCCCTCAAACTCGCCACACCCAATATAGCAATTATAATTGGGCCAGACTGCACTGAGTGCATTTTTGACGGGATTTCTTCAATTCACGCTGATAAATCTTTACCACTAAGCTTTCCTGCTGGATAACTCTATGACACTAGAGAATAAAGCCGTGGAGGCGGGGAGGCGCTTGTGCTCCTATAAGTAAGATCATCTGGTGCCAAACTAGGGAAAGGACTGATTCTTAACTGCCAGCATTTACTGGTGAGTTTATTTCCCTCACACTTTTGGAGACATGTATTTTGTGAACCAGTTCCCAAGTTTTCCAGGCTATAGCACACTCCTTCCCTGGAGTCAAAGGCACAAAACTTCTTCTAGGAGTTTTTAATCTGGGGTCCCTGGGCCCTCAGAGGTTCCACGGGTAAGCTCCATCTTAGGTCTACATGACTCACATTGTTCTAAAGCAAGGCCAGCCTAGCGGTAAAGACCAAGAACACAGCCATCTTCTCCTCTATCTGCTCTCTTTCTTAGGGAAGGTGCTTTCATAGCACTGCTGGGGGGTAAATGAGTCAAGGCAAAGGCTTATGTTTGAAAACTATCAAATTGCAGTAAGGGAGCCTCAGCTTTCCTATTTGATCACAGTGTCACTGACTTAGAGTCTGCAGCGAAAAATCACAACGTAGCTTTCTCTGTAGCTCTTCTCCAGATAAAGCTATCCCAACAGAAGGGGTCTGTTTTTTTTTGATCCCAGAGACAGGTAAGCTTTTCGAATGCCATGACAAAAAGAAAAAAAGTAAAGTATACAGGAATATGAAGGCGTTTCGTACCAGTCCTTGTTTTTAAGTAAATTACACATATATGGCCACTATAGTTACACGTTATAGTGATAACTTTATACTGTGAAAGCCCCGATGAAACAAAAGCAAACTAGGTGCACGTCTAAAAGCCAATCACTTGGAATCAGTTTGCCTAGAGGGCACTTTCAAGGATCTCTTCAATCCAAGATAGCTAAAACTTTATAAACATTAATCACGTCCCCAACATTTCTGAGCGGGAAAAGGGAATCAACTTTGAGTACAGTGAGAGGAACAAAGTCCAGTGGGTGCCCTGAGGGACAAATGGACATTAAGGACAAAATGTAACAACTCTGATGAGTACCAGCACCAGAAAATACCCCACTAGTATTAATAAAGCTTCTGGATTTAAAGATGACTGTTTAGTTCACCAGCATGATCACAAGTAGATGGGACAGGAGACTGTGGCAAGAGTGTTAAAGACTTTCCGTTTGGCTTTATAGTAAAGGAGTCAAGGAAATTTCTTAGGGAAATAGAGAACAAACTTTCGGGCCGAGAACGAAGTGCAAATGTCTTTTATCTATCTACGAATACCATTGATTACACACAACATGCGTGACACTGTGGCTACAGAGAAGGCAAAGAGACCAGTTAGTGGCTTCGCATGGCTGCTGGCCTCTATTTTAAGAGGAGGCAATAACTTCTGTTTTCTACTAAAACCACTACAAGGCTAAATGCCACAAAGTGCTGGAGGAATTCAGAAGAAAAGCTCAATTTTAGTTGGAATAATCAGGGAAGGTATGGTGGAAGATTTTAAGAAAGGATCTTGATAGGTAAAGATGCGATCCAGGCATTCCAGAAGGGTAGTGCTATGAACCTAGGCCGGCTTGAAAGAACAAAGGCCCCCAGGGCAGTGAATAATCCACCTTCCATAAGGAAGTCTTGGAAAGGTAAAATGAGGCCAGACTTAAGAAACCGGGGACAGCCTAAAAGCCTACCTACGGTGGTGCACTTTATCCATTAGCAATGGGGAGCCTACTGGATTAAGGCTGCGCCCTTGTCTGAGTTTCCTTCCTAGTTGCAGGCAAAGTGTTTGCTTAAAATTTCTGTTTATCCCCTGGGGATCATGTAATTTCTTGGCCACTGAGCATGGAATGCTTTCAGATTCTACTCAGAAGTTAGGTATAGTTTTGTGGAGGTCTAACCCTAAGACGTTGCTCACAGGGAACAAGATTGATTCGCCAAGTATCAACCACTATAAGGTAACACAGAAGTTACTCCTGGGATAAAGAAATTTAGTGGCTGCAAGCTGGGAACTATTACCCTGACGCTGCAACCTGTTTGACACCACCCCGCCTAAGTTCCTAGTACTGTATGGATGCTACAAAACCTAAGGAACAACAGTTGCTCCATCACCGGTGACGCAACCCCTATTAAGAGAGAAAAGCTGGAGACAGATCCCACGATCACTTCATTTCAGAAAAGAACCAGCCATTATAGCGTTCGCTTGATTTAAGTCAGTGGCCTATATAGTCCCTGCTGTGTTTTCTAGCCTTTCTTCTACATTCTGGGGGGAAACTGGTTAATCCAGCTAAGTACTTAGTAAGCCTCCTGTTGCTCCTCTGACACCTGAAACTATGTAAATGAAATTCGCCTTGTCAGTTTCCCTTTCGCCAGTGTAGCACCAGAAACCGAGGAGAAACATACCTATTTCCTTCAAACTCGAAGGCTTGACCAAAAATCTCAAACATAGGATGGCATCAATGAGAGATTTCTGAGGGAATGAAATTTGGTTTTTTCCTAACGTACTTTAGATTTGCTCACATTGCAGCTTTTGGGACTACCTTAAACAAAGGCAAATTGTCCACCAACGTCCCCTTCCCCCCCATCAAGGTGGGCGCACACTCACGGTCTAGGAACCTTGGAGCTCCTCAGGCCACCAAAGGCGGGTACTCCCCGCCGAGAGGCGGTTCCGCGACCCAGGCCTGCAGCCCCTCCGCGCTGGCTTCGCGCGGCGTTGGGACCAGGCTCAGCTCCGGCCTGGCGGGCCCGAGTCGGAACCCAAATCCGGACGTCTCACCCCGACGACTGGGAGGCACGGCAGCCACCGCGGCTGTTGGCAGCGGGGGACGAGGCGCGCACGGGAGGGGCCACGAACGTGGACACCCGACGCGGAGTGGCCGGTGGCGCGGCCGGCTTCGGGCGGGGGTCTCGGGGCCCTCGGAGCCCTCAGGACGCCCGGGCAGGCCGGTTCCACGGCTGCCGCCTCAGGCCCACGCCGAGGCTCCCGGGGGGACCTCGCGCTCCGGTCGACCCCCGCCCTCCCACCCGC
>NW_006783542.1:2590109-2603315 GCF_000442215.2 Lipotes vexillifer
CCGAATTTCCTACCCTGCACCTTGTCCTCTAGGCTGGGCACTTCTTAATCTCTCTTTTTCAACCTCAAGGCCCCTCCCTCCCTTCTGTAAATATTTACTGAGCGCCCGTCGTCTGCGAGGCACGAGGCAGGCAGGCTCCTGGTTAGAAACAGCGCGGCGGCGCTGACTGGTCCTCGGGGACTCCCTGCTCCGCCTCGGGTTCCCGCTGCGGCCAGAGGGGGACCGCGGGGTGCTGCAGCCCTCTCCTGGGCGACTGACACTTCTCTTTTCTCCCAAGGCTGGTACGTGACCAGTCTATTCTAGATGCAGAGAGAAGGTACTTTAGTATGATCCTGTATGGATGCTTCAGGGCAGTGGGATTAATTCTGGTGCTGGTTAAAAGCGTAGCAGGCTCTGGAGTCACATAGACCCAGGCTTCTGTCCCTGGCCAGGCTCTCACCTTGAGCACGTTACTGAACGCTCCACATCATAAGTACCTCGTCTGAAAAACAGGAATAAAATAGTGCTGTTTCACGGGTTCTTTGTCAGGATTGAGATAATTTATGCAGGCTCTTAGTTTGATGCTTGGCAAATCGTAAATGCTTCACAAACCTTAGCTATTATGTGCTGCCCGCTGTATAAAACCCTCAGAAAAGTGTGCTGTCCACAGGACTGAGTGTGTTTCTCAGCATGGCGTTACCAGGCTTTTACCTGCTCCCAGGCCTCGTCTTCCTCCACTTTCCCTCTGGCATTTGGGCCTCAATGAACTTGCCTGGTTCTCCAAATGTGAACTTCTCTTCTGCTCCTCAGGCTTTTGCACATGCTGATCCTTCTGTTGGATTTCTCATGCCCCCATTCTCTGCCAAAGGAGCCAAGCAACTTACAATTCCCAGTTCTAGGTTTGGCTTTGGATCGAGACAATCCTAGCTTCACATTCAGGCTCTGCCAGCCACTGACCAGCTGTATGACCTTCTGCATATCCTTAATCTCAGACTCACAGGATGATAATAAGGATTCAATTACACAATGATCATTTAGCACAGCGCCTGCTACGAGGCTGTTAACTAAAAAACGTTTTTTCTTCTCTTCCTCCGTCTCAGAATCTTTTCCAAACCCTTCCCATCTGCACCTTGTATCTCTTCTATAGTATTAACCACACTGTGTTGTAATTATTTATCACTGTCTTACTCTAGACAATGAGTTGTTTGGGGTCTAAGAACAGTCTTGGTCATGGTTGAATCCTCAGGACCTAGCACAGTGCTTGGCATGTGGCAGGTCCTTAATGTTTGTATATTGAGTGGATAAGGCAGGAACCCATGCGAGACAAGGAATGAGCTTCTGTGTGGGAAATTCTCTTTGCTGAGCTTCTGTGTGGGAAATTCTCTTTGCTGGGCTGCTTCACTGTGTGAGACCAACAACCCTAGGCAAGATTTTCCTTTTTGGAGGTGAGGTAGGCGAGTGCGTCTCACAGAGCCTAGTACACACACACACCAGCTGATCAAGACATGTCTGATGGAATACCAGTAACACAATTTAGTGACGGTTCTACCCCGGGGAGCGTCCACAAGCCTTTCTTCCAGGGGCCCCAGGGGAAGCAGTATACAGCTCCATGCAGAAAAACAATGCCGACCTCCCTCCCGACCTGATGCATTGTTCTGTTCCAGTGCGACTAAGAGAAGATCTGAAGAGGTGGCCCTGGTGTGACGCTGGGAGGGAGTGGACTGGGCCAGGCTGTTGGAGCAGGAGAAGGGCGGTCAGGACAGATGTACCTGGGGGCCAACTCTGTCCAGGCACCAACCAGTCTGGCTAGGGCTGGTGGTGTCAGGTTACTTTTTAAAGGACAAGGCTTCTCTTCCAAATAGAAAGATAATACTTTGACTTACTTGCCAGGTACCCTGAAGGATAAATGCAGTGAAGAAAGGGCCAAGAGAAGGAAGGAGGGAAGGAGTGGCCAAACCAAGGACCACTGTGAGGGGTACCTGGGCTCCAAAAGCTTCCCTCTCACTTGTATTCTTCTTCCTCCACCTTAAAAGTTCTCCAGGGAGAAGTTGAGCTTCTGGCTCTGCAGAGACAGCTGCTAAGATGTGTGTGGAGTTTGGTGGCAGCTCACATTTCAGCACAGGGTACAACTGCTCAAAGGTTCTTTGGAAGACTTGGGGGAAATTCTGTGCTGGGAAACCCTTCCTCCCAAGATTCTCAGGCATGAAAAGCCTTGGAAAAAAGGACCCCAGACACAACCACCACTTCGGTAGAACACAAGGGCCTTAGCCCCATTTATTTGCATAAGCCAGAGGTTTCTGCCACAGTTAACAGTCTTAGATCGTGGGGAGCCCTTTCCCTCCAGCCTTGGCAGGGGCAGAGGGAGACAGACACACGAACACGTCTTTCAGATCCCTTTCTCTGAGGTCTGAAGAGACCATCTCCTCCTCCCCTGTTGCCTCTAAAAGATTAGCTTTCTAAGTCTGCACCCCCCACCGCACACACAGTCTGCTATGGGTTAAGCACCAAATGTTAAATCAAACCCATGAAACAGGTTGCTCTTTAACCACAGACACAAAGAAGAGTGTGATGCCAAGAAGGAACTGGCCAGTCTTGGAACAAATGTACATGCTCCCTTCTTTCTGACCCGTGGAAGAGTCTGCTCCTTGAGCCTGACCTGGATGTTTCATCACAGGGAGACTGGGGAGCCTTCCAGGGGATGACTCGGCTTTGGCCCTCTTCCACGGCTATAAGGATGTTGTTCCCGCAGGGACCATCCAGATTCCAGCTCCGGAGAAAGACAAAAAGGCTGACACTGTCGGGGAGGGCATCTAGGGCTTATAGCATTTGAGGGCTGACTGGGGGCAAGTGCCGGCAGCGGGACCAGGGAAGTGAGGGGATGCTCAG
This sequence comes from Lipotes vexillifer, assembly GCF_000442215.2. NCBI lineage: Eukaryota > Metazoa > Chordata > Mammalia > Artiodactyla > Lipotidae > Lipotes > Lipotes vexillifer. Next base: position 2,592,975 of record NW_006783542.1, read on the forward strand.
TAGGTAAATCGCATCCTTTGCGAGTAGCCCAGTTTGTCCAAGTTGGGGTGGCAGGCCAGCTGCACCATCGGGGGTGGCCCACAGAGCAGCAGCAGCACATCCTCCCCTGGGGCGGGCAGGTGCTCCTGGATCATGTCGGCAGACACAAAGCCCTTGCTGTAGGCCCAATCTGCATGGGGAGAGGAGAGAATGACGCTCCAGATCCATGCTGGCAGTGGGGTGCAGTGCGGGGCCGGGGTGGGGTGGTGGCAGTCCAGAAGGGCTCCTGAGAGGGTACAGAGCTGTAGCAGCAGCTGGACGGGTCTACTCAGCCTGCTTCAGCGGCACGGCCAGCCCTGCACCCACCCGGTAAACAGGAACCGCAGGGAAGAGTCCAGGAGACCACTGTGTCCATGAGCTCAGAGTTTGGCAGTGTTGGGCAGGGTCGGTTTCACTGAAACCAGAACCCACAGATGGGCGAGGCCCTGATTTGGGGATGTCCAGAAATGGGGGGGTACCTTCTGGGGGGTGATCCAGAGTGAACCAGAGCGTAAAGTGGTCAGGGTGTCGGGCCTGCAGCTCCTCTAAGTCCTCCCGTAAGATTATGTCCTTTTCAGTCTGAAATGAAGAGGAGAAGCAAAGTCTTTAGGAACCTTCTCAGGTTCCTAAGCATAACAACATAAAGTTCTCTGCTGTAACAACTTTCCAACCAGGAAAGAAAAAGAAAACTGAAGTTCTAGGGAATAAGCAAGGGTTTTAGGGAGTTAGGATGAGGGGAGAGAGAGGGCAACAGCCTTTATTTACACAATATGAAGGAATAAAGACAGAATATTTAACAAAGGAGACTCAGGGAGCACGTTTCTATACTCAGGACTAGACTCCTTAAATGTTTTCTTTTTTTCTTTCCTTGCGGGCCAGGGAGGGAATGTGGCTCAGTGCTCTGTCCTCCTTATTGTGGAAGAGGACCCTCTACCCGCAGGGAGGCCTTGGCCAGAGGCTGAGCCAGACACTGGGCTAGTTTTGCCCGTTGGTACCATACCGCTCCCCACACAGTAACTCTGAAGTCCCAGGACTGAGAAAAGCAACACAACCTGGTTGGCAAAAAGCAGGAAGCACTGGGTTGGATCTTCTGGGTCTTTCAGGATGGCCTGGATCAGCTGCAGCATTGGGGTGATTCCTGCACACAGATGCCCCGCGGTGAGATGAGATGGCCACCCTCCCCATCCCTGCTCCTTAGCTGCCCAACCCTTTCATCTTAATTCTACTCACTCACCCCTTCACTCTGTTTTCCTTTGTGTCCTAATTCTCTACACTCCACCTGTGTCTTCACAGCACCTACATTTCTGGACAGATAGGCCCTTTACCCCAAACTCACTAAAATTCATATCTGGTAGGTGAATTGTGGTCACGTGCTCAAAATTCACATAAATTCATATTGCTGAAATCCTTCTAAGGAACCAATCCAAGACTCTCTGGAAGTCCCTTGGAGGCTAAGGCTCCAGTATCACAGGTGACTGCAAGTACCTACTGATTCAATGCTGAGATGCCTGGAGCCCCGGACATGCAGGTTAAGTGCACGTGCTTTGGAACTGAGCAGAGCTGCACACTAACCCTGCCTCTACCCATGTGGAAATGATTCAACCTCTCTGAACCTCTGTGTTCCCATCCGTAAAATGGGAAGGCTTGTACCTGTGTCATAGACACATATAAAGAGTCCAGCACAGTGTCTAACATAGGGAAATGTCCAATGTTAATTTTCTATCTTCTCGACTGTCCTATTCTTAGCTGCTTCTCTGTTCTCACCTAAAATTTATTAGATTCATTCCATCTGAGGTCTCGGGAGAGCCCACATGATCTGCTTCTCTCATTCTGTCAATTAAAATAGATTTTGGGGGGTTTCTACCTGATTATGATTTTGTTTTGCAGCAACTGGGGAGCTCTAGGCATTGCTGGGAATGCCCTGATTAAGTTGGCCATGATTACCAAACTCTCTGAGGGTCACCTGGAAGCTGCCACGGCAACAGTCACAATGGTGGGAGGGAGCAGGGGACAAGAACCTGTGCCGCCGGCAATCATTCCCAGTTTCCTGGCCACTCGCGGTTCTGGTGGAGACTTTTTGTTGGGCTGAATGCTAAACATCCCTGAGAAGTCGAGTGGAGAGAGGGGTGAAAGAACAGTCAATTCAGGGAACTAAGAAAACAAATGCAAAATAGAAAATACGTCCCAGGCCAGTGCTGCAGCTGCTGTGGAATCTGATCCTGGAGCTTGGGTGTTGAGCCAGCCCTGACAACAAGACACTTGAGGGACAATGGGGCCAGGACCGTCTGTCCCATATTATGAGCTATGAGTCAGTTTAGGAACACACAGTGAGTCATAAGTTGACTCCCACAGGGGGTCACTCCCTGCTCAGGGCGACAGGCATGAGGCCAGGTGTGAATCTATTTTCCCAAGTGGCACAGAGCAGCTCCCAGGCTTGCTAATGCACCCAGCTGTTCCCACTGGAAGGGCTGAACGTAATCTCTGGCTCTCTGCATAGCTCGGCCTGAGGGGCAGCTCTCTGAGGGAGAGAAAGAGAGGGCCGCGTTTGCATTAGTCATCTCCAGGGCTGTCACAGTGGGTGAATTCATGTGGATGGAGAACTGATCCCTGTGTCAAGAGGGGCTGAGGAACACGCCTTTCTATGACGTCAGGGCTGTGTTTACAGGAGGGGCAGCTGGCCCTTACCCATGCACACACACACACATGGACACACAGAACCACACCGTGTGGAGAGGACGCCGGGCACCGGAGACGTGGGAGATAGGCCGTTACCTTTCCCAGCATAAGTGAGCAACCCACTTGGCCCCCGAAACTCCACCACGTCCCCAGTCTTCAGGCTATCCAGGTACTGAGACATCTTTCCCCCCTCAGGAAATTTGGGGTGCACACCCTTCAGGTAGACCTGGTAAGACAGAATGGAAAGTACTTTGTTTGGAATGTCCCTGGTTTCTGAGCCCCCTGTTGACTGAACCTGCCTGAAGCAGGGCAGGGATGACACACATGCTCTCTCTTCCCATTCCACATACTTTCTTCATGTCCACAAAGGACACGCATCTCCTCCTATCAAACACATCTTGGAAGTTTCTACAGATCCCAGAGGGAGGAGGATAAGGGGCTCCTGGGGCTCCTTCCAACCTTCTTACCTTGATGACAAGATCCACATAGCCTTGGTCCTCATCGCTGGTGATGGGAGTGTACGGCCTGATGACCAGGCTGCCATCGATCCGGGCAGAGAGGTAGACATGTTTTCCTGGGGACCACGTGCAGAGCTACATAAGGGCTCCTGTGGAGGTGCTGCATTCCTGTTACCTTTCAAAATAATCTGGGAGGTTTGAGAGGACAGAAGCGTCTTGCACCGTGCTAGGGTCCCAGTGAGCTACCAAGCAGGGAGGATTCACCCCTTTGAGCCCCCAGCTGGATCCCTCATAAACTCCCCTCTGCTGAGATTCTTATCAATGACTGCCCAGGACCTTAGCAGTGAGTTGAGGGTCTGGGCAATGGGGAAGAGATTAGTGCTTGCTCAGCGGGGATATAAGCAAATCCTGCAGGAAGGAGGGAGGACTGCTGAGACTTGAAGATGTCTGGGGGCACAGAAGCCACACCCTAGAGTGGCCCAGGGCACCTCACAGCCTGGAGGATACGCAGCCTGGTGGGGAAAGGGTGATGGAGTGGGGAGGCACTAGACTGAAGCAGCGCGTTTCAAGAGACCCCAGAAGGGGGCTCACCCTATTAGAATACCAGGGAAAGGAGCCCACGCCGCAGTTCTTACCCACAGGCAGCCCCAGAACGTGGTGGGCGGTGGGGAGGGCAAAGCGGAACCTCTTGGTGTTGTGGTTCACGGTCTGGAGGATGGATGACAAGCGTCTCACCAGGCAGGTCTGGTGTCGCCAACTCCCCGGGGCATCCCAACCACAGCCGAGCGGAACTCCGGTCCCCTCCGCTACTCCACAACTCACTGTCTTGTCTAGCAGTCGCAGCAGGTACTTCTCATTGGGGTCCAGGAGCGTGATCCGCGGCCGGCGGGACCTCCGCACCAGGTAGGAGCCCAGAGCCAGGCCGAGCAGAGTCAGCAGCCCCACCCCCAGGGAGGCCAGCAGGACTGGGCTCTGCGGGCAGAGGGGGCAGCGTGACCGTCGCGCCGGGGAAGAGCCCAGGGCGTGGGCGGTGACGGGCCCCTACGACCTGCCCCCCGGGTGGCGACCCCGAACTCCAGCGCAGGAGCAAGCCGAGCTCAGGGGGCAGCCTGGGTGGGGTCCCCAGCCCGAGCGTGCGGTACCGAGACCCCGGCATCCAGGGCGGGTGTAAAGCCCTGCGGGGCGGGGTCGGCGGTGAGAGCCCCTGGTCCGGACCTGAGTGCCGGGAACCAGAAGGGACGGAGTCCCCTGGTGCGGGATACGGAGCGAGGGTCTCACCGGCTGCAACCCCATCTTCAAGAGCCGCGTCCTCCACCTCGCAGCCAGCGCCTGGATCCCACAATGCGCCGCGGGGCGGGCAGGAGGCGGGGCCCTGTAGGGGCGGAGTCACTGCGCGCCCCACCTCTTTCGTCCGGACTCGGCTCCCAGGTACTCCTATAAGGAGGGGCTGCAGCTCCAGACGCTCCTCCCCAGCCTTCGGTTCCTGCTACTAAGACCGCTTAGCGTCGAACAGGGAGGGAGTCCTGTCAAACGTAGAGCCACACCAAGCTGGAACTGGAAATCTCCAAGTCTGCAAATTGCTTAGCAGGGAGGAATCTGGCGTTCAGAGAGAGACAGGCTCAAAGTAGAAACTGATCATTGTGTTGTCACGTTAGTTCTTCAAAGGGCAGACTTTGAACCAGAGGACTCACAGGCTGGCCAAGTCTCCTCGGGAATGACAGTGGCATCTTCATTTCCTGCTTCCGTGACTGGTTTTGCTCACATGGCCAGGCCCTCATGCCATCAGGCTCATTCAGGAGCTCCTTTTGGGTCCAGATCAAGCTTCTCATCTGGATCTGGGTTCTCCAGCCCCCGGGGCCAAAGACCTGGCTTTGGGGGCAGACTGGACTGAATCAGAACCTGGACGACTTCCTCAACTTCTTTCTGATTCCTGTCTACAGATAGATAAGTGCTATGAGACATGTAATGTGCTTAACATGTGTCCTGTCATAGAACAAAACACACAACAGATATCAGCTGCTACAATGACTCTCTGCAGACAGTGATGATGCTCGGCTAGAGATTCGAGCAGAGCCCTGCTAGCAGCAGAGGCGGGGGGACGGGAGGAGACGGTAACAGATGTTGAGGGCCAGGAGATGCCCATCGGCCGAGAGATGCCCATTCCCTCTCATACCCAATTCCCAGCCGGGTTGACATTTGCTCTTTTTTTTTTTTCCGGTACGCGGGCCCCTCACTGTTGTGGCCTCTCCCGTTGCGGAGCACAGGCTCTGGACGCGCAGGCTCAGCGGCCATGGCTCACGGGCCCAGCTGCTCCGCGGCATGTGGGATCTTCCCGGACCGGGGCACGAACCCGTGTCTCCTGCATCGGCAGGTGGACTCTCTACCACTGCACCACCAGGGAAGCCCTGACGTTTGCTCTTGGTTTCTCCTGAGGCCTCTCTCCCTAGCCTGTAGATGCCCATCTTCTTCTCACTGTGCGTTCACATGGTCTTGGCTCTGTGTGTGTCTGAGTTGGCAACCTTTTTCTGTTTGGGTCAGATGGTAAATATTTTGGTGGCATACGGCCTGTGTAACAATTATTCTGCTTTGCTGTTGTAGCATGAAAGCAGCCATAGATAATACGTAAATGAATAAAAGTTACTACGTTCTAATAAAATTTTACTTACAAAAACAGGTAGTAGATCCTCATCCAGGATTGCCAAAATCCCTCAAATAAGCTGATACGCAGCCCCTTACAGACCCACAGAAAAGTACTCAGAGACTGTTCTGGGAGGCCGTCCAGACTCTCCAGTCTGGATTTGGACACAGAGAGACACCCCCAAGTGACCCAAAGGACACTGCTTAGGTGACGAGCACTGACCTCCAGCCTACCCACCAGAGAAGTCACATGATTCCTGCCCAGGCCTGCACGGGGCCCCATCTGCCACCATCCAGCCATGTTCCAGGCCAGCTCAGAATGGTCTTCACCAGACTGGACAATGCGTGGTGAAGCTCCAGGCTCAGAAGAGCCCCCTAATTCCAGCCTCCTGAGACAACCACCCTTCTCAGTCATGTATACGTCTAAGAAAGATAAAAGATAAAAGATAAAAATTCCCATGTTCCATGCATTTTGTGTTGACCAGTAAAATGAAAGCAAAGTCTTAGGGTGAGGTTTCCGTTTAAAAATTCCAATAAGGGCTTTTTCAGCTGACAAAAACCTTTTTTGCATTGGCCTGGTAATTTTTCTTTATCTTGTTATTTTGCTATCGCTCTCAATCAGACGCTGTGTGTATTTTCAGCTGTTCTAGCTGTCTTCACTAAGAAGTTTCAAATTACCTAGATTGCTACTATAAAAAAACTTTTATGTACGACTTGAAGAGATCTTCAAGACACAACCATTAAATGAAAACACTCAGGCTTCAATACAGTAGATTCACTAAAAAACTATTAGTTAATGCAAAGAAAACCTACACATTTCTGTTCAGTGTAATTATAAAGAAACTACAGAAGATTCTGTTACTGGTGGTTTGTCTGATTATGAGCCCTGTAAAAACTCTCCCGATTAAAACAACTAAATATGTGACTCTGAAGGACATTGATGTCTCTGTGTCCCATTGATTTTTCTCTTAGATGACTTGCTTCTCGGCTTCTCCTTTGAGCAAAGTGACTGTAGGGAGAAACTTCCACGGTAGGTAAGACTTGAGTTTTGGCCTCAAATAATGTAGAGGTGACTGTTAGTTTTGCCTCTTTTAGGAATTTATATAAATTGGATAGTACAGTATGTGGTCTTTTGTATCTAGCTTTTTTTTGGCGTTATGTTTGTGAGATTTATCCATATTGTTGTGAGAGTAGTTTATTCATTTTCATTGCTGAGTAGTGTTCCGTTGTATGATTAGATCAAATTTATTTACCTGATCTACTACTGACGTTCGTTTGGGTTGCCTCCAATTTGTGACCATTACAAATAATGCTCCTGTATACACTGTCGTACATGTCTCCTGGGGCACAGGTACTTGAATGAGTGTTTATCTAGGAATGAGATTGCCCCATCGTCAGGTGCACGATATTTGATGCAGTGGATTCTGCAAACAGTTTCCTAAAGTGATTGAGCCGGTTTGCACTTCCACCAGTAGTGATGAGAAGTCTTGCTTTTCCACATCAGAAGTTGACAAGTATTTTCTGTAAAGGGCCAGACAGTAAATAGTCTAGATTTTGTGAACTATACAGCCTCTGTCTCTGCTATTCAACTCTGGCCTTGCAGCATGAAACCGGTCCTAGACAATGTATAGACAGGTGATCATGGCTGTGCTCTGATACAGCTGTGTTTGCAAAGCAGTTGGTGGGCTGTGTTTGGTCCATGGGCCATAGTTTACCAATCCGTGTTCTCTGATACATCCTTTCCAACGTGTGGCACTTCAGTCTTTTTAATTTTAGCCATTTAAATTTTTATTTGCTGTTCCCTGAGGAGAAATGAGATGAGCTCCTTTTGAAACACTTCCTCTTTTGCAAAGTTCCTTCTTGAAGTTTTTGGCCCATTGGGTTGCCTGCCTTTTTCTCATTCATCTGTACTAGCTCTTTATACATTTCTGGGTGGACGTTCCTTGTTCTGTGTACTACAATACTCCTCCCACTGCATGGCTTGCCATTTCTTTCTCTTCATGATGTTTCTTCATATGCCATTAAATTCGGCCTATATTGAAGATTTCTTTCCTTATATTTTCATTGTTTTTTGTTTCTTCTAGTTTACTAGACTCTTATGATGGATGTTTACCTTTTTAATTTTTAGTCTTGTTTATTTTATAATTTATAGTCTCACTTATTTTCACTTAAGCCTATAAATTTCCTTCAAGAACAGGATTAACTGCATGACCCAACTTTTCCTATTAGTAATTCCATTACGGTTCAGTTCTAAATATTTTCTAACTTGCATTACTATTTTTCTTTAGCTTATGAATTATTTAGAAATATGTGTGTATGTTAAAAAATATGGGTTTAAAAATCTTTCTTTTTATCATTAATTTAGAAACCAGGTAGGTTAGAAGCTAATTGTACTGTTGTCAGTGAACTTGGGGTGTCACTTCAATTCTTCGGGACTTGTTGAGATGCTTCCTGGTCAATTTTCATGTATGTTCCATGTATGCCTTTAAATAAGTTATAAAGGATGCAATGTTCTCTATGTGCCCATTGGATCAAGCTGGTTGATTGTATTCCAACCTTACTAATTTTGTTTTTTGGCTGGGGAGAGTATTGTAGATCTATCAGTTACTGAGGTATGTTAGAATCTCCCACTATGGTGGTGAATTTAGCAATTTCTCCTTGGGTGTTTTGTTAATACTAATTTTGTCTCCTTGAGGTAAAGTCTACAGTTAAATACATTGTTTTAGCTCCCTAATAAGGTTCATCTTTCATCAAACAACCCCTAAGATATGTCTTGATCTTCTTTATCTCTGGTGATGCTTCTTTTTTTCCCCCTTAATGTCTGTCTTGTCAGGTGTATCTTTTTTCCATGCTGTTTCTTCCAGCTTTTCTCTTATTAGGTTTCAGGTAAGCCTCTTATAAATAGGAAAAGCTGTATATTTTTTTTAAATTAAGACAATTTTTTTTGGCTAATGAGTTTGGTTCATTTTCATCTATCAGGTAATATTTATATTTATGAATTTATGCTATTACATCAAGTATCTTCTACTTTTCTTTTTTCTCCCTCTCTTATTGCCTTTCAGGAGACCTGGTTGACTTTTTCTTTTCTTTCTCATTACTTTTTTTTTTCTCTCCCTCTCTCTGGTTTTGGCAGTAAACGCTCTTTCTAGCCTTTGGAGTTATCCTAGAAATTTAACGTGAATATTTTAACCTAATATTTGAAGTTAATACAATAATGATTTTTTTTTCTTCTGGTTCTCACTATGGTGTCTTATTTCCTTGTGTGTTTTGCGATTTTTTTTTTTTTTTTTTTTTTTTTTTTTTTTTTGTACTATGAGCTTCTATTCTTTAGAACTTTGTGAGGATTCTTTGAGTCCTAAATTCTTCAAAAGATTTGCATTTGCCTTTTCTAGGCATCTTGGGGGAGATTACCAACTTGAGTGGTGGCCAATTTAAAATATTATCTTGGCTGGAGATTTTTGAGATCACCTCGTAGTGTTGATTCAGGTGGCTGCAAATCTACACAAGGGACAGCTTATATTTGGGAATATCAGGGGAGATACTTTCCCCTCTAGTAGATTTTGTTTCTGTCCCATTCAGTGGTGTGTATTTTCCCCTAGTTCTCTCTGTTGAATGTGCAGCCTTTGCTGTTGCGTCTTTACGTGGTTGTCTCCTGTATCTTGAAATCCTAGGTTATCCTGACCTTTTCCCGTCCCTTGCACCCTGCTCAGCCCAGTGTCACAGGCACTTGACTAATTCCCTCAGGGCAAAAGCCAGCTTCAGGCCTTATTTACCTATCTGGAGTCCTAGTTTTGTTTAATTTTTTGGTCTCTGAGAATTTCTCATATTGTTTTCATTCCAGTGACACACATAACAACGGCTTTTAAGTGTTATGTGTAGCATATTTAGTTGTTTTAATCGGGAGAGTTTTTATAGGGTTCATAGTCAGACAAACCACCAGTAACAGAACCTTCTGTAGTTTATTTGTAATTACATGGAATAGAAATGTGTAGATTTTTTTGCATTAATTAGTAATTTTGTAATGAATCTACTGTATTGAAGCCTGAGTGCTTTCATTTAATGGTTGTGTCTTGAAGATCTCTTCAAGTCGTACATGAAAGTTTTTTTATAATAGCAATCTAGGTAATTTGAAACTTCTTAGTGAAGACAGCTAGAACAGCTGAACAAAATATACATAGCATCTGATTGAGAGCCATAGCAAAATAACAAGGTAAAGAAGAATTACCAGGCCAATGCAAAAAAGGTTTTTGTCAGCTGAAAAAGCCCTTATTGGAATTTTAAAATGGAAACCTCACCCTAAGACTTTGCTTTCATTTTACCGGTCAACACAAAATGTATGGAACATGGGAATTTTTATCTCTCTTAGATGTATACATGGTATCCCATGATTTTATTCTGTTTCTAATGAAATGGGAGAATAAATATCCCAGTGAGAGACAATTAGTTATATTCAAAGATTTCTTTCATAAGTTTAAATTTAGGAAATATTTCAAAACCAAAAAAAGATTACAAACCTCCTCATTTATGTTTTTTTTTTTTTTTTTTTTTTTTG
>NW_006783542.1:2603365-2645761 GCF_000442215.2 Lipotes vexillifer
CGCAGGCTCAGCGGCCATGGCTCACGGGCCCAGCCGCTCTGCGTCATGTGGGATCCTCCCGGACCGGGGCACGAACCCATGTCCCCTGCATCGGCAGGTGGACTCTCAACCACTGCGCCACCAGGGAAGCCCCATTTATGTTTTTTTTTAAAAAAAAAATTTATTTATTTGGTTGCACCGGGTCTTAGTTGTAGCAGGCAAGCTCCTTAGTTGCGGCATGCATGTGGGATCTACTTCCCTGATCAGGGATCGAACCTGGGCCCCCTGCATTGGGAGCGCAGAGTCTTATCCACTATGCCACCAGGGAAGTCCCCTCATTTATGTTATTTATTTATTTATTATTATTTTTTTGCGGTACGCGGGCCTCTCGCTGTTGTGGCCTCTCCCGTTGTGGAGCACAGGCTCGGGACGCGCAGGCCCAGCGGCCATGGCTCACGGGCCCAGCCGCTCCGCGGCATGTGGGATCTTCCCGGACCGGGGCACGAACCCGCGTCCCCTGCATCGGCAGGCGGACCCCGAACCACTGCGCCACCAGGGAAGCCCCTATCTGCTTCTTTACCACATTTTCTTTATCCATAATAGTGTTGTTTTGACAAGGCCATCTATCTAAAAACTGTAGCCTTCTAACAGGGCATAACTGTTTGAACTAAAAACTTTCCTCCTCCCCCTCTCTTCCCTACTTTGAATTTTCTTCCAATATTTGCTCTCTTTTCCCTCCCTCTTTCTCCTCTGGGAACCAAAAAACAAAAAAGCAAGCAAACAAAAACTATTAAAAGTTTTGTATTGAAGTTAGGATGGTTAGAGAAGATCTAGAACATTTTTTTTTGAATTAACAGTTATGTGTAACCTTGATGTACAATTTATTACTTTTTCCTTTTATGGTCAGTGATTTTTAAAATCCTGTTTAAGAAATACTGTATACTACAGGGTTGCAAAGATATTCTCTTATGTTTCTTTCTAGAAGCTTTACAATTTTGGTTTCTCCCCGCAGCTTTATTGAGGTACAGCTGACAAATAAAAATTATATGTTTTAAGTGTACAACTTGATATTTTGATACACATTTACATTGTGAAATAATCACCACAATCTAAATAACATACGCATCACCTCTCATGGTTACCATTTCCTTCTTTCCGTCCTTCTCTCTCTTCTTTTCTCGTCTCTTCTTTTGTTTTCTTTCTTTTGTTATTAATCTTAAGGCCCTTAAGATCTACCCTCTTAGCAAATTTCATGTATAAAGTACAGCATTGTTAACTATAGTCACATTGCTGTGCATTAGATCCCCAAAGCTTATGAATCTTCACATCCTTTGATAAGATCTCCGCACTTCTCCCTTCCCCCGGCCCCTGGCAACCAACATTCTACTCTGCTTCTCTGAGTTTCATTATTTTAGATTTTACACATAAATGAGATCATGCAATGTTTCTCTTTCTGTGTCTGGCTTATTTCACTTAGCCTAATGTCCTCCCAGTTCATCCATGTTGTCACAAATGGCAGGATTTCCACCTTTTTAAAGGCTGCACAATACTTAACTGTATACCTTTATATAACCACATCTTCTTTACCCATCCCTCTGTCAATGGACACTTAGGTTGTTTCCTGCCTTGGCATTGTGAAGAGTGCTGCTATGAACATGGGAGTGCAGGCGTATTTTGGATAACCTGATTCCAATTCCTTTGGATATATAAGTACCGAGAAGTGGGATTGCTGGATCAGAAGTTAGTTCTATTTTTAATTTTTTGAGGAACTCCCATAATGGCTGTACTAATTTATGTTCCCACCAACCGTGTACAAGCGTTCACTCTTCCCCACGTCCTCACCAACACTTACCTTAAAAAAAAATTTAGTGAAAGCAATTCTAACAGAAGTGAGGTGATATCTCATTGTGGTTTTGGTTTGAATTTCCCTGATGATTGGTGATGTTGAGTATCTTTTCATGTACCTGTTGGTCACTTGTATGTCTTCTTTTGAGAAATGTCTATAAAGGTCCTTTGTCCATTTTTAATTGGGCTATTTTTTTCTGCTATGGGGTTCAATGAGTCCCTTATATATTTTGGATATTAACCCCTTATCAGATAAATATCTTGCAAATAAACATTTTCTCCTATTCAGTAGGCTGCCTTTTCATTTTGTTGATGGTTTCCTTCACTGTGCAGAATATAGTGTTAGTTTTTACCTTTAGGTCTGCGTTCATCTCAAATTCATATTTGCATATGGAGTGAGGTAGGGGTTGAGGTTCATTGTTTTTGCACTGATATCCAGTTGTTTCAGCACCATTTTTGGAAAACAGCTTCCCTTGCCTTCTGAATTACCTTGGCATCTTGTCAAAATCCAGTAACTGTGTAAGCCTGAGGCTATTTTTACTCTATGCAGTTCCACCGATCTATCTATCTTTACTACGCTGTGAATAGTATCACATCATCTCCCCTCCCCCCAGCTCTGAGGTCATAATGATGGTCTCCTGTGTGTTCTTCTTGGAGTTACGCAGGATGGAGTTTTCAGTAGGAACGTGTGTTAGGGTTTCAGTCATCCTAGCTTCTCATGTGGATGACTACGCATCCTGGTGCTGTTTGCTCTCCCCAGGCATTTGCAGCACCATCTCTATGATAAATTAGGTTTCTCTACATCCCTATTTCTCAGAGATGGTTTTCTAACCTTGTGCCTAAACCATGGCATTTTGAAGAGAATAATTTATTATTATTTTTTTAGTTTTAAAGTCAGCTTTATTGACATATAACTTAGAAAACATTTTTAGCATACAGTTCATTGAATTTTAACAAATGTTTGCAGTTATGGAACCGTTACCATCCTCAGGATATAGAACAGTCCTGTCCCCCTGGAAAGCTGCTTTGTGGTCCTTTATAGTCAATCTCTGTCCTCCCCTGGCCCCCCCAACCCCCAGTCCCAGAAAACCACTGATACGGTTTCTATCAGTATAGTTTGCCTTTTCTACAATTTATTTATGTTAATCTCTTTATGACTTCTGATGAACATTTGAGTTGTTTCAGCTTTTGGCTACAATGAATAAAGCTGCTCTAAAAATTCATGGGCAAGTTTTTGGGTAAGTAAGAGTGGGACGGCTGGTTCGTGTGGTAGGTGCAGATTTAATTTTGTAAGAAACGGCCAGGCTGTTTTGCTGACTGGCTGCACCACTTTGCATTCCCACCAGCAACGCTCATCCACTTCTTTAGCAACACTTGGTATTTCAGTCCTTCAGTTTTAACCATTCTAGCAGGTGTGTGCTTGTATCTCACTGTGGTTTTTTCCCTTTTGTAAATTAAGATATAATTTACACATGGTAAAATCACCTTTAGAGTTCTGTAACTTAAAAAAAATTAAATTAAATTTTATTTATTTTTGTATATAACAGGTTCTTATTAGTCATCAGTTTTATACACATCAGTGTATACATGTCAATCCCAATCGCCCAATTCAGCCCCCCCCCCCGCCCACACGGCTTTCCCCCCTCGGTGTCCATACATTTGTTCTCTACATCTGTGTCTCAATTTCTGCCCTGCAAACCAGTTCATCTGAACCATTTTTCTAGGTTCCACATATATGCGTTAATATACGATATTTGTTTTTCTCTTTCTGACTTACTTCACTCTGTATGACAGTCTCTAGATCCATCCACGTCTCAACAAATAACCCAAATTCGTTCCTTTTTATGACTGAGTAACATTTCATTGTATATATGTACCACATCTTCTTTATCCATTCGTCTGTCGATGGGCATTTATGTTGCTTCCAGGACCTGGCTATTGTAAATAGTGCTGCAAGGAACATTGGGGGTGCATGTGTCTTTTTGAATTATGGTTTTCTCTGGGTATATGCCCAGTAGTGGGATTGCTGGATCATATGGTAATTTTATTTTTAGTTTTTTTTTTTTTTTTTTTGCGATATGTGGGCCTCTCACTGTCGTGGCCTTTCCCGTTGCCGGACGCGCAAGCTCAGCGGCCACGGCTCACAGGCCCAGCCGCTACGCGGCATGTGGGATCCTCCCAGACCGGGGCACGAACCCGCATCCCCTGCATCGGCAGGCGGACTCTCAACCACTGCGCCACCAGGGAGGCCCTATTTTTAGTTTTTTAAGGGACCTCCATACTGTTCTACATAGTGGCTGTATCAATTTACATTCCCACAGCAGTGCAAGAGGGTTCCCTTTTCTCCACACCCTCTCCAGCATTTGTTGTTTGTAGATTTTCTGATGATGCCCATGCTAACTGGTGTGAGGTGATAACCTCATTGTAATTTTGATTTGCATTTCTCTAATAATTAGTGATGTTGGGCAGCTTTTCATGTGCTTCTTGGCCATCTGTATGTCTTCTTTGGAGAAATGTTTATTTAGGTCTTCTGGCCATTTTTTGGATTGGGTTGTTTGTTTTTTAAATATTGAGCTGCATGAGCTCTTTATGTATTTTGGAGATTAATCCTTTGTACATTGATTTGTTTGCAAATATTTTCTCCCATTCTGAGGGTTGTCTTTTTGTCTTGTTTATGGTTTCCTTTGCTGTGCAAAAGCTTTGAAGTTTCATTAGGTCCCATTTGTTTCTTTTTGTTTTTATTTCCATTACTCTAGGAGGTGGGTCAAAAAAGATCTTGCTGTGATTTATGTCAAAGAGTGTTCTTCCTATGTTTTCCTCCAAGAGTTTTATAGTGTCTGGTCTTACATTTAGGTCTCTAATCCATTTTATGTTTATTTTTATGTATGGTGTTAGGGAGTGTTCTAATTTCATTCTTTTGCATGTAGTTGTCCAGTTTTCCCAACACCACTTATTGAAGAGACTGTCTTTTCTCCATTGTATGTCCTTGCCTCCTTTGTCATAGATTAGTTGACCATAGGTGCGTGGGTTTATCTCTGGTCTTTGCATCTTGTTCCATTGATCTATGTTTCTTTTTTTGTGCCAGTAACCCATTGTCTTGATTACTGTAGCTTTGTAGTATAGTCTGAAGTCAAAGAGTCTGATTTCTCCAGCTCCATTTTTTTCCCCGCAAGAGTGCTTTGGCTATTCAGGGTCTTTTGTGTCTCCATACAAATTTAAAATGCCATTGGTAATTTGATAGAGATTGCATTGAATCTGTAGATTGCTTTGGGTAGTATAGTCATTTTCACAATATTGATTCTTCCAGTCCAAGAACATGGCATATCTCTCCATCTGTTGGTATCATCTTTAATTTCTTTCATCAGTGTCTTATAGTTTTCTGCATACACGTCTTTTGTCTCCCTAGGTAGGTTTATCCCTAGGTATTTTATTCTTTTTGTTGCAATGGTAAATGAGATTGTTTCCTTAATTTCTCTTTCATATTTTTCATCATTAGTATATAGGAATACAAGAGATTTCTGTGCATTAATTTTGTACCCTGCAACTTTACCAAATTCATTGATTTGATCTAGTAGTTTTCTGGTGGCATCTTTAGGATTCTGTATGTATAGTACCATGTCATCTGCAAACAGTGAGAGTTTTACTTCTTTTCCAACTTGTATTCCTTTTATTTCTTTTTCTTCTCTGATTGCCGTGGCTAGGACTTCCAAAACTACTTTGAATAATATTGGTGAGAGTGGACAACCTTGTCTTGTTCCTGATCTTCGAGGAAATGCTTTCAGTTTTTCACCCTTGAGAATGATGTTTGCTGTGGGTTTGTCATTTGTGGCCTTTATTATGTTGAGGTAGGTTCCCTCTACGCCCACTTTCTGGAGAGTTTTTGTAATACACGGGTGTTGAATTTTGTCAAAAGCTTTTTCTCCATCTATTGAGATGATCATATGGTTTTTCTTCTTCAGTTTGTTAATATGGTGTATCACATTGATTGATTTGCATATACTGAAGAATCCTTGCATCCCTGGGATAAATCCCACTTGATCATGGTGTACGATCCTTTTAATGTGTTGTTGGATTCTGTTTGCTAGTATTTTGTTGAGGATTTTTGCATCTATATTCATCAGTGATATTGGTCTGTGATTTTCTTCTTTTGTAGTATCTTTGTCTGGTTTTGGTATCAGGGTGATGGTGACCTCACAGAATGAGTTTGGGAGTGTTCCTTCCTCTGCAATTTTTTGGAAGACTTTGAGAAGGATGGGTGTTAGCTCTTCTCTAAATGTTTGATAGAATTCACCTGTGAAGCCATCTGGTCCTGGACTTTTGTTTGTTGGAAGATTTTTAATAACACAGTTTCAATTTCATTACTTGTGATTGGTCTGTTCATATTTTCTGTTTCTTCCTGGTTCAGTCTTGGAAGGTTATACCTTCCTAAGAATTTGTCCATTTCTTCCAGGTTGTCCATTTTATTGGCATAGAGTTGCTTGTAGTAGTCTCTTAGGATGCTTTGTATTTCTGTAGTGTCTGTTGTAACTTCTCCTTTTTCATTTCTAATTTTATTGATTTGAGTCCTCTCCCTCTTTTTCTTGATGAGTCTGGCTAATGGTTTATCAATTTTGTTTATCTTCTCAAAGAACAAGCTTTTAGTTTTATTGATCTTTGCTGTTGTTTTCTTTATTTCTATTTCATTTATTTCTGCTCTGATCTGTATGATTTCTTTTCTTCTGCTAACTTTGGGTTTTGTTTGTTCTTCTTTCTCTAGTTCTTTAGGTGTAAGCTTAGATTGTTTATTTGAGATTTTTCTTGTTCCTTGAGGTAGGCTTGTATTGCTATAAATTCCCCTCTTAGAACTGCTTTTGCTGCATGCCATAGGTTTTGGATAGTCGTGTTTTCATTGTCATTTGTCTCTAGGTAGTTTTTGATTTCCTCTTTGATTTCTTCATTGATCTCTTGGTAGTTTAGTAACGTATTGTTTAGCCTCCATGTATGTGTGTTTTTTACTTTTTTTCCCCTGTAATTGATTTCTAATTTCATAGCGTTGTGGTTGGAAAAGATGCTTGATATGATTTCAATTTTTAAAAATTTACTGAGGCTTGACTTGTGACCCAAGATGTGATCTATCCTGGAGAATATTCTGTGCGCACTTGAGAAGAAAGTATAACCTGCTCTTTTTGGATGGAATGTCCTATAAATATCAATTAAGTCTATCTGGTCTATTGTGTCATTTAAAACTTGTGTTTCCTTACTAATTTTCTGTTTGGATGATCTGTCCATTGGTGTAAATGAGGTGTTGAAGTCCCCCATTATTACTGTGTTACTGTCGATTTCCTCTTTTTTAGCTGTTAACAGTTGCCTTATGTATTGCTGTGCTCCTATGTTGGGTGCATATACATTTATAATTGTTATATCTTCTTGTTGGATTGATCCCTTGATCATTATGTAGTGTCCTTCCTTGTGTCTTATAACATTCTTTATTTTAAAGTCTATTTTATCTGATATGAGTATTGCTCTTCCAGCTTTCTTTTGATATCCATTTGCATGGAATATCTTTTTCCATCCCCTCACTTTCAGTCTATGTGTCCCTAGGTCTGAAGTGGGTCTCTCGTAGACAGCATATATATGGGTCTTCTTTTTGTATCTATTCAGCCAGTCTGTGTCTTTTGGTTGGAGCATTTAATCCATTTACATTCAAGATGATTATGAATATGTATGTTCCTATTACCATTTTCTTAATTGATTTGGGTTTGTTTTTGTGGGTCTTTTTCTTCTCTTGTGTTTCTTGCCTAGAAAGGTTCCTTTAGCGTTTGTTGTAAACCTGGTTTGGTGGTGCTGAATTGTCTTAGCTTTTGCTTGTCTGTAAAGCTTTTGATATCTCCATCAAATCTGAATGAGATCCTTGCCAGGTAGAATAATCTTGGTTGTAGGTTCTTCCCTTTCATCACTTTAAATATATCATGCCACTCCCTTCTGGCTTGTAGAGTTTCTGCTGAGACGTCAGCTGTTAACCTTATGGGAGTTCCCTTGTATGTTGTCATTTTTCCCTCGCTGCTTTCAATAATTTTTCTTTGCCTTTAATTTTTGTCAGTTTGATTACTATGTGTCTTGGCGTGTTTTTCCTTGGGTTTATCCTGCCTGGGACTCTATGTGATTCCTGGACTTGGGTGTCTATTTCCTTTCCCATGTTAGGGAAGATTTCAACTCTAATCTCTTCAAATATTTTCTCGGGTCCTTTTTCTCTCTCTTCTACTTCTGGGACCCCTATATGAGAATGAGAATGTTGTTGTATTTAAGATTGTCCCAGAGGTCTCTTAGGCTGTCTTCATTTCTTTTCATTCTTTTTTCTTTATTCTGTTCCTCAGCAGTGAATTCCACCATTCTGTCTTCCAGGTCACTTATCTGTTCTTCTGCCTCAGTTATTCTGCTATTGATTCCTTCTAGAGTATTTTTCATTTCAGTTATTGTATTGTTCATCTCTGTTTGTTCTTTAATTCTTCTAGGTCTTTGTTAAACATTTCTTGCATCTTCTCTATCTTTGCCTCCATTGTTTTTCCGAGGTCCTGGATCATCTTCACTGTCATTATTCTGAATTCTTTTTCTGGAAGGTTGCCTATTTCCACTTCGTTTAGTTGTTTTTCTGGGGTTTTATCTTGTTCCTTCATCTGGTACACAGCTCTCTGCCTTTTCATTTTGTCTGTCTTTCTGTGAATGTGGTTTTTGTTCCACAGACTGCAGGATTGTAGTTTTTCTTCTTGCTTCTGCTGTCTGCCCTCTGGTGGATGAGGCTATCTAAAAGGCTTGTGCAGGTTTCCTGATGGGAGGGACTGGTGATGGGTAGAGCTGACTGTTGCTCTGGTGGGCAGAGCTCAGTAAAACTTTAATCTGCTCGACTGCTGATGGGTGGGGCAGGGTTCCCTCACTGTTGGTTGTTTGGCCTGAGGCAACCCAATAGTGGAGCCTACCTGGGCTCTTTGGTAGGGCTAATGGCAGACTCTGGGAGGGCTCACGCGAAGGATTACTTCCCAGAACTTCTGCTGTCAGTGTCCTTGTCCCCACAGTGAGCCACAGCACCCTCCCCACACCTCTTCAGGAGACCCTCCAACACTAGCAGGCAGGTCTGGTTCAGTCTCCCCTGGGGTCACTGCTCCTTCCCCTGGGTCCCGATGTGCACACTACTTTGTGTGTGCCCTCCAAGGGTCGAGTCTCTGTTTCCCCCAGTCCTGTCGAAGTCTTGCAATCAAATCCCACTAGCCTTAAAAGTCTGATTCTCTAGGAATCTCCTCCCGTTTCCGGACCCCCAGGTTGGGAAGACTGACGTGGGGCTCAGAACCTTAACTCCATTGGGTGGACTTCTGTGGTATAAGTGTTCTCCAGTCTGTGAGTCACCCACCCAGCAGTTATGGGATTTGATTTTGCTGTGATTGTGCCCCTCTTACAGTCTCATTTTGGCTTCTCCTTTGTCTTTAGATGTGGGGTATCTTTTTTTGGTGAGTTCCAGTGTCTTCCTGTCGATGTTTGTCCAGCAGCTAGTTGTGATTCTGGTGCTCTTTCAAGAGGCAGTGAGAGCACGTCCTTCTGCTCCGCCATCTTGGTTCAGGCTCCTCTTTGTCCAGCTGATGGATTTAAAGTCGGGTCATGTGATTTAAAAACCAGTGGCAGGGGACTTCCCTGGTGGCACAGTGGTTAAGAATCTGCCTGTCAATGCAGCGGACACGGGTTCAAGCCCTAGTCGGGGAAGATCCCACATGCCGCAGAGCAACTAAACCCATGCACCACAACTACTGAAGCCTGCGCTCTAGAGCCCGCATGCCTAGAGCTGTGCTCCTCAACAAGAGAAGCCACCGCAATGAGAAGCCTGCGCACCACAACGAAGAGTAGCCCCTGCTCACCACAACTGGAGAAAGCCCGCACGCAGCAACCAAGACCCAACACAGCCAGAAAAAAAAAAAGAAAGAAAGTGGCAGCTGATTGATTTAAATCCCAGTCATATGACATGAGGCGGGGTGCTAAAAACTTCTTTTTAATCTCTGGCTCGGAATATCATATTTATAACTCGGTTATTCTTATGACTTAGAAAATGATCTGTCTCTCCTTGGAATCATCAGGAGAAAAATACAGTATTTCAGGTTCATTCTTGAAACCAACTTCTCACGGTTAAGGTGTATTGACTAAAAGATCTTCCTTCTCCGAGAGATTCTAAACCTCTGTAGGACACTTCATTGCAATTAGAGGAAGAAGAGGAGTGAAATCAGGCCACAGCAGCTGCAAGAAGCCGTGCAGCCCCCAGGATAGGGAAGGATGGGGGAGGAGGGGCTGAGAGTTGCCATTAAAGCAGACAGCCCCCAGAGGGCCCAGAAGCGCCGGCAGAGCCCACCTGCGGCTCCCACTTGGCACCCCAGGATCCGATTTGGGTTTGGAGATGGGGTTGCTGTAACCCCAAGGAGGTGAGCAGAGAGGAGGAGTCGATTACCAGTCTCCTCTGACCTTCTGGCCCAAATTGCCTGGCTTCACATGGGGGACAGAGTTTTGCTTTCAGCATCTGATGGGGCACTTCCAGGCTGGTCGGGTTGTCCAGTGGCCCGGCAGCCTGACAGGTTGTCTGCGGTGTGACCACCTCTTTGTTTCTCCAGAAGCTGTACATCAGAGGGTGCGCAGGTTCGGGCGCCCCCCCCCCCCCGGGGGGGGGGCCCCCCCCCGGTCCTTATGATCACCAGGTACTTGAAATGACTGCAAGTTTTTTGACTTCAAGGAAAAGTCCACATAACCGCTTCTGCCTCATAACGTGTGGGATTCATTATAATGGAAGGACATTATAAAGAACAGGTGGAAAACTCACCTGTCGGTCTCCATGTAGGGGTTTATTTTGCATGAATCCCTCCTACACAGTAGATAGCAGAGGATGATTTTTGTTCCTGTGTGTGTAGTTGTGGCAGAGGATGTAGGTATGGTGATTTGAAGCCCTCAAAGAAATATTCTCAGAACTCTCAAGAGTTCTCTCGATTGGAACCGAAAGGGACCTGGGAAAGGAGGAAAGGAAAAGGAGGAGGGAGAAAGAATAACTGTTTCTCAGTAAATTCACCGTCTTGGTTGACTGTTCTCTCTTCTCATTTCTTCAGTGTTCCTTTCTTCCCCTTTTATTCCCTTCATCTGTGATGTGAGGACTATCTTTAATATACATATTTTAAAATTAATTAATTAGTTAATTAAGTTTTGGCTGCGTTGGGTCTTCGTTGCTGCGCGCGGGCTTTCTCTAGTGGCGGTGAGTGGGGGCTACTCTTCGTTGCGGTGCGCAGGCTTCTCGTTGTGGTGACTCCTCCTTGTTGTGGAGCACGGGCTCTAGGCACACGGGCTTCAGGAGTTGCTGTGGCTCGCGGGCTCTAGAGCGCAGGCTCAGTAGTTGTGGTGCACGGGCTTAGTCGCTCCGCGGCACGTGGGATCTTCCCAGACCAGGGCTTGAACCCTTGTCCCTTGCATTGGCAGGCGGATTCCCAAGCACTGTGCCACCAGGGGAGTGCTATCTTTCACGTTATGTTTGGATTTCTTTCGGTTGCGCGATTACTTTACGTTGCTGAGCTCTTAATTTCAAGCACATTAACGCAGCTGCATGTTTACTCTCCTCCGCCACAAGTACGAATCCGACGCTACATTTTACATCTACTTGCGTTGTGTGTCCCTCAGCCTCTTATGGTGGATTTAGATGATTTTACTACGTTTCTCTTTCATCCTTCCTACTAGCTGTGTACATGGTTGATTTACTACCTTTACTGAATATATTTGCCTTTACCAATGAGGTTTTTCCTTTAGTGATTTTCCTTTCATTATTTTTATGTTTCAGTTGTGGCCTTTTCTTTCTCACCTTGTGAAGCCCTTTAAGATTTCTCATAAAGCTGGTTTGGCGGTGCTGAATTCTTTTAGTTTTTCTTGTCTGTAAAACTTGAGATCTCTCCATCAAATCCAAAGGAGAGCCTTGCTGGGTAGAGCATTTTTGGTTATAGGATTTTCCCTTTCATGACTTTAAATATACCATGCCACTCCCTCTGGCATGCAGAGTTTATCCTGAAAAGTCAGCTGATAACTTTAAGCAAGTTCCCATGTTTGTATTGTTTTTCCTTTGCTCCTTTTAATAGTGTCTTTTTTATCTTTATTTTTTTTGCCATTTTAATTACAATGTGTCTTGGCGTGGTTCTCTTTGGGTTGATCCTGTTTTGGCCTTGCTGTGTTCACTGGACTTGGATGTCTGTTTTCTTTCCCAGGTTAGGGAAGTTTTCAGCTTGTATGTCTTCAGGTGTGCTCTCCACCCCTTTCTCTTTCCTTTATCCTTCTGGGACCAGTATAATGCAAATGTTAGTACACTTGATGTTGTTTCACAAGTCTGTTCAACTTTCCTCATTTCATTTTAATCTATTGTTTTACCGTTCATCCTCAGTGATTGCCAGTACTCTGTCCTTCAGTTTTCTGATTCATTCCTCTGTATCATTTAGTCTACAGTAGTTTCCTTTTAGTGTATTTTTCATTTCAGTTATTGTATTCCTCACCTCTGTTTGCTTGTTCTTAGGAGTCTAACTCTTTTTTAAAAACTTCTAACTTCTTGCTCTGGTCGTCGGTTCTTCTCCTGAGTTCTTTGGTCATCTTTACAGTCCTTACCTTGAACTCTTTCTTCAGGAGGTTGGTTGTCTCCACTTCACTTAGATCTTCTGGGTTCTTATCTTGTTCCTTCATTTGGATCGTGTTTCTGTGTCACCTCATTTTTCTTAACTTGCTGTTTTTATTGCTATGTATGTAGTAGGTTTGTTACATTTCCTGACCTTGGAGAAGTGGCCTTTTGTAGGAGAGGTCCTATGTGTCCCAGCAGCCCACTGTCCCCTGGTCACTAGACTATATGTTCTAGTTGTACCCCCTATGTGGGCTGCTTGGGCTCTTCTGTTGTGGTGGGCTGACTCCTGTGGGTGGTCTGGTAGGCTTGGCTGCCCACAGACTGCTTGTTTGCCAGACTCTGCCTTGTATGGAGGCTGTCTGTGCTGCTTGGTGAGGCTAAATCATAAGGCAGCTGGCTGAACAACTCTGGGGGACACAAAATCTAGTGCCGGTTCACTTACGGGTAGAGTTGCAGTCCAGGTGATATCAGGGCTAGTGCCCAGTCGCTGGTCCTGGGGCTATGCTGGCTACTGGGAGGAAGACACAGGTCTTGAGTTCTGGCTGCAGGGCCCAGGAGTCCCAGAGTTGATGTTGGATCACTGTTCCTGACACAGCTATCTTCAGGGTCTGGGGTATCCCACAACTTGTGCATTCTGATGGGCAGGGTCAGGACCTAGCTGAGTCCATGGCTGTTTCTGGCCTGCAATTGAGTGGCCTGGTTTCACAGGCTGCTGGGCTGTGGTATTCCTGGAGCTGGTGTGTACCTGTTGGTGTATGAGGCTGATCCCAAGGCTAGAGCAGGTTTGCTGTTGGGTAGGTCAAAGCTCCATCCAGTCCCTGTGCAGTAATCACCTGCCGACAGATGAGGCTGATTCCAAGGCCAGAGCAGGCTCACTTGTCAGAGTGGCCAGGGATTCTGGGGCTGGTGCCTTCCCACTGGTGAGTGGAGTTGAGATCCAGGGTCTCTGGCTGGAAGGTCTTGGGGGTCCTGGGTCTAGTGCCTGTGCACTGAGGTGTGGAGGCTGGTCCTGGGGCTTTTGGTAGCTGGGCCATGTCCAGGGCCAGCTGTGCACTGAGGGGGACTTAAGGCAGCTTGTTTGCTGGTAGATGGGGCTGTGCCCCTGCTCAGTTAGTTGCTTGGCCTGCAGCGTGCTAGTACCTGTGTCTGTAGACTAGTGGAAATGGGTGGGGCTAGGTCCCGAGGCTAATAAGTGAGGGAGAGGATTCTGAACTTAAGCTGCTGGTACAAGTGTCCACGAGGTAGAAGGAGCCCCCAAAATGGCTGCTGCCACTATCTGTGTCCTGAGGGTGAGCTGTAGTTGCCTCCTGCCTCTCCGGGAGACTCCAAGATCGGGAGCTAGGTGTGACCCGGGGTCCTTTCAAATGACTGCTTCTGTTCTGATTCCCGGAGCGTGTGGGATTTTGTGGGCATCCTTTAAGAGTGGAATCTCCATTTCCCGCAGTCCTCTGGCTCTCTGGGAAATAAGCCCCGCCTGGTCCGCAAGCCCCACCTTTCCAGAGACTCTTCTTCCCAGCACAGGATCCCTGGGCTTGGGGGCCCGGTGTCAGGTTCATACCCCTTGCTGCCTGGGAGCACCTCAGAAATTGTCACTATTCTCCCATTTGTGGACCACCCACCTGGTGGCATGGGTCTTAACTATACTAGATTTTGCCCTTCCTTCCTGTCTTGTTGTGGTGTCCTTTTATGTCTTTAGCTGTAAAAGATGCTTTATGGTAGGTCCCATCCTTTTTCATCAATTGCTGTTCTGTAAATAGTTGTGACTTTAGTGTGCCCATGAGAGGCATCAAGCTCTGGGTCTTCCTATGCCACCATCTTGGACAATCTCTCCACTTCATTCTTAAATCATATTATGCAATTTTTCATAGTATCCTATTTGATTTGTGACAGTTTGAAATTTACTATAACTCATCTTTACTTGTCTGTTTTAAAAAATTGAATAGTGCTTTCATTCATTTTGAAATGAAGGTAGTGACCTGTGAATTTCCATACCTCAAAAATCAAGGATATGACAAAAGCCTTTTCTACCTGTTACCCTCAAACTCTGCACCCCACCCTAGCCCCACCCTAACTCTTGCACCCATGCTCACCCTCTGTTTTTGGACTGTTAACCATCATTCCATCTGTATGTGTGTTGACAAAGTGAACTCTAGTCTTTCCAGGTTTTTTTTTTTTTTTTTTCCTTTAGGGAACAGTTCTACTATGAATGAACATTTACTGGTCTGCTGAAGTTCAGATATAAACCTGTCAAACACATCACCAGAATTGGAATTGCTTGTATATACACTCTGATAAATTTTAGAGACAGTGGTAGAACAGAATTAAATTGTATTTCAAATGCCACAATATTCTCACACCATGAAAACCCTCCCCTTTTTTAATATATTTGTGTGTGGTTTATCTTTATGCCCGCGCTATATTTCCCAGAGGTGGGTAAATGTTATGTTTCTTGCTAAAACATTTACTCTGTTTTTCAAAGTCAGGCTTTTAGTTGTTTTAGCGTGATCATATTTCCATGAACTTGCAAGTACAAGATGTTCTCTCACACTGTCTTTTACTCCCTGCTGTTTTATATTGCCCTTCTAATTCTCAGTCCTGGTCTTTCTTTATGCTCTTCATCAACCTGGATAGATTATACTATTTTCTCCCTTATTCAAGATGAATAGAACAGAATAGAACATCCAGAAATAAACCCTGATATATGGCCAAATGATTTTTGACAAGTTGCCAAAGCTTTTCAAAGTAGAAAGGGTAGTCTTTTCAACAAATGGTGCTGAGAAGTCTTGTTGTCAACATGCAAAAGAAGGGAGATGGACCCTTAGCTAACATTTTATACAAAAAATTACTGAAAATGTATCAAGAAACTAAATATAAGACCTAATAAGATAAAAAGTCTTAGAAGAAGACACAGGACACAAGAGCTTCATGACATTGGATTTGGCAGTGTTTCCCTCAATATGAAACGAAGGAACAACAAAGCCACAGCTAAGAAAAAATAAACAATTTGCAGTACATAATTTTTTTTAGCAAGTGTGTATCAAAGAAACGTAAACAGAATAAAATGGCAACCCACAAGATGGGAGAAAATATTTGAAAGCCATATATCTGACAAGAGATTTCTCTTCAGAATATACAGAGAACTCCTACAACTCAACAAAAAGCAAACACCCTGATTCAAAAATGGATAAAAGACTTGAATAGATGGGTCTTCAAGAAAAGATGTACAAATGACTAAGCCCTTGAAAAGATGCTCCATATCACTAAATGCATGTTTGTATACTTGTGTGCATGCATACACACACAAACACACACACACACACACACACACACACACACACAAGCAGAAAACAAAAGTATTGGTGGATGTGAAGGAAATGGAACAATTGTTCTATGTCAGAGGGAATGTAGAATGATACAGCTGCTTTGCAAAACAGTATGGCAATTTTTCAGATATTGAAAAATAGAATTACTACATGATCCAGTAATTTTATTATGAGGTATACCCAAAGGAATTGAAATCGGGGTCTTAAAGAAATATTTGTACTCTGATGTTTATAGCAGTAATAATCACAGTAGCTAAAATATGAAAGGAGCCTAAGTGTTTATCCCCCAGTTCCTGGATAAGCAAAATGTGGTATACCCATATAATAGAATATTATTCAGTCTTAAGAATGAAAAGACCTAGGAATAAGCTACAACATGGATGAATCTTGAGAAAATCTAGCTACCAAAAATGCCATTTTTGTGACTTTCAGCGAGTCATAACAATACAACTACTTATTTCAGTTATATGGGGCACTTAGTGTAGTCAAAATCACAGAAATTGAGAAGGTAATGATGCTCTTCAGGTGGTTATGGAACAAAAAGGGAAGTTATGTTTAAAGGATATAGAGTTACCATTTTAAAAGATAGAAAAGAGTTAGAAAGATAAATGGTGATGTTGGTTGCCCAATAATGTGAATGTATTTAATATCACTGAACAGTGCATTTTATAATAAACGTTATATTTTATGTTATTCGATTTTACCAACATAAAAAATTGGGAAAGAATGTACTATCAGGAAAGGGAGTGGACCTGGGGTAGAGCAGAATAGTCAGAAGGGTGAGACGTTGCCTATGTTGAAAAAGAAGAGCTGAGAGTTTCATTGGCCAGAAGAGACGTTATAAAAAAAAATATTACTTCGAGGCTGTATTAAATAGATATCTGTGGGTGTACTGCTATCTCCCATGCGTTATTTTGTGTGTGTGTGTGTGTGTGTGTGGTACACGGGCCTCTCACTGTTGTGGCCCTTCCCGTTGCGGAGCACAGGCTCCGGACGCGCAGGCTCAGCGGTCATGGCTCACGGGCCCAGCCGCTCCGCGGCATGTGGGATCTTCCCGGACCACGGCACGAACCCGTGTCTTCTGCATCGGCAGGCGGACTCGCTACCACTGCGCCACCAGGGAAGCCTCCATACATTATCTTAAAGAACCTTTAATAAAGTCCATAAGGCTTGCTGAGGCTTTTTAAAAAACTAGATTCCCTATGGGATAATTAGAGGGTGGTACTTAAGTCTATGTCTAGGTTGACAGATTTTGCAGGGAAGACGAATTTGAGAACAGTGGAGACCCTGAGAGGGTAGGTACATGGAAATTAGGAAAAAAATAATAAAGAGAATTAGGAAAACTTTAGACTTCTAAGGTCGTGGATTACTGAGTCAGACCTGAGATTTCTAAGCGGTTATACATGCAGTTGCTATTTGGCTTACTGATAATAATCAGTGATAAAGATCAGTGGAAAAACTAGAGTCGTTTCCAAGTGTAGGTAAGATATAATGAGAGGATGGAGGTGGAACATAGGGAGGCCCAGAGAAAAGTGGGAAGGTCATATTGGGCCAAGATGGTGGTAATATCCCGCAGAACAGATGGTAGGGCAGACTGTGGATTCATCTTTCTTATTTCGGCCCCCCATTTCATCCTTAATAATTCTTTGGGAATATTTCATTGCTCTGTGATGCAGGTACAGAATTCGAGTGAGGAGACTACACCCTCAGTGTCCAGCTGTCTGAGTCCTCAGTGTGCTTCAGATGATGGAGAGTTATTGCTTCTTTATGAGAAGAGTTAGTACCTTGTAGCCAAGCTTAAGCTGGAGCTTATGCAATATTGATTCCATTTTATATATACTGTTGGCATGGAGGTCCCTCCTCCTCTTTCCTTGACCGTTATGAAATGAATCTATATTTCTCAATATTTGGGTATATCAGATAAATACATTAAGTAAAGGAATCCTATATATTGCTTCCTGCACAGTTTGCTCTTCCTTGTTTCTCTTTTACCTTTACTAAATTAGCACAGGGAGAGACCTTGAAATGTTCTAATCAGGAGAGATTAATTTCTTAAAGAAGAAAACATAGAAAACATTTTTATCCACTTTCACATTGAGGATCAAGGGGAATGACATCAGTGAAAATGTCACAAACTCTGGCTTGTGTCCATCCCCAGAAACACTGACAGGTGGTAAAACCTGTCAGAAATGATCTTATCAACACATGTAAGTTTTCTTTTCTTTTCGCCATGTATATTTATCTTTCATTGAAACTTAACTTACTACAG
This sequence comes from Lipotes vexillifer, assembly GCF_000442215.2. Lineage (NCBI taxonomy): Eukaryota > Metazoa > Chordata > Mammalia > Artiodactyla > Lipotidae > Lipotes > Lipotes vexillifer. The sequence goes on from NW_006783542.1 coordinate 2,621,427, forward strand.
GATGTGGAGAATAAACAAGGAAGTAGAAACTGTGTTTCCTGATGAGAGAATCACTAAGTCACATTAGCAGTGCTGGGCTGTCTTACCAAGGCTGTAATTAAAACAAACAAACACCTTTTTTTTTGTAAGTCACTTCTGACATTTCATAGTTAAAGACAAAGTAACAGATACAGACTTAGATTTACTAGAATATTGAGTATAATTTTGATTGTACCTGTGTTGAATGTTTGAGTATGACCTGCTACAATATTTCATTATACTTATTTCCACAACTGACAAATTCCGTTTTGCACTACTGATATGTTTCATGAAGGAATGCATAGGTCACTAACCCCAGCTGCTCCCAGGTAAACTCTGTTGCGTGGATTATTGCATGTTTTCCCGCTGTAAAACCCTCCATTCGCGAGTATCATGGTTGCCTGCAGAACATCTGGGCTCTTCTTTTCTGGATAAAGGTTAGACAATCACCTAATTTTACGAGAAATATATAAATTGTATTTGCATATTCTTCAGTTTATTTATCTTCTCTTTCAAGTCCTAAGTGGAAATAGTAAAGTGATTTACAAGAGGGTGGTAAATAAGACAGCTACGTTTATGCTCCAAAATTAGCAATAAATCATAATACAATTGTAAATGCATTATTGTGTGATTAATATATAGACACTTATGTAGATGCAATTTTAGTAATGCTTTGTGGAGAGCCTCAGAATCTAGGTATTAAAAAAAAAAGGAGTTCTTGAAACAATCAGGGAATTATAGAGACGTCTTTATGTCTATAATTATCAATTTGAAATAATGCATTTTCCCAGAAATAAACTAGGCATAAAATTGTAGCAAAAAGGTACAGGAAATGAAACAGCATGTGAGATGGCCATACAAGAAAAGGACTATTCTCAGAGAATAATGAACCGTGTGGAGTTCAGCAGAAGGGTAAGACAGATTCAGAGAGTAAATCTTTGGAGAGCCTAACTATGAGCTCCATATTTCATCTTTGGAGAGACGGTAGTCATTTGAAATAGGATGTTATAAGGTGACGTTAACATACTTAAATACTTTCCTTTAGAAATGGCAACTTAGAACCAGAATAAATGAAAGAGAACACAAAATTATGTTTTTGTTGATTTTTAAAGACCTCAAGTGAGTGTTGATAATTTAAAAATACATGGTGTCTTGAGTAAAGTTGCATGGAATTTGAGATCTGTAAAAAAGCGTTTCTTTTCTGTAATGCTTGGATGCGAATTGGGCATTTTTGCAAGAAAGAGATTTCAGGATGCAAATCTCATGTCTCTAAGGTGGGAAGTCAGTTCCTAGTGGAACATTCTATTAAACTTGCGAGAGTGGAGAAATATTTCATTGGAGGGAAGAGGTCACGAATCCGTTTTTAATAAAGTTTGTGGTTTATAGTATACAGAATGAGCAAAATGGCTACATCTGAACTTTAAGAAAAAAATAATATAGTTTTTCTGCATTTATATTATGAAGCTGATGTAAAATATCAAAAATACTTTACTTTGAAAAACAATGTAATCAATTTGACATAATTTATATATTGAACCTGTGGTACCTACGCACAAAAAACTTACATTTAAGAAATATTTTCAAGTATAGATGATTTACAATGTTGTATTTTTTAAAATACTTTTTTGGAGTATAACTGCTTTATAATGTTGTGTTAGTTTCTGCTGTACAAAAAAGTGAATCAGCCATATGTATACATATATTCCTCATATCCCCTCCCTCTTGAGCCTCCTTACCACTCGCACTATCCCACCCCTGTACGTCATCCCAAAGCACCGAGCTGATCTCCCTGTGCTATGCAGCAGCTTCCCACTAGTTATTTTACATTTGGTAGTGTATATATGTCAATGCTATTCTCTCACTACGTCCCAGCCTCCCCTTCTGCTCCCTGTGTCCTCAAGTCTGTTCTCTACATCTGTGTCTTTATTACTGTCGTGTCACTAGGTTCGTCAGTACCATTTTTCAGATTACATATATATGCATTAGCGTACGGTATTTGTTTTTCTCTTTCTGACTTACCTCACTCTGTATGACAGACTCTAGATCCATCCACCTCACTAGAAATAACTCAATTTCGTTCCTTTTTATCGCTGAGTAACATTCCATTGCATATATGTGCCACATCATCTTTATCCATTCAACTGTCGATGGACATTTAGGTTGCTTCCATGTTATGGCTATTGTAAATAGTGCTGCAGTGAACATTGTGGTACATGTATCTTTTAAAATTATGGTTTTCTCAAGGTATATGCCCCATAGTGGAATTGCAGGGTCAAATGGTAGTTCTATTTTTAGTTTTTAAGGAATCTCCATACTGTTTTCCATAGTGGCTGTATCAATTTACATTCCCACCAACAGTTCAGGAGGGTTCCCTATTTTCCACACCCTTTCCAGCATATATACAATGTTATGTTAATTTCTGCTGTGAACCAAAGTGATTCAGTTTTACATATATATATATATATATATTTATTTATTCTTTTCCATTATAGCTTATCACAGGATATTGAATATAGTTCCCTCTGCTATATAGTAAGACCTTGGGTTTATCCATCCTATGTATAATAGTGTGCATCTGCTATTCCAAAATTCACAATGTTTCCCTCACCCCCTTCTTGACAACTGCAAGTTTGTTTTCTGTATCTGTGTGTTTGTTTCTGGTATGTTCTTTTCCGAGGATTACAGTGTACTGAGTCGAGATCTCTGTGCTATACAAGTAGGTCCTTATCGATGATCTATTTTCTCTATGGAAGGATATGCATGCTAATTTCAACCTCCTTGTTTACGCCTAGCCCCATTCCACCTTTCCACTTTGGTAGTCATAAGTTTGTTTTCTAAATCTGTGACTCTGTTTCTGTTTTGTAAGTTCATTGGTATCCATTTTTAGATTCCACCTATCAGTAATATCATATGATAAGACTCTTTCTCTGTCACTTAGTATGATCCTATCTAGTTCCATGCGAGTTGCTGCAACTGGCCTTATTTCATTCATTTCATGGCTGGGAATTATTCCACTGTACATAAGTAGCACATCTTCTTTATCCATTGTTACCTTACAAGGACATTAAGGCTGTTTCCAAGTCGAGGCTCTTGTAAACAGGGCTCCACTAAAAGTTGGGGTGCCTGTGTCCTGGCGATTTATGGTTTTCACACGATATACACCCAGGGGTGGAATGCCATGTGCTCTGTAGCTCTATTTTGTGGATTTTTTAGGAAACAACGTACACTTCTCCGGAGTGGCCGTTGGCAATTTACATTCCCACCATCAGCGTAGCAGGGATCCCTTTTCTCCACGCCATCTCCTGCATTTCTTGTTTTTAAGTTTGTGAGGGTGGCCATTCTGACTGGTGCAAAGTGATACCTCTTTGTACTGTGGATTTGCATTTCCCCAGATTTGGGTGGCCAAAAAGGGCGTTTGGCGTTTTTGGCCACCCGAATCGTAGGCGATGTTGAACAGCTTTTCATCTGCTTTTACGGCGAGTCCAATTTACCTCTTGAAATACGGTTCCTGCCGTTCTGCCTTGTTTTCAAGTCTTTTTCAAACACTTACCCCATTTTTCAACGCTAGGTGTCATTTACAGTCCTGCAGGTTTGTGCATTGCAGTGTCCCTGAGCACAGGCTTTCAACGTGTTGTTTCTGGAACCGGCCACAAAGCGGCAGGATTGCCTCAGGCCCCATTCTGGTTACTGGGGCAACCTGAGCCTTCGGGCAATCCCTCTCCTTGATTGGAGATTAGAGTGGTATGTGCCTTCCAAACACCTAGGGCTTGTGTCTCATTCCTTTCCCTGTTTCCCTCTCATGCCCTGGACAAATTCCAAGCAGCGCAAACCTGCTGTTGAGGGTGCTGACTTTCCCCGCTGGGGAGACTCCAAGGAAAGAGGCTGTGTGGGGGGGGGGGGAACCCCACGAACAGGAGATGTGGAGATGGGGTGACTTTTCCAATCTCCTGCCCAGACGGTCCACCACACTCTGTGTGTCCCTGGCATGTTTCAGCTGTAGGTAGTCTCCCTGGACCTGGAGATTACGGACCTATGCAGCGGGGACATGCAGTTCCACTCCAGCGGGGTTGCATTTGCTGACCCATCCTCACCAGGTCGTTCAGCCCCACGAGTGTCCAGCCTTACGACCCTAGCCAGCTCTGGGTCTACATGACGTGACACCAGGTTGGGTGGCGGCCCCTGAAAGAATTTACTTAGAATTCCTCTCTGTCTCTCTCTCTTTATTTTTAATGTGGAGTGTAGCTGAATGCTGTGTTTCTTTCTGCTGTACATCCACTTGATTCACTTACAGAGAGACATCTATGTATTCTTTTCCAGATTCTTACCTGTCTTATATATTCTTTCCCGGTGAATAGTGTGTTGAGTCGAGTTCTGTGTGCTACGCTCTATCTCTGTGTTGATTACCTATTTTGTCTGTGGAAGGGTATGTGTGCTAATTTTAACCTCCTGGTTTAGGTCTTTCCTGACCTCACCTTTCCCGTTCAGTAGCCAGAAGTGTGTTTTCTAAATCCAGGTCTCTGTGTTTTTCAAATTAGTTCATTTGTATCCATTTTTAGCTTCCATCTATAAGTGATATCATATGAAAAGTCTCTTTCTCTGTCTGACTTATGTCACTTAGTATGATCCTATCTAGGTCCATGCGAATTGCTGCAACTGCTCTTGCTTCATTAACTTCATGGCTAAGTAATATTCCATTGTACAGAAGTACCACATCCTCTTTACCCATTTTTGCCTTCCAAGGACATTGAGGTTGCTGCCAAGTCGAGGCTCCTGTAAACAGGGCTGCCTTAAAGGCTGGGTGCCTGTGTCCTGGCGATTTATGGTTTTCGCACAATATACACCCAGGGGTGGAATGCTGTGTGCTCTGTAGCTCTATTTTGTGGATTTTTTAGGAAACTCTATACCTTTCTCCAGAATGGCTGTTAGCAATTTACATTCCCACTATCAGGGTAGCAGGGATCCCTTTCCTCCACTCCCTCTCTTGCGTTTCTTGTTTTTACACTTTGTGAGGAGGGCCATTTTGAGTGGTGTGAAGTGGTAGCTCTTTGTAGTGTTGACTTACTTTTCCCTCTTGTCTCATTGCCCAAAAAGTGCATATGCGGCCTTAAGGAAAACTCCTTAAGCCCTTTTTGGCCACTGAATCATCGGTGGTGTTCTTGAGCAGCTTTTCATGTGCTGTAATGGCGAGTCCAATCTACCCCTTGAAATCATGTTCCAGCAATTGGGCCTTGTTTTCAAGTCCTTTTCTTAAGTACCCTGAGACATTTTTCAACATAAGGTGTCATTTACATGGCTGCAGGCTTTGTGAATTGCAGTGACCCTGAGCACCGATTTTCACACTGTTGTTACCGACCACAAAACAGCAGGATTGCTTCACGCCCAATTCTGGTGTCAGGGGCATCCTGAACTTTTGGGAAACACCTCTTCCTGATTGGAAATTAGAGTGGAATGTGCCTGTCCAATCACCTGGAGCTTGTGTCTCATTCCTTCCCCACCCCCTGCTTCCCCTTTATCACCCGGAATTATTACAAGTGTGCAAACCGGCTGTTGAGGGAGCCTCTTTCCCAAGGTGTGGAGACTCTATGGAAAGAGGATGGAGGGGGAAACCCCACCCCCAGGAGATGTGGAGACGAGATGACTTTTCCAAACTCTTCCAACCCAGGTGGTCCACCACCCTCTGGGTGTCCCAGGTATGTTTTAGCTGTAGGTTGGATCCCTGTGCCTGGAGATTTAGGGCTCATGAAGTGATGATGGGGCAGTACAGCTGCAGTGAGGCTGCATTTGCTGGCACATCCTCACCAGGTCACTCAGCCCCACAAGTGTCCACTGTTAGGGCCTAGATAGCTATGCGTCTGCAAGATGTGACACTAGATTTGGTCACTGCCCTTGAAGAATTTACTAAGAATTTCTCTCTCTCTCTCACACTCCCTCTCTCTGTCTTTTTTAATTATCTTTTTTTTTTATAGTGGAGTATAGCTGATTTGCAATGCTGTGTCTCCCTCCAGTGTATATGCCCTTGATTCACTTACAGAGTGACATCTATGTATTATTTTCCAGATTCTTACCAGTCTTACAGATTCTATTCTGGTGATTACAGTGTGTTGAGTCAACTTCTATGTCCTATACAGTAGGTCCTTGTCGATTACCTATTTTGCCTGTGGAAGGGTATCTATGCTAATTTCAACCTCGTGGTTTATGCCTCCCCCCACCCCGCCTTTCCCCTTTAGCAGCCATAAGTGTGTTTTCTAAATCTGTGACTCTGTTTGATTTGTATGTTAGTTCACTTGTATCCATGTTTAGAATCCACTTATAAGTGACATAATATGATGTCTTTTTCTCTGTCTGACTTATGTCACTCAGTATGATCCTATCTTGTTCCATGCGAGCTGTTTCCACTGGCCTTATTTCATTCATTTCATGGCTGAGTAATATTCCATTGTACATAAGTACCACATCTTCTTTATCATTATTTTCCTTCCAAGGACATTTAGGTTGCCCCCAAGTCGAGGCTCTTGCAAACTGGGCTGCCCTAAACGTTGGGGTGCACATGTCCTCTCCATTTATGGTTTTCCCAACGTATACACCCACGAGTGGAAGTGCCGTATGTGCTGTAGCTCTATTTTTTAGATTTTTTAGGAAACACCACACACTTCTCCAGGGTGGCTGTTAGCAATTTACACTCCCACCATCAGCTTAGCAGGGTTCCCTTTTCTCCATGCCCTCTTCTGCATTTCTTGTGTGTACACTTTGTGAGGATGGCTATTCTGACTGGTGGCAAGTAACACTTCTTTGTAGTGTTGATTTGCATGTCCGGTTGGCCCAAAAAGGTGTAAGGGTTTTTCCTTAATATTGCTTCAATCCCCATTCTGGTTACTGGGTCAACCTGAGCCTTAGGGAAATTCCTCTTCCTGACTGGAATTTAGAGTGGCATGTGCCTGTCCAAACATGTAGGGATTTTGTCTCATTCCTTCCCCACCTTCCCCTCCATCCCCCGGACGAATTCCAGGCCATGCATCCGGCTGTTGAAGGTGCTGACTTCCCCAGGTGGGGAGACTCTAAGGAAAGAGGCTGGAGGGGGAACCCGAGCACCAGCAGATGTGGAGATGGGGTGACTTTTCCAATCTCTTCCCGCCCATATGGTCCCCCATCCTCTGGGTGTCTGGTCGGGCACCGGGTGGTTTCCAGCAGTGTGGGCTCGGGCGCCACCCTGCAGGGAGCAGCCCTGATCCCGCGCCTAAAGCGCCGCCTGCTGGTCTCTCCGTCCTCCCGTCAGGCACGGTCTCCATCTTCCCCCCTGCCTCGGATGGTCCATCCCTTCACTGTCTGGTGATCAGCCTCTCATCCCCACCGCCCCCAACCCTAGCTCCACACCCCTGGTCCTGCCTCATGGATGGCCCAGGACTCTCCCTGGGCTCCCCGCCTGCCCACCCTTGGTCTGTGTCCTCAGTCCTCCCATGGGGACAGGTGAATGTTCCCTCTGGAAGCTCCAAACGTTTCACCCCAACATCTTCCCCAGGGTCGGCCCCATGTCCCGTCAGGTTGTTCCACCCTCACCAAGCCCCCAACTACATGGCAAGGGCGGGCATCAGGCCTGCTGCATGCTCTGCTCTGTGTCCTGCTGTATACACAGGCATGACCCTGCCCCAGGGTGCAGGAAAACCAGCCCTCCTGCGGGATGTGGGGAGACAGACCGACCACAGGGCGGACGTCCACTCTCGGCTCACCAGGCAAGGGCAGCCTGGTTCTCGCTCATTTGACCATTTCTCACCCAGCCGGACCATGACCTGGCTTTGTTCCCACCCCTGGCCTCACTCTTGTGAGCAGAGCGGGACAGTGTGGTCAACGGTCAGAGGCTGAAGCACAGTGACACTGGCTGACCTGTGTGCACCCGTGCTGACCACGCGGAACGGGCACTGCACCAGGGCCCGTGCGGTGTGGGTTCATCTGCCCACAGAGAGGCCGGGCCTCTGCTCCTGGCTCCGGGAGGTCACCTTGAGTCTGACTGGAGTGTCTGTGCTCCGTGGGCCTCACTCCAGCCTGGTCTGTGCTGATGGCATGAGGCCTGGTGGGGCTTCCTGGGTCCCCCTGGGGGCTGGAGACCAGGCACATGGTGTCCCCCACGTCGACCTGACAGACCCAATAAGCCCTGCACCTCAGGACTCAGGTGGGCTTCCCTGGGCTGCCACAGCCGAGGAAGCTGGACCCTGCTCATCCCTCTGTCCTTGCTGATTTTAACTTGCATCCTTCAGCATAATAAACCCTGGGTATAACAGCTTCAGGGAATTCTGGGGGCCTCCAAGGAAAAAGAAGCCGGGGAGGGGGTCTCTGGGTCCCTGACTCTGCAGTTGGGGTCAGAAGTCGGTGGGGGAAGATCTTGGGAACCTGGAAGCTGAAGAACCCCCCTACCAGGCGAGGGGTAGGAGACCCGGGTGGTAGTTAAGCTGAGTGCAAGGCCCTCCTGCGTGGGAGGCTTCCTAGCCCCGGGGATCCCGAAGCGGCCGGCTCCCTCCTCCCCTCCACCCGCAGGCCTGGTCCCTGCTCTTGAGAGATTCCCTAGGGTGGGGTCCTGGTGCTGGAGGTGCCCCGATGCTGTGGCCTCCTGAGCCTCCAGGGAGGATAATGGGAGTTGGGGAAGACCTGTTCACAGAAAGGGAGCTTCTGCCGGAACAGAGCCTGGGTCTGCTGCCCCCGACCCCAGGTGCACTGGGGCAGGGATGTGAGAGCGAGGCTCCCTTCCCTCCCAAGACACTCAGGACACATGGGCGCTGGTCACTGGACTCCCGCACAATATTAAAATCTCCCACGCAGGCCTCATGGATGAGAGACACTATTTAAAGACTATTAATGGGGCCAGGGGGGCCCAGAGGGTGAAGCTGGGGATGGGGAGAGTTGGAAAATCACCCAAGGACACGCTATCCCTGCAACGACCCCCCAGGTGAACTCAGGCGGAGGTGGACCCACCAAGTCAGAGCCCACATTCGTGGTCTTTGGGGGACAAATAGCCAAGCACCCCCGTCCTTGCCTTCCCTGCTGCAGTTAGGGCCTGCCCTGTCTTCTTCATGTCCAAGTCCTCACCCCTCCCAGAAGCCCTCTTGGGGGTTAATGGGACGGGGGTGTCCATGGCAGGACTGAAGGGTCTGTGGTGGGCTGGAGGCCACGTGGCAGGCAGGAGGGCTCCCACCGGTCCCGCCGCTCCACACCTCACGGTCATAGGCCCGCACAGAGTCCACCAGGCTGTGGCTGTGGTAGAAGGTGCTGGGGACCGGTCCAGCCCATGCAGGTGTCTGACCACTGGGCGGTCAGTGTAGGGTATTCACTGGGAGCCCTGGCCGTGCTCGCACCCTCCTGGGAAGGACACGTCAGCATGGTCCCTGGAATGACTGGGAGGTCAGCCGGCAGCGCCACCCACCCAACCTCACTGTTACCACAAGAAACAAGAGACAACTCCGTGAGGAAACAGAACATCACCAGCCTGATGCTGTCCTGAGGAAGGTCGGCTGGCATCTGGGAACTGGGTGCTATAGTGGGTTGAATGGGGGGGTCCCCCAAAGAGTTATGTCCATGTCATGGCTCCCAGAATCTGAGAATGGAACCTTATTTGGAAGTAGGGTCTCTGCAGGTATAATTAGTTACGGATCTGGAGATGAGGTCATCCTGGATCCGGGTGGCCCTGAATCAGTGACAGTGTCCTTCTAAGAGACAAGAGGAGAGACACAGACACACAGGAGACACCATGTGAAGATGGAGGCAGAGATGGGAGGGATGCGGCCACAAGCCCAGGGACGCCTGGAGCCCCCAGAAGCTGGAAGAGGCGGGCAGGATCCTCCCCTGGAGCCTCCGGAGGGAGCACGGCCCTGGGACACCTTGACCTCAGACGTCTGGTCTCCAGGACTGAGAGGACAGGTTTCTGTTGCTCTGAGCCTCCGTTTGTGGTCGTTTGTCACAGCTGCCCCGGTAAGCTAATGCAGCTGGTGAGCAGCTCCCTGGCCTGATCTAAACCCTCCTGCCTCCCATTAGGGGCAGCCCCCTGCGCCTGTGCTGTGTGCACAAACCACGTGGCTCATGCTGAACCCCGGCTCCCCTTCTGGGCACTGACATTTTGGAGGGTGAGGGCAGAAAACACCACGTGACCAGCCCCCAGCCAGGTGCCAATTCTCTAGTGAGCTTCCCTGGGGGCATGGGGGTGCGGGTAACTGTCGTGGTTCTGCCCTTTGTCGCTGGGGGAAGAGAGACCCTAGAGACTCTCGAGGGAAGGAGGGGTCATGAAGGGTCATGAGGTGACCGGAGCAGGGGCCCTCCCTCCCGGGCATCCCTACTGTGTGCTGTGACCCATCTCCGCTGTGAGCACACAAGCCACAAGCATGTGCTGAGTCCTGTGAGCCTCCCAACCAGTCCCTGAAGGTGAGGGCGGTCCTGCAGACCCCAGCCCTTTCCTCCACATCTAGTAGGTGGAAGACCCACTTCTTGCCATTCCAGAAGCGGTTCTGGAGCTATTCTGGGAGGGTTTCTGGGGTTATGCAGGCTGAGCCCCTGTTGCTATCTCCTCACTTCCCCACAAGAAACCCAGAGCAAGCAGTTTGTCCTGTTGCCTGAATGCCCCCCACCAGTATTCTCGGGAAAGAATCAGCTGTTTCTGTAGCAGCGTCCACAGGCAGCTCTGCATCTGGGCCCACGTTCACATCTTCTGTGTAAACACCGAGAACCTTCCCTGGCATGTGCCCCAGCTGACCACCTCTGCATGCCGAGCACAGGCCCCAGTGCGGGAGTCAGACTGACCGCCCGTCTCAGCCTCCGCCTCTTGTTGTCAGAGCTGCTCCAGGCCCTGCTCAGGCCCTGTGCACCCACCTTTCACAGGGCTGTCCTCCACCCCCACCTTCAGCAGGCGTTCACCTAAGTATTTAAGTTAAGGGGTCCAGAGATAAGAAAGGAAGCTGCAAACAAACAAACATGGAACCAGCTGGGACCAAGATGGCAACGAGTGTGACCTCCAACCGACCCCGAGTCTCATCACGTGCTGAATTTACTATATCTGCATATTAGGTGACACACCCACCGGCGGCCATGACTGGACATGAAGGACCAGAAACGGGTAAAAGGAGGTGGTACCCCACCCCCTTGGAAGAAGCCCCGCCCCTTCTCCCCGAAGGCCTCTTCATCCCATCACTAGCCTCACTGCTCCTCCCTTTGTCTTTACTCTTTAAAATTAAAACACCCTCTCCAGAGGGGCCAGAAGCTGATCTGTGAACTTAGTTCCCGCTTCTCCATTCCTTGGCCACTGAATAGAGCCTGTGCTGTGGTGGTCTCAGCTTTGGTTCTGTTATTTGCCTACTTGAACCCACGTGGAAAAAGGAAACGTCCCCCGCTGAGGCAGAACGACTCGCAGGCTGGGGCCCGAGCAGGGTCCACATGACTTCATTTGGTAACAGTCTGTAAGGGGACGGTGGTCTCTGCCCGCGGGGTTGGGGAGGGAACACCTACAGCCACAGCACCGGCTCCGTGGACGGCACGGCCTCTCGTGGGCCTGGACCGTGTGCTCTCGTCCCCCCACGCCTGACACCCCCTGACAGTCGTGACGCGGTGACACTGGCTGCTGGGCGTCCAGTCAGGAGGGACCAGAGGCAGCACCTGGTGCCATGTGAGACGTGCCTTTTCACGGGCAGGGGACATAGGAGATATTAGGACTTTGTGTCTAGAAAACAAACCAAGCGGCTAGAAGGTGATCTGAGCCGTGGACTTGAAACCCACGTGTGAGGTGAGGGCTCCCACTGGACACTGGCTCGGGAGCTTCCACACAGGCGAGACCACACCCGTGCTTCCCGCCCGACCCCTCCAGGCCTCCCTGCGGGCACAGCTGGGCCTGTGCCCCTCAGGCTCCCCGACCCAGAGCCTGGAGGGCTGATGCTGCCAGGGCCTGGGGATGCGAGGGGTCCTTCCACCAACGCTGCACGGCCCCTCCTCCCCAGTGACCAGGGGAGGGAAGCCCTGTGGAGTGTGAGGCCCGGCACAGGCAAAGCACACCCCCCGGGACCCCCAGCCCCGCCCTGCTTCCTCAGGCCCACCGCCTGTCCCTCCCGGTGCCCGCGTCCCACCGACCCACATTCCTGGTGTGGATGTCCACGTGCACAAGCTGCCCTGTTTCCTGTTCCCGCATGGGACACCCCCATCCCTGCTTCTCCCTAATGACGGCCTGGACCCCGAATGTTCTGGGCAGGAAGAGGGCTGAGGGGGACGGCGGTCTGTCCCACCTGCCTCCTGGGGGCCCAGACACAGGACTCGGGGCTGCTGGGCCTTGAGGTCTGGATGCTTCCAGGTATGGGATGAACCTGCCACTGCCCGCTGGAGCTGCTCCTTCCGAGACTCAGGAAACAGGGGGACCCACCAAACGGAGCCCATCCCCAGGCTCTGCTGCAATTCTGCTCGGATTTGCTCTCCCGATCCTGAAGACAGACCTGCAGGAAACAGGGCCTGCGATTCCCATACTGACGGTGTTCTGTGGAATTTCCACTAGACCCCTTCCTACCCTGTTCTGAGCAAATTACTAGTCAGTCCATGCTACCATCACCCCACGAGCAGACCGGGAAGCTGAGGCTCCGAGAAGCCAAGTAATCCAGCCGGAGGCACAGCTGTGGGACCACGGAGTGGGGTCTGCACCCGCTGCCCGCCCAGGGGGTCTGCCCACTCCCCGCAGGTTCCACGCCTGTTCCCTTCACCCCCCTCCCGGGACCAGCTCACAGAGTCTCCTCTTGGGGGGATTCACTTACTTCTTCTAACAGGATCCGTCTCACTGTCCTGTTCTGGGATCACCCGGAAGGCTTGTCACTGAAGCACGATCAGCCTCACGTCACCAGGGCAGCTTTCCTGAATCACACTCACCACCTGCACATCCACTCTCAGCTCAGACCCAGAAAGGCCCCCTCGGCCTCGAGCCCCATGGCTCTGCCTGGGCTCCCACCTCCTCCTGCCTGGTCGGTCCCTCTCATGTCCCCTGCAGCGTCACCAGGAGCTCCCACCTGCCCCAGACAGGCTGTCGGCTCTGTCCTGGGGAGGCCTACGTGGTGTCAGGTGGAAGACACAAGAGGTACCCGTGGGGCCTCCCTCACGCAGCACAGTGGCCAGCACCCACCTACTCACCTCATCACTCTAGATGGATGGGGGGTTCAGGGGGCCCGTGGCATCTCCCGGTTCTCATTTCATCCTAGCACTGCCCACAGGGAAGTTGCTAAGCAACTCTGTGCCGGCTGCACAGAGAGGATGCTCATACAGACGCCCCCCCCTCCCAGCACACAGGGCTCTCATGGCCAGGCCCCTCCCAGGATATGGAGCTCACCTGAGCAGGTACCCAGCAGCCCCCGGGGCCCTCGTGGTCAGGCCCCTCCCAGGATATGGAGCTCACCTGGGCAGGCACCCAGCAAGGCTGGACACACGGGAACCGTGCACGTAGCCCTCATTGCAGAGCACCCCCAGCCCACCTGTCGGTCAGAGCTGACACAGAGCCCCTCAGAGCAGGACCTGAACTAACAAACAGCAGCTCTGGTACCTGTCTGTGACCCTGGGCTTCACTCTGTGTGGCCTCCTTCCGCCTGGTCTTCCAGAGGCTTCCACTGCAGCTGGGGCACCAGGCCTCTGTCTCCACCCATCACTCCTCCTCTCCCTGACTCCTGGGCTCCTCTCATTAGGAGATGGTCTTGAAGTTGTCTCCCACTCATGGACCAGACAAAATGATTAGAAAACAAGCAGAGCTGCAGCCCCATGTCTATCCTGACCCTCAGGACCCCACACCTGTTCCTTGGACCTGGCCAGTTCAGCAAGGTCCATTTTCTGCAACTGTGAGCCCCTGAGGGGCGAGGATTGGCTGACCTGGGCAGCCTGACTCTGCAGGCCAGCCCTCCCCAGGTGTGCCAGGGTTGAGGTCAATATAAACACCGCTCCAGCCAGCAAGAGCCCCTGCAGCTGTGCCTGACGCCGTATTCTCTGCCCCGTCAGCAGTGTCAGGGCTGGGCTGGTGGGAGGGAGTGAGGGGCCATGGCTTTTTGGGTGGCCCGGCGTGAGTGGGGCTCTGCTGGACTTTCCGCAGGGGTTGCCGGGCTGCCACCTGCTAAAGAAGAGGATGTGTCACCCGTACCTGCTGCTGGAATTTCTCCCCGGGCAGAGGTGAGGAAGGAAAAACGCAGTGGGGGCCGGGACAGGAGGGGTACCTCAGGCAGGGGAGGGGAAAGCTTCCAGAAGAGCGCCCGGGGCCAGGACCATCCTGGCTGGCCTGCAGGCACCAAGTCGGACGGCGCGCTGTTGCTGGGGTGGCTCCACGGCCCTTCCTCTAGGCTTTCAAGTCCTTGTACATATTCAGGTGTTTTACCTGGGAAGGGTGGGAACAGTTCAGCAGCAGCTGGCCTGGGGCTCAGCTCACGTTTACTCACAGACGCCTCAGCACAGTCCCCCAGCTTTGCAATTGAGGACGCTCCTTGCGGGGGGGCTGCTGGCTGCATGGGAGACGATTCCCCACCTCTGACCAACTTCAGAATTGTTTACCACAGGAGCAAGTGCTCTGATAGGGTTTTCCTCTGTATAACTGGTGGGTTCTGTTTTTTTTTCTTTTTTGGTTCAAGGTAGATTTTATTCCTCTTTTTTGTACTTATAAGCATGGAAATAATTCATTCATATAAATACATGTATGTGAAGGGAATAACTTTTTTCCATTTTTTAAAAAGTTTTAATTTTATTTATTTTTTATACAGCAGGTTCTTATTGTTATCTATTTTATACATATAAATATATACATGTCAATCCCAATCTCCCAACTCCTCCCACCGCCACCCCCCCACGGCTTTCCCCCCTTGGTGTCCATACATTTGTTCTCTACATCTGTGTCTCTATTTCTGCCCTGCAAACTGGTTCATCTGTACCATTTTTCTAGGTTCCACATATACGCGTTAATATACGATATTTGTTTTTCTCTTTCTGACTTACTTCACTCTGTATGACAGTCTCTAGATCCATCAACGTCTCTACAAATGACCCGATTTCATTCCTTTTTATGGCTGAGTAATATTCCATTTTATATATGTACCACATCTTTATCCATTCGTCTGTCTGTGGGCATTTAGGTTGTAAATAGAGCTGCAATGAACATTTTGGTACATGACTCTTTTTGAATTATGGTTTTCTCTGGGTATATGCCCAGTAGTGGGACTGCTGGGTCATATGGTAATTCTACTTTTAGTTTTTTAAGGAACCTCCATACTGTTCTCCATAGTGACTGTATCAATTTACATTCCCACCAATAGT
Source organism: Lipotes vexillifer (assembly GCF_000442215.2). Taxonomy (NCBI): domain Eukaryota; kingdom Metazoa; phylum Chordata; class Mammalia; order Artiodactyla; family Lipotidae; genus Lipotes; species Lipotes vexillifer. The sequence continues at coordinate 2,636,727 of NW_006783542.1, forward strand.
GGAAGAGGGTTCCCTTTTCTCCACACCCTCTCCAGCATTTGTTGTTTGTAGATTTTCTGATGATGCCCATTCTAACTGGTGTGAGGTGATACCTCATTGTAGTTTTGATTTGCATTTCTCTAATAATTAATGATGTTGAGCAGCTTTTCATGTGCGTCTTGGCCATCTCTATGTCTTCTTGGAAGAAATGTCTATTTAGATCTTCTGCCCATTTTTGTATTGGGTTGTTTGTTTTTTTAATATTGAGCTGCATGAGCTGTTTATGTATACTGGAGATTAATCCTTTGTCCATTGATTCGTTTGCAAATATTTTCTCCCATTCTGAGGGTTGTCTTTTCGTCTTGTTTGTAGTTTCCATTGCTTTGCAAGAGCTTTTATGTTTCATTAGGTCCCATTTGTTTAGTTTTCTTTTTTATGGCATTACTCTAGGAGGTGGATCAAAAAAGATCTTGCTGTGATTTATGTCAGAGTATTCTTCCTATGTTTCCCTCTAAGAGTTTTATACTGTCTGGTCTTACATTAAAGTCTCTAATCCATTTTGAATTTATTTTTGTGTATGGTGTTAGAGGGTGTTCTAATTTCATTCTTTTACATGTAGTTGTCCATTTTCCCAGCACCACTGATTGAAGACACTGTCTTTTCTACATTGTATAGTCTTGCCTACTTTGTCATAGATTAGTTGACCATAGGTGTGTAGGTTTATCTCTGGGCTTTCTTTCTTTCTTTTTCTTTTTACGCCTTTATTGGAGTGTAATTGCTTTACAATGGAGTGTTAGTTTCTGCTGTATAACAAAGTGAATCAATTATACATATATCACCATATCCCCTCCCTCTTGCATCTCCCTCCCACCCTCCATATCCCACCCCTTTAGGTGGTCACAAAGCACCGAGCTGATCTCCCTGTGCTATGTGGTGGCTTCCCAGTAGCTATTGATGTTACATTTGGTAATGTATATATGTCCATGGCACTCTCTCACTTCGTCCCAGCTTACCCTTCCCTCTCCCCATGTCCTCAAGTCCTTTCTCTCCATCTGTGTCCTTAACCCTGTCCTGCCCCTAGGTTCTTCATAAACTTTTTTTTCTTTAGATTCCATATATCTCTGTTAGCATACGGTATTTATTTTTCTCTTTCTGACTTACTTCACTGTGTAGGACAGACTCTAAGTCCATCCACCTCACTACAAATAACTCAGTTTTTTTCTTTTTATGGCTGAGTAATATTCCATTGTATATATGTGCCAGATCTTCTTTATCCATTCATCTGTCGATGGACACTTAGGTTGCTTCCCTGTCCTGGCTATTGTAAGTAGAGCTGCAATGAACATTGTTGTATATAACTCTTTTTGAATTATGGTTTTCTCAGGGTAAATGCCCAGTAGTTGGATTGCTGGGTCGTATGGTACTTCTATTTTTAGTTTTTTAAGGAACTTCTATACTGTTATCCCTAGTGGCTGTATCAATTTACATTCCCAGCAACAGTGCAAGAGCGTTCCCTTTTCTCCAGTAAATGCCTCTCCAGCATTTATTGTTTGTAGATTTTTTGATGATTGCCATTCTGACTGCTGGGTGGTGACACCTCAATGTAGTTTTGATTTGCATTTCTCTAATGATTAGTGATGTTCAGCATCCTTTCATGTGTTTGTTGGCAATCTGTATATCTTCTTTGGAGAAATGTCTATTTAGGTCTTCTGCCCATTTTTGGATTGGGTTGTTTGTTTTTGTGATATTGAGCTACACGAGCTGCTTGTAAATTTTGGAGATTAATCCTTTGTCATTTGCTTCATTTGAAAACATTTTCTCCCATTCTGAGGGTTGTCTTTACATCTTGTTTATGTTTTCCTTTGCTGTGCAAAAGCTTTGAAGTTTTATTAGGTCCCATTTGTTTATTTTTGTTTTTATTTCCATTTCTCTAGGAGGTGGGTCAAAAAGGATCTTGCTGTGATTTATGTCATAGAGTGTTCTGCCTCTGTTTTCCTCTAAGAGTTTTATAGTGCCTGGTCTAACATTTCGATCTCTAATCCATTTTGAGTTTATTTTTGTGTATGGTGTTATGGAGTGTTCTAATTTCATTCTTTTACGTGTAGTTTTCCAGTTTTCCCAGCACCACTTACTGAAGAGACTGTCTCTTCTCCATTGTATATCTTTGCCTCCTTCGTCATAGATGAGTTAGCCATAGGTACGTAGGTTTATCTCTGGGCTTTCTATCTTGTTCAATTGATCTATATTTCTGTTTTTGTGCCAGTACCATGTAGTCTTGATTACTGTAGCTTTGTATTATAGTCTGAAGTCAGGAAGTCTGATTCCTCCAGCTCTTTTAATTTCCCTCCAGACTACTTTGGCTATTCGGGGTCTTTTTTGTCTCCATGCACATTTTAAGATTTTTTTGTTCTAGTTCTGTAGAAAAAGTCACTGGTAATTTGATAGGGATTGCATTTGAATCTGTAGCTTGCTCTGGGTACTATAGTCATTTTCACAATATTGATTCTTCTAATCCAAGAACATTGTTTATACCTCCATCTGTTTATATCATCTTTGATTTCTTTCAGCAGTGTCTTATAGTTTTCTGAGTACAGGTCTTTTACCTCCTTAGGTAGGTTCATTCCTACGTATTTTATTCTTTTTGTTGCCATGGTGAATGGGATTGTTTCCTTAATTTCTCTTTCTGATCTTTCATTGTTAGTGTATAGGAATGCAAGAGATTTCTGTGTGTTAATTTTGTGTCCTGCAACTTTACCAAATTCACTGATTAACTCTAGTAGTTTTCTGGTGGCATCTTTAGGATTCATTGTGTGTAGTATCATGTCATCTGCAAACAGTGACAATTTTACTTCTTCTTTTCCAATTTGTATTCCTTTTTCTTCTCTGACTGCTGTGTCTAGGACTTCCAAAACTATGTTGAGTAATAGCGGTGAGAGTGGACAACCTTGTGTTGTTCCTGATCTTAGAGGAAATGCTTTTAGTTTTTCACTATTGACAATGATGTTTGCTGTGGGTTTGTCATATACTGCTTTAATTATGTTGAGGTAGATTCCCTCTATGCCCACTTTTTGGAGACTTATAATCATAAGTGGGTGTTGAATTTTGTCGAAAGATTTTCCTGCATCTATTGGGATGATCATATTTTTATTCTACAATTTGTTAATATGGTGTATCACATTGATTGATTTGTGTATATTGAAGAATTCTTGCATCCCTGGGATAAACCTCACCTGATCATGGTGCATGATCCTTTTAATGTGTTGTTCAATTATGTTTCCTCGTATTTTGTTGAGAATTTTTACATCTATATTAATCAGTGATAGTGGTCTCTAATTTTTTTCTGTAGTATCTTTGTCTGGTTTTGGTATCAGGGTGATGGTGGCCTCATATAATGAGTTTGGGAATGTTCCTTCCCCTGAAAATTTCTGAAGAGTTTGAGAAGATTGGGTGTTAGCTATTGTCTAAATGTTTGATAGAATTCACCTCTGATGCCATCTGGTTCTGGACTTTTGTTTGTTGGAAGATTTTTAATCACAGTTTCAATTTCATTACTTGTGATTGGTCTGTTCATATTTTCTATTTCTTCCTGGTTCAGTCTTGGAAGGGTATACCTTTCTAAGAATTTGTCCATTTCTTCCAGGTTGTCCATTTTATTGGCATAGAGTTGCTTGTAGAGGTCTCCTAGGATGCTTTGTATTTCTGTGGGGTCTGTTACAACTTCTCGTTTTTCATTTCTTTTTTTTTTTTTTTCTTGCGTTATGCGGGCCTCTCACTGTTGTGGCCTCTCCCATTTGCGGAGCACAGGCTCCGGACGCGCAGGCCCAGCGGCCATGGCTCACGGGCCCAGCCGCTCCGCGGCACGTGGGATCTTCCCGAAACGGGGCACGAACCCGCGTCTCCCGCATCGGCAGGCAGACTCTCAAGCACTGCGCCACCAGGGAAGCCCTCGTTTTTCATTTCTAATTTTATTGATTTGAGTCCTCTCCCTCTTTTTCTTGAGTCTGGCTAAAGTTTTATCATTTTTGTTTATCTTCTCAAAGAACCAGCTTTTAGTTTTATTGATTTTTGCTATTGTTTTTATTTCATTTATTTCTGCTCTGATCTTTATGATTTCTTTCCTTCTATTAACTTTGGGTTTTGTTCTTCTTTCTCTAGTTCCTTTAGGTGTAAGGTTAGATTGTTTATTTGAGATTTTTCTGGTTTCTTGAGGTAGGCTTTTATTTCTATAAACTTCCCACTTAGAACTGTTTTTGCTGCATCCCATAGGTTTTGGATCATCGTGTTTTTGTTGTCATTTGTCTCTAGGTAGTTTTTGATTTCCTCTTTTATTTCTTCAGTGATCTCTTGGTTATTTAGAACCGTATTGTTTAGCCTCCATGTGTTTGTGTTTTTTACGTTATTTTCCCTGTAATTGATTTCTAATTTCATAGCATTGTGGTCGGAACAGCTGCTTGATATGATTTCAGTTTTCTTATATTTACTGAGGCTTTATTTGTGACCCAAGATGTGATCTATCCTGGAGAATGTTCCATATGCCATTGAGAAGAATGTGTAATCTGCTGTTTTTGGATGGAATGTCCTATAAATATCCATTAAATCTATCTGGTCTATTGTGTCATTTAAAGCTTGTGTTTCCTTATTAATTTTTTGTCTGGATGATCTCCATTGGTGTAAGTGAGGTGTTAAAGTCCCCTGCTATTTTTGTGTTACTGTTGATTTCCTCTTTTATAGCTCTTAGCAGTTGCCTTATATATTGAGGTGCTCCTATGTTGGGTACATATATATTTATAATTGTTATATCTTCTTGGATTGATCCCTTGATCATTATGTAGTGTCCTTCCTTGTCTCTTGTAACATTCTTTATTTTAAAATCTATTTTATCTGATATGAGTATTGCTACTCCAGCTTTCTTTTGATTTTCATTTGCATGGAATATATTTTTCCATCCCCTCACTTTCAGTCTGTATGTGTCCCTAGGTCTGAAGTGGGTCTCTTGTAGACAGCATATATATGGGTCTTGTTTTTGTATCCATTCAGCGAGCCTGTGTCTTTTGGTTGGAGCATTTAATCCATTCACGTTTAAGGTAATTATCGATATGTATGTTCCTATGACCATTTTCTTAATTGTTTTGGGTTTGTTTTTGTAGGTCCTTTTCTTCTCTTGTGTTTCCCACTTAGAGAAGTTCCTTTAGCATTTGTTGTAGAGCTGGTTTGGTGGTGCTGAATTCTCTTAGCTTTTGCTTGTCTGTAAAGCTTTTGATTTCTCCATCAAATCTGAATGAGATACTTGCTGGGTGGGGTACTCTTGGTGGTAGGTTCTTCCCTTTCATCACTTTAAATTTCTCATGCCACTCCCTTCTGGCTTGTAGATTTTCTGCTGAGAAATCAGCTGTTAACCTTATGGGAGTTCAGTTGTATGTTATTTGTCATTTTTCCCTTGTTGCTTTCAATAATTTGTCTTTAATTTTTTCAATTTGATTACTGTGTGTCTCTGCATTTTTCTCCTTTGGTTTATCCTGCCTGGGACTCTCTGCACTTCGTGGACTTCGGTGGCTATTTCTTTTCCCATGCTAGGGAAGTTTTCAACTATAATCTCTTCAAATATTTTCTCAAGTCCTTTCTCTCTCTGTTCTCCATCTGGGACCCCTATAATGCGAATGTTGTTGCTTTTAATGTTGTCCCAGAAGTCTCTTAGGGTGTCTTCATTTATTTTCATTCTTTTTCTTTATTCTGTTCCATGGCAGTGATTTCCACCTTTCTGTCTTCCAGGTCACTTATCCGTTCTTCTGCCACAGTTATTCTGCTACTGATTCCTTCTAGTGTATTTTTCATTTCAGTTATTGTATTGTTCATCTCTGTTTGTTTGTTCCTTAATTCTTCTAGGTCTTTATTAAGCATTTCTTGCATCTTCTCGATCTTTGTCTCCATTCTTTTTCTAAGGTCTTGGATCATCTTCACTATCATTATTCCGAATTCTTTTACTGGAAGGTTGCCTATCCCCACCTCATTTCGTTGTTTTTCTGAGGATTTATCTTGTTCCTTGATCTGGTATAAAGTCCTCTGCCTTTTCATTTTCTTTATCTTTCTGTGAATGTGGTTTTCCTTGCACAGGCTGCAGAATTGTAGTTCTTCTTGCTTCTGTTGTCTGCTCTCTGGTGACTGAGTCTATCTTAGAGGCTTGTGCAAGCTTCCTTATGGGAGGGACTGGTGGTGGGTAGAGCTGGGTGTTGCTCTGGTGGTAAGAGCTTTAATCTGCTTGTCTGTGGATTAAATAAAAGTTTAATAAAAAGTTTAATCCGCTTGTCTGCTGATGCATGGGGCTGGGTTCCCTCTCTCTTGGTTGTTTGGCCTGAGGCGACCCAGCACTGGAGCCTCCCTTGCTCTTGGTGGGGCTAATGGTGGACTCTGGGAGGGTTCACGCCAAGGAGTATTTCCCAGAACTTCTGCTGCCAGTGTCGTTGTCCCCATGGTGAGCCACAGCCACACCCCGCCTCTGCAGGAGACCCTCTAAAACTAGCAGCTAGGTATGATCATTCGCCTACGGGGTGACTGCTCCTTCCCCTGGGTCCTGATGTGCACACTACTTTGTGTGTGCCCTCCAAGAGTGGAGTCTCTGTTGAGGCTCTGAGTCTCTGAGTGCAGTTGAGACTCTGAGACTCGGAGTGGAGTCGCACAGACTCTGGGTCCTGTGAAGCTTCGATACTTTGTGGTTCTAGAAATCCTATAGGAGACGGTCCACAGCAGGTAAAGCTAATGCTGTCAGTAGAGGTGGTGAAGCTAAAGATCTGCAGTTCCGACTAGAGGTGTTGATGTACATACAGGACAAAATCATCTCGTGTGAATGTAGTTCAGGCACATTTAAGATGAATGCAGTCATGTTAATGCCTGACATCTTCTATCTTGTGCCTCTCCTCAGGGACCCCCTCCTCAGTTCCTGAGGCTCCTGTAAGTCATGTACAGGGTAATGGAGAGTGGGCTCTGTCCAGTCTGAGCCCTGAGTTACCCTGTGTGTATCTTAGAATACTTTGTATTCCTGTGGTGGCTCTTGTAACATCATCTCTTTCATTTCTGATTTATTTGGGTCCTCTTTTTTTTTTTTAAATACTACTGTTGTCTTTTATTCTTTACAGAAGTTTAATAAGTGTTTGATCAACTACCCTTACTCTATGTATACTTTTTGCCATGAGATTTTTACTTTTGTTTGTTTTCTTGTTACTATCAATAATTAGTGAGACTTCTTTTAAGCTATATTCAACATTGCTTATAAAGCTGCTATATTAGTGATGACAGAGCTTTAATGGAAGTCGTGTTCTGGTTGTAAATTAGAATGCAATGTGCCAGCAAAAAGCCCCTTAAGTTTATGTCTTATTACTTCTTGTTCTTTTTTTCCCCTTTTTTCTCTTTTTTTTTCTTGTTCTTTTTTAAATTTAATTTTTATTTTTTATCAGAGCAAATTTGATTACAATGTTTTGTTTGTTCTAGGTGTGTAAGATGTGGTTCATATACATGTATCTATACATCTTCAGATCATTTTCTCATGTAGGTTATGACACAATGTTGAGTAGTCTTCTCTTGGTATTCCATAGGTCTTTGGTGATTATATATTTCACATGTGTTTCTATGTCTTTGTTAACCCCAATATCCTAATGTATCCAGTCCTCACACCTTTCCATTTGGTGAACCATAACTTTGTTTAATGAATCTGTGATTGCCTTTCGCTCTGGAAATATCTTCATTGGTATCAATTTTTAGGTAACACCCATAAGTGATATGACAGGATATGTGTCTTTCACTTTCTCACTTACTACCAGTTGCATGATTACCTCTAGATTCCTCTATGGTCCTGCAAATGGCATCGTTTCATTGTTTTCCGTGGCTAATATTCCATCTGTACATGTGCCAGTTCTTCTTTGTCCACTCACCTCTTGATGGACTTTTTGGTTGCCTCCATGTCTTGGCTATTGTAATACTGCTGCACTGCACATTTGCCTGCCTGTGTGTTTCCAATTCTGTCTTCTTATGTTATAGGCCCAGGAGTGGGTCTCCTGTATCATATGGTATCTCAGGGTTTACCGTTTAAATGCACCACGATTCTGTGCTCATTAGTGGCTCTTTCCAGGCTACATCCCACTTACACTTGAGGGTATGCATTTCTCCACAACACCTTCAGTATTTATTTATTTATTTATTTATTTTTAACATCTTTATTGGAGTATAATTGCTTTACAGTGGTGTGCTAGCTTGTGCTTTGCAACAAAATGAATCAGTTATACATATACATATGTTCCCATATCACTTCCCTCTTGCGTCTCGCTCCCTCCCACCCTCCCTATCCCACCCCTCCAGGCGGTCACAAAGCACCGAGCTGATCTCCCTGTGCTATGCGGCTGCTTCCCACTAGCTATCTACCTTACGTTTGCTAGTGTATATATGTCCGTGCCTCTCTCTCCCTTTGTCACATCTTACCCTTCCCCCTCCCCATATCCTCAAGTCCACTCTCTAGTAGGTCTGTGTCTTTATTCCTGTTTTACCCCTAGGTTCTTCATGATATTTTTTTCTTAAATTCCGTGTATATGTGTTAGCATACGGTATTTGTCTCTCTCTTTCTGACTTACTTCACTCTGTATGACAGACTCTAGGTCTATCCACCTCTTTACAAATAGCTCAATTTCGTTCCTTTTTATGGCTTCAGCATTCATTGTTTGTAGTTTTCTTGCTGATGGATATTCTGACTGGTGTGAGCTGATACCTCTTTGTGGTTGAATTTGCATATGACTCATAATCCTTTGAAATTGAGCTTTAAGGCATGTCCTTTTAATTTTTCAAACTGTGATTACAGCTCAGCTCTTCAAAGTGTTTTCTTAAAGCATGTGTTACATTTTGAAATTTATTGGCCATTACCTCCCTCAAGGCATTTTGAGGGCAGCTTTCATTTACAGCACTGCGATACCTGTTCACATGAAGTGACCATTAGCACAAGCTTTAAAGCTGCTTTTGCAGGTAACGGCCAGATTGTGGCAGCCTTTCTTTGCTCCCCACGCTGGTACTAGGGAAAG
>NW_006783542.1:2645773-2663273 GCF_000442215.2 Lipotes vexillifer
GGCCAGTGGTCTTCCTCGGTTATAAATTAGAGTGGAATGTGCCCGGATAAACCCCCAAAAGCTGATGTCTCCTTACTTTTGTTTGTTTTTTAAATTTAATTTATATTTTTATTGGAGTAATATTCCATTGTGTATATGGACCGCTTCTTGGTGCATTCCTCTGTTGATGGACATTTTCGTTGCTTCCAAGTGTTGGCTATATTAAATATTGCTGGAGTGCAAGATTGCCAGCCTGTGACTTTTTGATTCTCATTTTATCAGGTGATAGGCTCAGCAGTGGGTGTGACTGATTGACTAGTAGCTCAATGTTTACCTTTTCAAAGCACCTCCATTGTGTTTTCATCAGTGGCTCTTACCATGTCCCCCTTAGAACCGAGGGTACGAATTTCTCCACAATCCCTTCAGCATTTATAGTTTGCAGCATTTTTGCAAATGGCCAATCTGACTGCTGTGACCCGATAGGTTTTTGTAATTTGGGTTTGCATGTCTTTAAAAATTCCTGAAATTCATCATTTTCCACACCTTTTTCTTTTCTGTTAAAAATAAAGTGTGAGTACAATATATCTCTTGAACCTGTCTTCTTGGAAGGTTGCCCTCTTTTGAAATTTTGGTCGATATTTGACCCCAGGATTTTTTTGGAGGGCTGATGTCATTACAGAACTGCAAGGTTGGTGAATATTTAGTGAACATTAGCACTGGGTTTAAAGCTGCTGTTGTGGGAAAAGGCCACAGGGAGGCAGCATTTGTCCTTTCCTAAATCTGGGTACTAGGGCAGCAGAGCCTTTCTGGAAGTTGCGGTCCTAGGTTGTAAGTTAGAATGGAATGTGCCAGGAGGAATGCCCATAAGTTTATGTCTCATTACTTCTTCTTGGTTTTTAAAATTTATTTAATTGGGGTAATGATTAAATATTGTTTGTCCAGATGTACACAACCTAGTTCATTTGTACAATATATCTGTCTATTCACGTTCAGATCCTCGTCCCATGTAAAATATTACAGAGTGTTCCGTAGACCTCCCTTGCCATATGGTCGGTCTTTTTGATATATGTTTATAATATGTATTTGTATACGTATGATAACGCTAATCTTAATTTATCCATTCTGCCCACCTTTCCTTTTAGATAAGCATACTTAATTTCTAAGTCTGTGAGTGTCTTTCTCTGTGGAAATATGTTCATTTGTGTTAGTTATTAGATAACGCCTATAAGTGATATCATAGGATATATGTCTTTTGCTTTCCAACGTACCTCATGTTCTGTGATTATCTCTAGGCTCCTCTATGGCGCCTCAAGGAGCCGTGTTGCATTGTCTTCCGTGTGGCTAACGTTCCACCGTGTACGTGGACCACTTCTTCTTTATCCACTCATCTGTTGATGGACATTTAGGTTGCTTCCGTGTCTTGGCTGTTGTGAATAAGGCTGCAGTGCAGCTTTTGCAGCCTCTGTCTTCCGGATTCTGGTCTTCTCAGGTGAGAGGCCCAGCGGTGGGCCTGCTGCATCGAATGGTAGCTCAACTTTTACGTTTAAATGCAGCTCCTTTCTTTTCTCATTATTGGCTGTTGCCACTTTACATCTCACCAGCAGCTAGAGGGTACACAGTTCTCAAAAAACACGTCAGCATTTATTATTTGTAGAGTTTTTGTTGATGGTCAGTCGACCTGTGTGAGTTGAAACCTTTTTGCAGATTACATTTGCATGAGTGTAATGATTCCTGAGGTTGAGCTTTTATCCATTTTCCTCTTTTTTAAAAGACGGTGAGTAAAACTTACGTCTTCATACTATCTTCTTGAAAAATTTGCCTGCTTTGAATTTTGTTGGCCATTCCCTACCTCAGGACAGCTTTTGAGGGCAGTTGTCCTTTACTGGCCTGGGTCCTTGTGAACGTTAAGTGACCATTAGCTGTGGGTTTAAAGCCGCTCTTGCGGGAAACGGCCACAAGGCGGCAGCATTTCTACATTTCCAACTCTGGGTTTTTGGGCAACAGAGCCTTCCTGGAAATCGTGTTAATAGGCTGCAAATTAGAGTGGAATGTGCCAGGGCACACCCCTAAGAGCTGATATCTCCTTACCTCTTGTTTGTTTTATAAATTTAATTTTTATTAATTATCAGAGCAAACTTGATAAAAATATTTTGTTTCTCCTAGGTGTACAGAATCTGGTTCATTATATCTATGTATCTGTCTATTTATCTTTGGATTCTTTCCCGTGTAGGTTATAACAGAGTGTTGCGTAGACCTCTCTCTTGGTATTCCATAGGTATGTTGTGATTATATATTTCATATGTATTAGTACATGTCTGTTAACCCCCATATCCTAATTCACACATTCCTTACACTTTTCCATTTGGTTAAACATAATTTTTTTTCTTAATCCATGCTTTTCCTTCTCTTGGAAATAAGTTCATGAGTATCAACTTTTAGGCAACACCTAGAAGTGATGTCATAGGATATCTGTCTTTCACTTTCTTTCTTACTTCAAGTTGGGTGATTATCTCTAGGTCTTTATATGGTGGTGCAAACGGCACTGTTTCATTGTTTTCCATGGCTAATATTCCATTGTTTCCATGGACCACTTCCTCTTTGTACATTTTTCTGTTGATGGACATTTTGGTTTCTTCCAAGTCTCGGCTATGTTAAATGTCGCTGCCGTGCAGGATTGCCAGCCTGTGTCTTTTCCATTCTGCTCTGCTCAGGTGATAGGCGCATCAAAGGACCTACCAGATCACATGGTAGCTCAATTTTTACCTTTGAACGCACTTCCATTATTTTCTCACTACTGACGGTTACCAGTTTACATCCCCCCAGCAGCTAGAGGCTACACAGTTCTCTAAAACCACATCAGCATTTATTCTTTGTAGACCTTTCGCTGATGGTCAGTCGACTAGTGTGAGTTGAAACCTTTTCTTAGATTACATTTGCATGAGTCTAATAATTCCTGAGGTTGAGCTTCTATCCATTATCATTTTTTTAACAAGAGAGTAAGTCAAACTTACCGCTTCATACTACCTTCTTGAAAATTTTGCCTTTTTTGAATTTTTTTTGGCCGTGCCTCACCTCAGTACATTTTTTGAGGGCAGGTGTCCTTTGCTGGCCTGAGTCCTTGTCAATGTTAAGTGACCGTTAGCTGTGGGTTTAAAGCCGCTCTTGCGGGAAACGGCCACAAGGTGGCAGCATTTCTACATTTCCAGCTCTGGGCTTTTGGGCAACAGAGGCTTCCTGGAAATCGTGTTAGTAGGCTGCAAATTAGAGTGGAATGTGCCAGGGCACACCCCCAAGAGCTGATATCTCCTTACCTCTTGTTTGTTTTTTAGATTTAATTTTTATTTATTATCAGAGCAAATTTGATAAAAATGTTGTGTTTGTTCTAGGTGTACAGAATCTGGTTCATTATATCTATGTATCTATCTATTCACCTTTGGTTCCTTTCCCGTGTAAGTTATTACAGAGTGATGAGCTCATTTTTTAACTTTAAACGCATTGCCATTCTCTTCTCACTACTGGCTGTTACCAGATTACATCCCAGCAGCAGCTAGAGGGTACACAGTTCTCTAAAACCCTTTCAGCATTCTGTTTTGTAGACTATTTTGCTGATGATCATTCCGACGGTGGTAAGGTGAACGTTTTTGTAGATTGCATTTGCATGGCTTTATTAGTTCCTGATATTGAGCATTATTCCATGCATTTTTTTTAAACAAAAAGAAAAAGAAAAGACAAAACGTGTGCAAAATATGCCTCTTGACATTGTCTTTTTGAAATGTTGACGTCTCTTGAATTTTCTGGTCGATTTGCGACCCCAGGAATTATTTGAGGCCCGGTGTCCTTTACAGTGCTGCACATATTTTGAATATTAAGTGACCATTACCTCTTGGTTTAAAGCTGCTGTTGTGTGAAACAGCCACAAGGCGGCAGCATTTCTCCTTTACCAAATCTGGTTACCAGGGCAACAGAGCCTTAATGGAAGTGCTTTTCTAGGTTGAAAATTAGAATGGAATGTGCCAGGAAAAATTCCTTTAAGTTTATGTCTCATTATTTATTGTTCATATTTTTAATTTAATTTTTATTTTTTTATCGCAGCAACTTTGATTACAGTGTTTTTTTGTTCTAGGTGTGCAAGATGTGGTTCTTTCACACATATACATATATCTATTCTTCGGAACCTTTTCCCAGGTAGGTTATGACACAGTGTTGAGTAGTCTTCTCTTGGTGTTCCGTAGGTCTTTGGTGATTATATATTTCACATGTGTTTGTATATCTCTGTTAACCCCAATATCGTAATGTATCCAATCCTCACACCTTTCGATTTGGAGAACCATAAGTTTGTTTAATGAATCTGTGATTGCCTTTCTCTGTGGAAATATCTTCATTGTTATCAATTTTTAGGTAATGCCTATAGGTGATATACGTTAGGTGCCTTCCACTTTCTCAATACCAGTTGATGATTACCTCTAGACTCATCTATGGTGCTGCAAATGGCATTGTTTCATTTTTTTCCCGAGCTAATATGCCATCTCTACATGTAACAGTTCTTCTTTGTCCACCCATCTGTTGATGGACTTTTGGTTGCTTCCATATCTTGGCTATTGTAATACTGCTGCAGTGCAGATTTGCCTGCCTGTGTCTTTCCAATTCTGTCTTCTTATGTTATAGGCCCAGGAGTGGGCCTGCTGGATCATATAGTAGCTCAATGTTTACCTTTCAAAGGCACCTCCACTCTGTTCCCATTAGTGGCTCTTACCAGGTTACGTCCCACTTCAAATTAAGGGTATGCATTTCTCAACAACCTCTTCAGCATTGATCGTTTGTAGTTTCTTTCCTGATGGTTATTCTGAATGGTGTGAGCTGATACCTCTGTGTGGTTGGATTTGCATGTGTCTCATAATCCTTTGAAATTGAGCTTTCAGCCATGTCCTTTTATTTTTCGAACGGTTATTACAGCTTAGTTCTTCAAGTGGTTTTCTTGAAATATGTGCCACATTTTGAAATACTCTGGCCTTTACCTCCCTCAAGACATGATGAGGGCAGGTTTCCTTTACAGCCCTGCAGGACTTGTTCATATGAAGTGACAGTTAGCATAGGTTTTAAAGCTGCTTTTGCAGGTAATGGCCAGAGGGCGGAGCATTTCATAATTCTATGAAATGTAATTGAACACACAATATATATTTTTTTCTTTTAAATTTCCATTGTTACTTTTTTTAAAGTACAATTATAATTGAAGTTCTTTGTAACAAGTGAAATTTAAAAAGATTAAAGGAAAAGATAATATTTTACCACTTGCCATCCTTTCCCATTTACTGAAAGGACCAGCATAATGTGTAGATTTCTCATTTTATCCAGGTGTTCTATACATCTGGAATATCATGCTTCTCACTGTAGAAAAACAGATTTAGCTCTCACACATTTGGGGAACCATAAGTTTGTTTAATGAATCTGTGATTGCCTTTCTCTGTGGAAATATCTTCACTGTTATCAATTTTTAGGTAACACCTATAGGTGATATACTTTAGGTGTCTTTCACTTTCTCACTTAATACCAGTTGATGATTACCTCTAGACTCACCTATGGTGCTGCAAATGGCATTGTTTCATTTTTTTCCCGAGCTAATATTCCATCTCTACATGTAACAGTTCTTTGTCCACCCATCTGTTGATGGACTTTTGGTTGCTTCCATGTCTCGGCTATTGTAATACTGCTGCAGTGCAGATTTGCCTGCCTGTGTCTTTCCAATTCTGTCTTCTTATGTTATAGGCCCAGGAGTGGGCCTGCTGGATCATATAGTAGCTCAATGTTTACCTTTTAAAGGCACCTCCACTCTGTTCCCATTAGTGGCTCTTACCAGGTTACGTCCCACTTCAAATTAAGGGTATGCATTTCTCAACAACCTCTTCAGCATTGATCGTTTGTAGTTTCTTTCCTGATGGTTATTCTGAATGGTGTGAGCTGATACCTCTGTGTGGTTGGATTTGCATGTGTCTCATAATCCTTTGAAATTGAGCTTTCAGCCATGTCCTTTTATTTTTCGAACGGTTATTACAGCTTAGTTCTTCAAGTGGTTTTCTTGAAATATGTGCCACATTTTGAAATACTCTGGCCTTTACCTCCCTCAAGACATGATGAGGGCAGGTTTCCTTTACAGCCCTGCAGGACTTGTTCATATGAAGTGACAGTTAGCATAGGTTTTAAAGCTGCTTTTGCAGGTAATGGCCAGAGGGCGGAGCATTTCATAATTCTATGAAATGTAATTGAACACACAATATATATTTTTTTCTTTTAAATTTCCATTGTTACTTTTTTTTAAAGTACAATTATAATTGAAGTTCTTTGTAACAAGTGAAATTTAAAAAGATTAAAGGAAAAGATAATATTTTACCACTTGCCATCCTTTCCCATTTACTGAAACGACCAGCATAATGTGTAGATTTCTCATTTTATCCAGGTGTTCTATACATCTGGAATGTCATGCTTCTCACTGTAGAAAAACAGATTTAGCCCTCACACATTTTATAGGCTACATAACAGTCCCTAGAACAGAAATACCAACTATTTCAGGCTTAGCTTTTTGAGGGACACTCAGGTTACTTTCTGTTTTATTTTGCTGTTCTTTTTTTGGGGGGGGGTTAGTTTATTAATTAATTAATTTTTGCTGTGTTGGGTCTGAGTTTCTGTGTGAGGGCTTTCTCTAGTTGTGGCAAGCGGGGGGCCACTCTTCATCTCTCCGTGCGCGGGCCTCTCACTCTCACGGCCTCTCTTGTTGTGGAGCACAGGCTCCAGTTGTGTGGGCTCAGTGGTTGTGGCTTATGGGCCTAGTTGCTCCACGGCATGTGGGATCCTCCCAGACCAGGGCTCGAACCTGTGTCCCCTGCATTAGCAGGCAGATTCTCAACCACTGCACCACCAGCCGCCTATTTTGTTGTTCTGCTAATTTGTTTTAAGCCAAGAAAATATTTTTTTAAATACAAAAACAAAACAAAACAAAACAAAATTAAGCTAGGGGTAAGGATTAGGGTTTAGGGTAAGGTTTAGGGTGAGGGTACGGGTTAGGGTATGGTTTAGTGTTAGTGTATGGGTTAGGATTAGGGTACGGTTTAGGGTAAGGGTTAGGGCTAGGGAATGGGTATGGTTTGGGGTACAGTTTAGGGTATGACCACAGGTTAGGAGAAGGGTAAGTGTCAGGGTACGGTTTAGTGTTAGTGTACAGGTTAGGATTATGCTACGGGATAGTGTAAGGGTTAGGGTTAGGGTTCGGTTTAGGGTTAGGGTTGGGGAATGGGTATGGATTAGGTTACAGGTTAGGGTATGACAATGGGTTAGGGTTAGGGTACATGTTAGTGTATGGGTTAGGATTAGGGTATGGGTCAGGGTAAGGTTTAGGGTTAGGGTTAGGGAATGGGTACGGTTTAGGGTACAGGTTAGGGTACGACAAGGCGTTAGGGTTAGGGTTTAGGGTTAGGGTTAGGGTTAGGGAACGGGGACGCTTTAGGGTACAGGTTAGGGTATGACTACGGTTGAGGGTTAGCGTATGTCTTAGGGCACGGGTCAGCGTGAGCGTACGGGTTAGGATTAGGGCACGTGTTACGGTAAGGTTTCGGGTAAGGGTTAGGGTCAGGGTCAGGGTCAGGTTCAGGGTTAGGGTTTAGTGTTAGGGTTTGCGTTAGGGTTAGGGTTAGGGTTAGGGAATGGGGACAGTTTAGGGTACAGGTTAGGGTACGCCAATGGTTGAAAGTTAGTGTATGTGTTAGGGCATAGGTTAGTGTTAGTGTACGGGTTAGGATTAGGGCACGGGTTAGGGTAAGGCTTCGGGTTAGGGTGAGGGTTAGGGAGCGGGGACGGTTTAGGGTACAGGTTAGAGTATGACAGCGGTTTAGGGTTAGCGTACGTGTTAGGGCACGGGTTAGTGTAAGTGTGCGGTTTAGGATTAGGGCACCGGATAGGGTAAGGGTTAGGGTTAGGGTTAGTCTTAGGATTAGGGAACGGGGACGGTTTAGGGTACAGGTTAGGGTACAACAACGGTTTAGGGTTAGCGTACGTGTTAGGGCACGGGTTAGTGTAAGCGTACGGGTTAGGATTAGGGCACAGGATAGGGTTAGGGTTTGGGTTAGGGTTAGGGAACGGGGATGGTTTAGGGTACAGGTTAGAGTATGGCAACGGTTTAGGGTTAGCGTACGTGTTAGGGCACGGGTTAGTGTTAGCGTACGGCGTAGGTTTAGGGCACGGGTTAGGGTAAGGCTTCAGGTAGGGTTAGGGTTAGGGTTAGGGTTAGGGAACAGGGACGGTGTAGGGTACAGGTCAGGGTACGACAACGGTTAAGGGTTAGTGTACGTGTTAGGGCATGGGTTAGTGTTTGCGTACGGGTTAGGATTAGGGCACGGGTTAGGGTAAAGCTTCGGGTAAGGGTTGGGTTTAGGACTAGGGTTAGGGTTAGGGGTAGGTAACGGGGATGGTTTAGGTTACAGGTTAGGGTACCATAACGGTTTAGGGTTGGCGTACGTGTTAGGGCACGGGTTAGTGTTAGCGAATGGCGTAGGTTTAGGGCATGGGTTAAGGTAAGGCTTCGGGTAAGGGTTAGGGTTAGGGTAATGGTTAGGGTTAGGGTTAGGGAACGGGGACGCTTTAGGGTATAGGTTAGTGTACGACCACGGTTGAGGGTTAGCGTACGTCTTAGGGCACGGGTTAGTGTGAGCGTACGGGTTAGGATTAGGGCTCGTGTTAGGGTAAGGCTTCGGGTAAGGGTTAGTGTTTGGGTTAGGGTTAGCGTTAGGGTTAGGGAATGGGGACGGTTTAGGGTACAGTTTAGGGTACGTCAACGGTTGAAAGTTAGTGTATGTGTTAGGGCATGGGTTAGTGTTAGCGTACGGGTTAGGATTAGGGCACGGGTTAGGGTAAGGTTTCGGGTAACGGTTAGGCTTAGGGATAGGGTTAGGGAACGGGGATGGTTTAGAGTACAGGTTAGGGTACGACAACGGTTTAGGGTTAGCGTACGTGTTAGGGCATGGGTTAGTGTTAGCATACGGGTTAGGATTAGGGCACGGGTTAGGGTAAGGCTTCGGGTAAGGGTTAGGGTTAGGGTAATGGTTAGGGTTAGGGTTAGGGAACGGGGACGCTTTAGGGTACAGGTTAGGGTATGACAACGGTTGAGGGTTAGCATACGTGTTAGCGCACGGGTTAGTGTTAGTGTACGGGTTAGGATTAGGGCATGTGTTGCGGTAAGGTTTCGGGTAAGGGTTAGGGTTAGGGTTAGGGAACGGGGATGGTTTAGGGTACAGGTTAGGGTACGACAACGGTTTAGGGTTAGCGTACGTGTTAGGGCACGGGTTAGTGTTAGTGTACGGGTTAGGATTAGGACACGGGTTTGGGTAAGGTTTCGGGTAAGGGTTAGGGTGTGACAGGGCTCCCCTGGTGTGACAGGGCTCCCCTGGTGGCACAGTGGTTGAGAGTCCGCCTGCCGCTGCAGGGGACAAGGGCTGAACTCTTCTGATTCCAGAGGGTCCATGGCTTAGGAACCTGCGCTGGATCCTTGGCAGGGCTGCATGGTGCTGACGGTTAGAGTGACGGAGCGAAGCAGGGTTATCACGCTGTCGCTTCCTGGCGTGATTTTGACATAGCAGCGTCCTGGTTTGCAGGGAAAATGTGGGGATTATGGAGCTTCGCGTCAGCAACACACTTTCACAGCAGATAGGAAAACACCCTCACACTGTACTTATATTCCGTGGGTTTGAGATTGTCACACACACAGCCTTTGAGGTAAACACACAGGCTTTTTGGCCCAGCAGCTCTACTTTGGGAATCTATCCTCGCAGAATAACGAGTGACCCCAGCCAAGCTACGTGCAGAAAGATGTTTACTTCTATATAAAACATCAGAAGCAATGTAAGTACCTACCAGTCAGGAGATACATTGCGACACAATCATATGGTGAAATACCATTTTGTGTCGAGTTGTGTTTGTGGCAGTGGAGTATTTCTGAGGTATAATTTCGTGGGGGTAAGTTTACAGAGTAGTATGTACAGGAAAAATAGTGCAGCTCAAAAAAATGCACAGAAGAACCTGGCAGGCAGGGAGGGTGAGGAAAGGAGGCTGACTCTGTGTGAAAGTGAGTCATGTGGAGGGAGGGGAGGAGGGAGGGGCTCCGGCAAGTGCAGGGGCGGAGCTTGTGGAGGGCAGGGGGGCCTCCCGCCCTTTAACCCCTTCCCGACATTTCTGTCCTGGGGCTTGGCCTTCGCTTAGGTCGCCAGCCCCAGGATTATAGCTCAAGTTCAGGAGCCCAGTGGCCTTTGGACTCCCTAAGCTGGACCGAGCCTGGCAGATTTCCAGGGCGGCTGGGCTGCCAGTGGGTCTCTCAGGGCAGTTCCCCAGGCTGGGCTGCAGGCTCCACTACTCTGCCCGCCTGCTCCTTCCCCACGCAGGCCTCCCAGAAAGGACAGTCGTTCTCCA
The DNA here is from genome assembly GCF_000442215.2 of Lipotes vexillifer. NCBI lineage: Eukaryota > Metazoa > Chordata > Mammalia > Artiodactyla > Lipotidae > Lipotes > Lipotes vexillifer. The sequence continues at coordinate 2,656,199 of NW_006783542.1, forward strand.
GACCCCCCCGTTGTCCTCCTGTCCTCAGCGGGGACCCCATCACCCTGTGGAAGGGAGGTCCTTGCAGCCCAGAAGCACGCCCAGCCCTTAGGGTGCCCCGGCCACAGTGGGCTCTGTCTGGGAAGGAAGTTCCACCCACAGTCAGGCCCAGCTAGTGGCCAGGGCAGGGCCATGCTGACAGTGTGGCAGACAGTGTCTTATGTCACCGGGCCTGCACGTCTTGGGCCTTGCCTGCACCAACCTGTTGTTTGCTGGGAATTGGAGAGACACAGGTTCTGAAATGAGATGGCGGTTGTCACTTCCATTATGTTCTAACCCCAGGATGTCTTGGCAGGGGTTGTACTTGAAGGCTGGTGTACCAGGAAATCAGCCTGTTCTCCGGGGGCTCGGCTGCTTCTCCTTGGGGTGTCTGGGCTCGGTGTGTGTGACGGGGGGACCTGACGGAGGGTTCCAGGTGCAAGAGCAGCAGCTGCACCAAGTGTCTTGCCGCAGCCTGGTGGTGCCTGTGAGCCTGGGCTCAGAACCTGGCAGTCACTCAACCTCTCGGTGCCTTGGTGTCTCCATCTCTGAAATGGATATGAGAACAGCAGCTATTTCGTAGACCTATTATGAGATATTAGTAATGAACACACGTAGAAACACCTAGAACACAGGGTGGCGTGTGGGAAACACTCCAACGTGTCAGCTTGATGTAAAGACCAGTCTTCTGTCCTGACAGTAGAAGCAGGCAGCAGGCTGCCCCTAGTGGCCTGGGGTCACCAGGAGGGCCGGTGTAGGACTCAGGGCTGGGGCTGTGCCGTTGCCCATCGATGACACAGCCACCCTCCAACTGGTCACTCTGTAAATGACAGGCAGTGAGCGGGGTCCAGGGTCAGCCCCCAAGGATTCAGTAGGCACGACCTGCCCTGTGCACCCAGTGCCCCTGTCAGTGAATCCGAGCCATCCCGCCCCTGGGAGATGAGGGAGCTGGGCTGTCATCTGAGTGTCTGCAGCTGCGGGTGGACTGACACATTCCAGGACACAGAGCTGGGGCCCAGCCCGTGGCTGCTCACTTGGACGGCATTCCCTGAACCCCATCTGGGAGCGAGGATGGTGTGGAGCCACAGTCCTCATAAGATTGTTTCCCCTTTCCTGGATTTATGAGCCAAGCAGTGGGGTTGGGATGTGTATGATGGTGGCAAATCTGAGGGGCTTCTGGGCTCCCATGAGAGGGCAGACCCGGTAGCCTACCTCCTCCCGACAGAAGTTTCAGAGAGTGCACACCTGCGTCTCCTGCAGCATGGGCGGGACCCAGAGAGGACGCACTTCCTTGTCAGTTCTGAGACTGGGGCATGTTGGACAGGGGTCTCCCATCCATGCCAGGCAGCTCTCAAGACACGGGCAGGCCACAGCCAAAGGGAAAGGCAGATGCTTCGATGCATATGTCGGAACAGAGGGAGCAAACCACTGGCAGGCTCAGCATGTATGTACATACGCGCCTCAGGGAGGTGAGAATTAAAACTCCAGGGTTTAACACCAGCGTGAGCCGAGTCACGGCAAGGGTGTGGGGCACCAGGAGCCCTCCCATCCCGTGGGCGGGAGGGTACACTCATAAGGATCTAGAGCCTCTGGGCAGCTACTCGGATGTCTCTCCCAAGGCTGAGCGCACACTGACTTCGGGGCCAGCGAATCCAGAGGTGTCAGGTGCCCCTCGACAGCAGAACGAAGTCACAAACAACGTGGGGACAACCGGTGTGAATGCATCTCAGAAATGCCAGTTCAGTGGAGGAAGCAGGGCGCCCACAGCACAATCAGTACAGACAGGCAAATGCACCCGTGATGGCGGGAGCGTGGCTAGTAGTCATTCTTGGGGACTGGTGACTAAGGCAGTTGGGAGCCTTCTAAGGTACTTGGAACGTTTTATATCTTGGTCTGGGTGTGGATTGCACATGTGTTCAGTTTATAAAGCCATACTCTAAGCATATCATCGCTTTATTAGCGCGACACTCGAGAAACAAAAGCGCCCTGACCAAGGGGCTGCAGTCGTGGCCCACGTGAGGCGCCTGTATGGCCTCGGACAACCCTTCCCACCTGGGCCTCAGTTTTCACGACTGTGGAGCAAGGTGCTGGACGCAGCTGAGGAGACCTGAGCCCTGTCCACAGGCATTTTCACACTGACCTTGACCTCAGGGCTCCCGTGACCCCTGGCCGCAGGGCTCAGGGTTGGGAAACCGCACGGTGAGTCACTTCCCTCAGCTCATCCAGAGCCAGCCAGGGCCTGATCTCACTTTTTCCACTTGGAGGGAGCAGCAGGGGGAGGGGCCTCTGGTGGGCAGGTGGGTTTGGGGGGGGCATCCACCAGCCCTGCTAGCTGCCCCACCCGACCCTCACTCGGGACCCTGGGGATGCAGGCGCAGGGCCGTCTGTGCCCAGGACTCCCAATCTCCTCTGGGCCCCTCCCTGCAGCTGGAAGGGTCTTCTGGCCTCTGCGGAAACTTGTTATCTTGATGGTTCAGAAAATCTGAGTAATTGATTAACACTCAGATCGTGAAAATAGCGATGGTTCAATGCTTTCTGTATGTCAGGCTGTGCTAGAGACTGTAGCCTTCAACACATCTGCGTGCTGGGGGCTGGCCCAGGGGTGGAGACTTGATAACATCTTTTACAGGAGAGTAAACTGAGGTCACTTGCTCGGGCCCCCAAGGTGGTCCCAGTGACCACAGCAATCTGCAACATCACACACTAGGTGCCTGCTAATTCTTTCCTTTTTGCATTTTCATTGTAGTTAATCTTTGTTTACTTATTTTAAACAGCTTTACTGAGTTATAATTCACAGACCACACAATGCACCCATTTAAAGGGTCACCTCAATGTTCTTGGTTTATTCTTGGATAAGAGCAACCATCACGTGGTCAATTCCTGGGTGTTTCCATCACCACAAAGAGCAACCTGTACCGTTTAGCTAACGCCCACCCCGCCCCCCGCCATGGTCACGTTTAACTATAAAGGTTGGCGTGGCTGGCGATGTCTAGCAAGATCCCCTTCTGCCTTGGCACAGTGACCCGCGGCCCAAGTTTCCCCTGCTGGTGGCTCCTGCTTGGGCTGTGCTCTGTGCTGTGTGTCTGCCCAGCTCTGTCACAGAACAGCCGCTTAGGTGCATGACCGTGGGACCCGGCCTCCTCCAAGTGGCCCAGACCTGCCTGTACCTTAGAATCTCCCTGGAGTTACTGAAGACATGAATATAAAATAGGAAACAAACGGATATGCCTCATCTTAACCATTGGAAAATCACCTGGCCTAAATACCCAAGATCACAGCACAGTTTGCCCTAAAATCTCCCATGATGGTCATGGATGCTTGACCCAGCCTGGGACCCCATGGACTACACCCCACGGACTACCCCATGATGGGCCGTATTGAAATAGTTCATATGGCCCAACATGGGTGAAGACTGGGCTCTCAAAGTTGAGGCGCGTTAAGCTAGTGAGGGAGCAGTTATTCCCAAGCTTCTCCGTTCATCAGCCTCTTTTGGCGTGTTCTGAAATCTGGGTCATTGGTTCTGTGAGCCCACTCCAGCCGCAGAGGCCCTTGGCCCTGGGGATACCCTGGGAGGTGTTCACTGACAGCTGCTCCAGCCCTGTTTGAACCGGTCATGGCTCAGATCTGCCTCAACCCTTCTTTCATTGTAGTGGTATTATTTTGAATAAACAGATTTATTTCTCAATCTGGGAGAAATCACTGCATTTGGCCAAAACAGACATGTTTTATGTTTTTTAAAATCAGCTCTACTCTGCTCAAAAATAAAGAAAAGATGGGCAAAGACAGTCTTGGCTGTTTAGGTGACACCAAGGGAACTCCAGCAAGAAGCCCAGGGACCGAGGGCTGATCCAGTGCCAGGAGGGTCATTTCTGAGCAGGTCACAGGGTAATGAGTCAAGGAGCAGAGCTGCAATAAGTCAAAGGTCACAGCTCAGAAACTCGTCAGACACCAGCTGCTGCAGGGCCTGGGCCCCCCCATGAGAAGCACGGCACGGGGATGGGAGTGGGGAGGGGGCTGCAGGGCTGCGTCTTCCAGAGTGTGCTTTCGTGCCCTGGGCATTCTCAGTCCTGGCTGCCTCCCTAAGCAAGTGACACTCTTCCTCCCTGCACAGGGGATCGCTGAATTCCAAACATTCCTCCGTCTTGGACCCTCAATTACTGCCTCTCGCATGGCTGTGTGTTAGCTGGACCCGCTCTCACACTTTGTGCTAAGCTGGAGAGAATGGACCAGATTTTGTTCATGAGAGTTTTCTTGGATCCTGGGGAATTCTGGGCAAAAGTTTGGGATTAACACTTGGATACTCCTCTCTAGTCATACTGAGTTCCCGATGGCTCCCCAGACCCCACACCTCTCCATCTGCAGAGACAAAGTGCACCTCCCAGCCGTGTTGTGACACTAAGCTGTTCACACCAGCACCTTTAGCCAGAAGAAATCTCGTCTCTCCTCCCAAACTCCAGAGCACAGCTTCTCCATCCCTTGAAGGTCAGAGCTATGCTCCTGACCCTGTGGCCATTTAGGGCCAGAGCTTCTCTTCCTGATGACCATGTTCTGTGGGCCCCTAGGGTCTGGCATGGATGTGTGTGTGACCATTTGGGCGTGTGGAAATGGACACACCCAGGTGTGAGCAGCCAACACACATGTGAACGTTTGACCACAAGAGAACACCTGTCACCCAGGTATTACATGACCTCACGATGACATTACATAGGTGGATAAATAGACTCAGTGACCTTGCTCAGGGTCACAGCGAGGATGGAGCCAGGATTTAAGTCCAGGTCTGTCTGACACCAAAGCACAGATTTGTGACTACAGCTTTCTACTGCCTCCCCATGCACACTGGCCCCTCAGCCTGATGCCCAGGGCCCAGAGAATGAATGACTGGGCTCCTACCTCAAGGAACTTACTTTTTGGAAGAGACTGACATGAAACCACCAATCCCTAGATAAAGTGGAAGGAGCAGTGATAAGTGTATGTCAAGGGTTGCTATGTCTGCATGTTTGTGTCCCCCCAATTCACGTGTTAAATCCTAACACCCAACGTGACAGTGTCAGGAAGTGGGGCTCTTGGGGGTGACTGGGTCATAAGGGTAGAGCCCTCAAGAATGGAATTATGTCCCTGGAAGAGCTTCCTCGCTGCTTCCACCAGGTGAGGACACAGTGGGAAGGAGCTGGCATGAACCAGGAAGGCTCACCACCAGTCTGGTCTGGGCTTCCAGCCTCCAGACTGTGAGCAATGAGTGTCCACTATTTGTAACCACCAGGTATGGTGTTTGGTTATGGCAGCCAGAGCTGGCTAAGACAAGGGCAGTATAGGAGCAGAGGGAGGGCCCCAGCTCACACTGGGGGGCCAGGCAGGCTGCCTGGGGAGTGGACATTGAGATGGTTCTTGAGCTGAAAGAAGTCCAGATGGATGAGGATAGTTGGGTGGCTTTAGGCAGAGACAATAGGGTGGGTAAGGTCTGGAGAAGCCTGTGAGTACAGGAATTCAGGGACCTCTGCGTGATTCCACGTGGTACATGGGGCTGGAGGAAGCAGGAAGAACTCTTGAGCTGGGCACTGAGTAGAGGGGCTGGGAGTCAGGTGGGCAGAGTGTCAACCAGAGAATCCTCTGAGTGTGGTGGGGAACTGGGACTGGCGAATCCATTGGAAGCGACTGCAGCGGCTCAGTTGAGGGCAGGAGCAGGGCCAGAGAGTGGCCGTGGAGATGGAGAGGGGTGGACAAGTCAGGGGATTACTGAGAGAGAGACTCTTCGGATGATGGGGGTGGGTAGCGGGGAGAGAAGGAGGTTTGCTCCAGGAAGGAAGGGCGATGGCTGGTGGGCCAGAGCAGGTTGCTGTGCGGGAAAGGGGAATCTGAAAACGGAATCACTGGCGGGAGGTCCTCTCTCTCCCTCGCTTCTCTTGTACCATCTAGCCCCAGCCCTCCTCTGGCAAACCTCAGGGCTCCGAAGGGTTCCCCTCTCCCTACGCTGCAGTGCGCCCTCTGTTAAGATAGTGATCTGTTTCTGAAGTCCGTTGTAGTGAAGCCATCGTGACTCCGTTACTGTGGTAAGTCACGCTGAAATCCATGTCGTCATGACCGCAAGTGCATTTTCCACAGTGTCCGCCACACACCCGTTTGTTGTCTTTGGACATTGTCACGGTCTATGCAGAGATAGATTTTTATTTCCACTTGTATGGGTTTGAGCGTATCAGCCTTTCCTTTCCAGCTCCTGGGCTTTCCCTGTACATTCGAAAGACCTCCTCCGTTCGAAAGTATGGAATGAAAACCGACTCATGCATTGTTGTTCTTTGAGCGCTTGCTTGGTTTCGGGTTGCCAGTCCACGGCTTCCCTCCTTCGCAGGAGCCAGGATCTCGCTCTTGCACTCTGGGCAGCCCTTGCCGGCCACCAGGCCCCGCCGGCGTCTCCGTGGAATTTTAACCACCTGGAAATCGCGTGGCTAGTGTGTCTCCTTGACGGCAGATGCCAGCCAGTATCTTCCCAGCCTCCTCTCCCCGCCCCCGCTCCCCCTGTCTGCTGCCGGGGTCGGTCGTGCCGTGCTGTGCCATGCGAAACCGGGAGCTAAGTGCCACGAGGATGCCTCAGGGCCGGGGCGGACGCCCTCCACCCGCCCCGGGACAAGCTCTGGCTTTGGGGCGGCCAGCGCTGCGTCCTCGCTGCCGGGCGCTCGGGGTCTGTCGCGCTCACGTTCGCGCCGCTTGTCGGCCGCCCTCTGGCGGTCGCTTTTATATCGCCTCTTCCGTCTGGAGCTCTGGCGCCCTTGGCGATGGATGGGACGCGGCCTCCGAGCGTGAAGCTGAGTCCCGGGCGCCCGGCGAAGCCGGCGGCAGCTCTCCGGGTCACGCAGGCGCGTGGGCGCGTCGTTCGCTCGCCGCGTTCTGGGCGCGCAGGCTCACTGGGGGTGGTTGCGCCGCGCTTCCGCCCGGACGTGCAGCCGCCTGGCCCGGCGTACCGGTGCCCGCCAGCGCCCCTTGGGCTGCATGAGCCACCCCGCGATGGCCCGGCGCTGCGGGGAGGAAAGGGAGGGCGTCCTGCACCCACGCAGACGCCCGTGGC
>NW_006783542.1:2668273-2671107 GCF_000442215.2 Lipotes vexillifer
GGGTTAGTGCTCGGGTTAGGATTAGGGTTAGGGTAATGGTTAGGGTTAGGGTTAGGGAACGGGGACGCGTTAGGGTACAGGTTAGGGTATGACTACGGTTGAGGGTTAGCGTACGACTTAGGGCACGGGTCAGTGTGAGCGTACGGGTTAGGATTAGGGCACAGGATAGGGTAAGGGTTAGGGTTAGGGTTACGGAACGGGGACGGTTTAGGGTACAGGTTAGAGTATGACAGCGGTTTAGAGTTAGCGTACGTGTTAGGGCACGGGTTAGTGTAAGTGTACGATGTAGGATTAGGGCACAGGATAGGGTAAGGGTTAGGGTTAGGGTTAGGGTTAGGTTTAGGGAATGGGGAGGGTTTAGGGTACAGGTTAGGGTACGACAACGGTTGAAGGTTAGTGTAAGTGTTAGGGCACGGGTCAGTGTTAGCGTACGGTTTAGGATTAGGGCACAGTGTAGGGTTAGGGTTAGGGTTAGGGTTAGGGTCAGGGTCAGGGTCAGGGTCACGGTCAGGGATAGAGGGTTAGGGTTAGGGTCAGGGTCAGGGTCAGGGTTAGGGTTTAGGGTTAGGGTTAGGGTTAGGGTGAGGGAATTGGGACGGTTTAGGGTACAGGTTAGGATACGTCAACGGTTGTAAGTTAGTGTACGTGTTAGGGCACGGGTTAGTGTCAGTGTATGGGTTAGGATTAGGGCACGGGTTAGGGTAAGGCTTCGGGTAACGGTGAGGGTTAGGGTTGGGTTAGGGTTAGGGAACGGGGACGGTTTAGGGTACAGGTTAGAGTATGACAGAGGTTTAGTGTTAGCGTACGTGTTAGGGCACGGGTTAGTGTAAGCGTACGGGTTAGGATTAGGGCACAGGATAGGGTAAGGGTTAGGGTTAGGGTTACGGAACGGGGACGGTTTAGGGTACAGGTTAGAGTATGACAGCGGTTTAGAGTTAGCGTACGTGTTAGGGCACGGGTTAGTGTAAGTGTACGATGTAGGATTAGGGCACAGGATAGGGTAAGGGTTAGGGTTAAGGTTAGGGTTAGGGTTACGGAACGGGGACGGTTTAGGGTACAGGTTAGAGTATGACAGCGGTTTAGTGTTAGCGTACGTTTAGGGCACGGGTTAGTGTTTAGCGTACGGCGTAGGTTTAGGCACGGGTTAGGGTACGGCTTCGGGTAGGGTTACGGTTAGGGTTAGGGTTAGGGAACGGGGACGGTGTAGGGTACAGGTCAGGGTACGACAACGGTTCAGGGTTAGTGTACGTGTTAGGGCACGGGTTAGTGTTAGCGTACGGGTTAGGATTAGGGCACGGGTTAGGGTAAAGCTTCGGGTAAGGGTTAGGGTTAGGACTAGGGTTAGGGTTAGGGTTAGGGAACGGGGATGCTTTAGGTTACAGGTTAGGGTACGATAACGGTTTAGGGTTGGCGTACATGTTAGGGCACGGGTTAGTGTGAGCGAACGGCGTAGGTTTAGGGCACGGGTTAGGGTAAGGCTTCGGATAAGTGTTAGGTTTAGGGTAATGGTTAGGGTTAGGGTTAGGGAACGGGGACGCTTTAGGGTATAGGTTAGTGTACGACCACGGTTGAGGGTTAGCGTACGTCTTAGGGCATGGTTTAGTGTGAGCATACAGGTTAGGATTAGGGCACGGGTTAGGGTAAGGCTTCGGGTAAGGGTTAGGGTTAGGCTTAGGGTTAGGGTTAGTGTTAGGGAATGGGGACGGCTTAGGGTAGAGGTTAGGGTACGAAAACGGTTAAGGGTTAGCGTACATGTTAGGGCACGGGTAAGTGTTAGAGTGCGGGTTAGGATTAGGGCACGTGTTAGGGCAAGGCTTCGGGTAAGGTTTAGGGTTAGGGAAATGGTTAGGGTTAGGTTTAGGGAACGGGGACGCTTTAGTGTACAGTTTAGTGTACGACCACGGTTGAGGGTTAGCGTACGTCTTAGGACACGGATTAGTGTGAGCGTACGGTTAGGATTAGGGCACCGGTTAGGGTCAGGCTTCGGGTAAGGGTTAGTGCTCGGGTTAGGATTAGGGTTAGGGTAATGGTTAGGGTTAGGGTTAGGGAACGGGGACGCGTTAGGGTACAGGTTAGGGTATGACTACGGTTGAGGGTTAGCGTACGACTTAGGGCACGGGTCAGTGTGAGCGTACGGGTTAGGATTAGGGCACAGGATAGGGTAAGGGTTAGGGTTAGGGTTACGGAACGGGGACGGTTTAGGGTACAGGTTAGAGTATGACAGCGGTTTAGAGTTAGCGTACGTGTTAGGGCACGGGTTAGTGTAAGTGTACGATGTAGGATTAGGGCACAGGATAGGGTAAGGGTTAGGGTTAGGGTTAGGGTTAGGTTTAGGGAATGGGGACGGTTTAGGGTACAGGTTAGGGTAAGACAACGGTTGAAGGTTAGTATAAGTGTTAGGGCACGGGTCATTGTTAGCGTACGGTTTAGGATTAGGGCACAGTTTAGGGTTAGGGTTAGGGTCAGGGACAGGGTCAGGGTCAGGGTTAGGGTTTAGGGTTAGGGTTAGGTTTAGGGTGAGGGAATTGGGACGGTTTACGGTACAGGTTAGGATATGTCAACGGTTGTAAGTTAGTGTACGTGTTAGGGAACGGGTTAGTGTTAGTGTATGGGTTAGGATTAGGGCATGGGTTAAGGTAAGGTTTCAGGTAACGGTGAGGGTTAGGGTTGAGTTAGGGTTAGGGAACGGGGACGGTTTAGGGTACTGGTTAGAATATGACAGCGGTTTAGGGTTAGCGTACGTGTTAGGGCACAGGTTAGTGTAAGTGTATCGGTTAGGATTATGGCACGGGTTAGGGTCAGGCTTCGGGTAAGGGTTAGTGCTCGGGTTAGGA
>NW_006783543.1:0-1048 GCF_000442215.2 Lipotes vexillifer
ACGCTTTTCATTGAGTGCTGCTTTCAGTTGGTCTAACTGGGAGCAGTACTTGTTGGAATTAATTGTTTGGTTTTCTGGAAGAAGCTCATGATAGAGGACTCCTTTCCAATCCCACCATACACACAACATCACCTTCTTTGGATGAAAACCAGCCTTTGGTGTGGTTGGTGGTGGTTCATATCACTTGCCCCAAGATCTCTTCCATTCCACATTGTACAGCATCCACTTTTCGTTGCCCGTCACAATTTGTTTTAAAAACGGAAAGTTTGCATTACGTTTAAGTAGAGAATCACATGCGGAAATATGGTCAGGAGGGTTTTTTTCGCTTATGTGGAACCCAAACATCAAGGCGATTAACATAACCAAGCTGGTACAAATGATTTTCATCGCTTGATTTGGATATTTTGAGTATGTCACCTATCTCCTGTGTGGTATAATGTTGATTGTCCTCAATGAATGTCTCGATTTGATCGTTATCAACTTCAACTGGTCTACACGACTGTGGAGCATCATCCAGTGAGAAATCTCCAGCATGAAATTTCGCCAACCACTTTTCACATGTTCGGTCAGTCACAGCACCTTCTCCATACACTGCACAAATCTTTTTTTGCATTTCAGGTGCATTTTTGCCTTTCTTGAAATAATAAAGCATTATATTCTGAAAATGTTGCTTTTTTCTTCCGTCTTCAATATTAAAATGGCTACACAAAAATTCACCAATTTTTATGTCTTTTTTTAAATGCACACTGATATGACAGCTGTCACATACAATCTAACAAAATTGTTTCGAATGAAGTTAAAGACAACTAAGTGCTACTAAAGCCATCTTACGGAAAAAATGGAATGAACCTTTTGTCCAACCCAGTATTTTTTTCAACGACAATGGTAAGAAACCAGAAATGAAGAATAGGACAGAGTCTGGAAAATTTACAAATGTGTAAAAATTAAACAACACAATCCTAAGGAATCAATGGGCCAAAGAAAGAAGTAAAAAGTAAAAAGACTGAATCATGAAGAAATAAAACAATCTGAACAGACCAAATTACTA
>NW_006783544.1:0-217 GCF_000442215.2 Lipotes vexillifer
TGAGGGTTAGCATACGTGTGAGGGGACAGGTTAGTGTTAGTGTACATGTTAGAATTAGGGCACGGATTAGGGTAAGGCTTCGGGTACGGGTTAGGTTTATGGTTAGGGTTAGGGTTAAGTAACGTGGATTGTTTGGGGTACAGGTTAGGGTACCCCAACGGTTGAGGGTTAGCGTACGTGTTAGGGCACAGCTCAGTGTTCGCGAAAAGTTTAGGAT
>NW_006783545.1:0-289 GCF_000442215.2 Lipotes vexillifer
TTCATCTGTCGATCCTGCCAACACTTTTACTTTACTCAATTGAGACCAATGTCAGACTTGTAAGGTAATAAATTTACATTGTTTTGAGTCACTAAATTTGGGATGATTTGTATGAAAGCAATAAAAAAAATTACAGAGGTCCTACAAGAGCCAGCCTATATATTTATACTTAAGCATTTCTGAAATGAATTTAACCTTGTGATTGACAGCAGCAGCAGCAGCTTCCAAGGGATCCCACCACACACCTGAGGCAAAAGCAGCCTAATACAAAGCAGTGACAGCAGCAGGT
>NW_006783546.1:0-505 GCF_000442215.2 Lipotes vexillifer
ATATACACTAATATGTATAAAATAGATAACTAATAAGAACCTGCTGTACAGCACAGGGAACTCCACTGGACAGTAGAAACTAACACAACGTTGTAAAACAACTATACCCCAAGCTAAAAAAATATATGATAACTCTAACATCACTAAAGTTTAAACACCATTGATGAAAGATATGATCATTAAAGATATCATTATAATCATCTAAAAGTTAATGTATATCTTACAATAAAAAGTCAGACATAACTTTCACATTAATGTTATCATTTTAGTATAGTCGTTTTAATATTGATAAATATTGCAAAATAATCACATTGCCTTCAGATTCACACAGACCCTACTCATATGCTATTCATATACTGTGGGCATTGAAAAATCCACTTCTAATCTTCTCTTTCTTGATCATACAACGGGAACTCATTTTTTTTCTACTTCAAAATATTTGCCTGGGGGCTTCCCTGGTGGCGCAGTGGTTGAGAGTCCGCCTGCCGATGCAGGGGACACAGGT
>NW_006783550.1:0-2962 GCF_000442215.2 Lipotes vexillifer
CCCGTGTCCCCTGCATCGGCAGGCAGACTCTCAACCACTGTGCCACCAGGGAAGCCCATATCCATCATTTTAAAATGTATACCTGGAAGGGTTTCTGTGAAAATTCAGTTCACTGTATGGGTAGGAAATGGAATTCCAATATACTATTTTAAAATGTTATTTTATCTCCTGAAAACAGTTATTTTTCTAATCGCATTTTGGTGGAAATGGATTAATTGAGGTTTGATGTATACAAGAATAAAACTTACTTGGAATAACTCCTATAGTAGATGTAGGACTCCACAGAACTCCCTTCAATTCACCTAAGCCTTTCTAATTGATACTGTAGCATTTGTTGCTCTATTTTATTGTCTATATCGGAATATGTATTTGTTACATATTAATCTTATTTACTACATCCTTTATCTCTAGCATATTTGTTCTTACCTATACCTGTGGAATGACAACTTTTAGGAGTGGGTTTCATATTTTATCATGTGACATCAATTGTAAAATTTGCTGTTTTTATTTCTTAGATTATGGGAAATGTTATCCTAAGGAGATCCTCACAGATTGCTTAATCCAACTTAACGTGTTATTTTTTGGCTGTACCAATTAAATTTGGCAAGATCTTCCTCGCCTGTCTTCCCCACTCCTGTTCATTCTCATTGTTGTTTGGTGTTTGAGCTACCCTATTAAGCCCTTGAGATTCTCATTTTCAATCCCCCTGCATTTTCTTGGCTTCCCACCTATTTATTTCCAAAGCTCAAGTCAGTGGGTAGGATTTTTAGTGGAGCAGCAGGTGATAGATACAAGATTTCTGTTGGAGTAGAAATGTTCTACGACTTCACCAGATCCCCACTGCATTTTCTCTCTTCATTTAACCTCACCGAATCCTCTTCCTCAAACATTTCTAGTGAGTATAGAAAATAACCTCATTCCTGACTGTATAACCCTAAAGCCTCTAACTAAAATAAGAGCTCAAGACCATGATGTTCAGAAGGAAACCCTAGAAAAAGGCCCTGTTCTTCCATTCTAATCAGTATCTCTTCCCTTATGCTTTCCAAATTATTACCAATTCCTCCACCTCGTATCATTTCCTGCTTTCACATTTGTAATGTCAGTGTTTTTGCTGGATCTCTGGCCTCTCATCCTCCTGATCGAATGCCTGAAATTCTTTAAACTTTGTCCTTTTACTCTACTGTTTGTCCTCCTGTACTTCCAAGATTGAACTCTGAATACAAGTTCCAAAGAAGCATTCCTTTGGTGGTTAGTCTCCATAGTACGCTTGATATTATCTTTTAAAAATGCCTCTTTTAGTAAACTGGCCTTTGTGGGCTAGCCTAGGAACCTAAACACCATTTTTAACATAATTTTATGGGAGACGTAATACAGAGCTTGGCACAACTGGCTTATAAATGGACTCTTGACATATAGCCCATTGGTAAGCTGGGCACTGGCTGTACAGGAGAGAATTTTGATCACCGTGTGGGCTGGGAGGGAAATGCCTTCTGTTAACTAGCAGCGCCCAGATTTGAACACTGCACAATTTGTTTTGTGTAATCTTCCATCTAACTGTGAGCAAAGAGCATGATTGAAGTGCTGCTAATTATGTCTAATGTTTATAGATTCCATTTTAGTAGAGCAGACTGCTGTGTTCCATCGTTCTATCTTAATTCTAAATATGATTTCCATTGTCTCCTCTCTTTAGTGACCCAGCAGCAGAGCAGTGAAGTAATTTTACCTTGCAGTTTAGTAACTTTTAATTGCGCGTTCAGTTTCACTTGATTCTGAGAAAAATGGAGTTGCTGCCTGTGCAGTTTTAGTTGCCAGAACCTCAGTTGTTAAGCACTAAAATTCTAAAACGGGAAAGGAGCTCATGTATTCTTTAGAGAGAGAAAGCACAAAGGAGACACCACTGTGTTTTATTGTGGTTGTTATGGCTTTGTCGTTGTGTGTGTGTGTGTGTGTGTGTGTGTGTGTTTAAAGGAATCAGAGCATTATCTATAAAACTATACACCAAATATATATTATTATATAATGTTATTTATATTCTTTTTTTCAAGTATATTCCAAGCATAGAAGTTACTGTATAATCTGAATTTTTAAAGTGTTTCCAAATGAGGATAAACTTATGGCATTTTAGGTTGGGAAAGGACTTTGAGATCACCTAGTCCAACACCCTTATTTTAAATATGAGAAAAATGAGGCTCAAAGGGATTCCGGAATTGCTTCAAGCCTCCCAGGACTCTGGCTAGGACCCATGTGAGCATTCTTGTCAATATTGGTTTGTTTTCTCTAATTCTTGGCATTAGTCTTCATGACCCTTATGGAGAAAATACAGTCCTCAGAACCTTTTATTCTAACTCTCTTATGGTTACAGAGAAACTATCCTATGTTTTCACTGGCACTTCAACACTCCTAAATCACTCTTTTTCTCTGAACACAATGGCATGCTGAAACAATAGATTCAGAACATCATTGATTTCAATGCACATATAACTATATGGAATGAATTTTTTTCTCTGAGGAGCTAGAACTCTTCTGACCTTATGAGGGATGAAAAATGAGAAGGTGGCACCTGCTCACTGTAGTTGTGGTGAGTTGCTTTTGATTGAACTGAGGAGGAAAGGGAAAGGAGGGGTGAAGTATTTTCTAGAAGTTTTTCAGAGAGTTATTTTTTGTTTTGTTTTCATTTTTAAAGTGACAGGACCCTCTCCTTTTATTTATTTATTTTCTTCCTAACAAAACTGTGCTGAGCCCGTACAGGAAATAGATGAAAGTGAAGTTTATCTTTTTGAAACAGGAAAAATGTCTGCAGAAACTAGCATTTCTTAGCATTCTTTAGTATTCAGGTGAAGACTCGTTTCTACCATCAAAGACTGAAGTCTCTGGATAAGAACTCTTCTATATCCAGAATGTACCTATTCTGAAACTTTCATCTTGAGCATGAAAATGCACATTTTTTTTTTTTTTTTTGCGA
>NW_006783551.1:0-701 GCF_000442215.2 Lipotes vexillifer
CTGATCCCTTGCAACTGCCTGTATCCAAGAGAGATCCGGAACTCCGTTGCTTCCTCTCGCTTTCAAGTCGTTGCGCAGCCACTCGACTGCCGTTTCAACTGCGAAATAATGGCGTCCGGCATGCGGGTGCCATGCGTGTGGGCATCCGGGTGAACTTACCCAAGCGTTATACAGCTGCTTGCTGTCGAATGGCTGATGGGTGAATTCGGAGAGCCACAAGAGTGCGGGCTTTTGCGATCGAGAACGTCTTGCTCTCTCTTCCTTCGTTTTTCCTTCCTTGATCCACCTGACGATCTGGGTTGGGCGAGTGACCGTTGCATAATGATGGATCCGGAGGGCGAGATCGACCGGTATCTCGATCTCCCGCGGTCTGACGGAGAGCGTACTTCCTGGCGCGACTTTAGGGCCTTTGATCCCATGACGAATGGTGACAACCAGCTTGCCGTCGTAGATGAGCCAGTGCTCTCGTGGGGGTAGTGTGTCGATTCGCCACTGGCAACACTCAGAAATTCGTATGCCTGTTTCAATTATCAATTCGGCCATGAGCGCTTTCGCGACATACCGTGAGCGCATCCCGCGCATCCACGTTCCAACCTCTTTCGGTGAGGCTAGGTGCAGGGTCGATGGAGGTGATGCCAAGGCTCCAGCGCGGGACTGTATGTGCTTCTGTCTAGTTCCTTTGGAGCTAGTGCCGTTGGAGA
>NW_006783553.1:0-370 GCF_000442215.2 Lipotes vexillifer
TGAATATCTCAGCAGAAACCTCACAGGCCAGGAGAGAGTTGGATGATATATTCAAAGTACTGGAAAAAAAAAAAACAACCAGTGTGCAAAAATGACCATACGTAGTAAAATTATGCTTTAACCATAAAGGAGAGATAAAGTCAACAAAATCTAAGTGAGTTCATCACTACTAGACCTGCCTTATAAGAAACACTTAAGGGAGAGCACTTTGAAATGAAAACATGTTAACAGAAATGCAAAAGCAAACAAAAGCATAAATTTCAATGTTAAACTCATACACACACACACAAATATAGCATAATAACACTGTAATGGTGCTGTATAAAGTACTTTAACCCTGATATAAAAGTTAAAATTTGTTAACAATATA
>NW_006783554.1:0-828 GCF_000442215.2 Lipotes vexillifer
ACTAACACACCATTGTAAAGCAATTATACCCCAATAAAGATGTTAAAAAAAAAAAAAAAAGGACATTCACTTTGGAAAATAGTTTGGTAATTACTTATAAAGTTAAACATACCCTTCTCACATGACCCAGCAATTCCACTCCTAGGGATTTACCCAAGAGAAGAAAATACTCTGCATAAAGTCCTATACATGAGTGTTTATAACAGCTTTATTTATAATGGCCCCAAACTGGAAACAATCCAAATGTTCTTCAACTGGTAAATGGATAAACGAACAGGTACATCCATAGAATGCAACGCTCCTCAGCAATAAAGAATGAACTACTGACACTTGCAACAACTTGGATGAGTCTCAAAAGCACTATTCTATGTAAAATAAGCCAGATACAAAGGTTACTGTAGGAGTCTATATTTATATGAATTCCCATTTATATGAATTTCTGGAAAAAGCAAAAATATAGGAAGAGAGTTCAGATCAGTGGTTGCCATGTGCTAGGAGTAGAGACAGGAATTGACTCCAAACGGATATGAGGGAACTTCTGGGGGGTGACGCAGCTGTTCTATATCTTGATTATTGTGATGGTGTTTATTCAACTGCATACATTTGTCAAGTCATCAAATTGTACACTTAAAATTGGGGAATCTTTAGGGCTTCCCTGGTGGCGCAGTGGTTGGGAGTCCGCCTGCCGATGCAGGCGACGCAGGTTCGTGCCCCGGTCCGGGAAGACGGGCCGCGGAGCGGCCGGGCCCGTGAGCCATGGCCGCCGCGCCTGCGCGTCCGGAGCCTGTGCTCCGCGACGGGAGAGGCCACAACAGTGAGAGGCCCGCG
>NW_006783556.1:0-2293 GCF_000442215.2 Lipotes vexillifer
CTGGTCCGGGAAGATCCCACATGCCGCGGAGCAGCTAAGCCCGTGCGCCACAGCTACTGAGTCCGCCCACCCTAGAGCCCGTGCTCCACAATAAGAGAAGCCACAGCAATGAGACGCCTGCACACCACAGCCAAGAGTACTCCCCGCTCGCCACAACTAGAGAAAGCCCTTGCACAGCAACAAAGACCCAATGCAGCCAAAAATAAATAAATAAAATAAATATATTTTTTTTAAAAAACACGTTATAAAAAACAAACCTAGAGCATGTATGTGAAGACACGCTATTACTATTATTCCCATTTTAAACATGAGGAAAATGGGGTTCCAAGTATAAAGAAACTTCTAAGGCCGCTGGAGTTGGACTCTTCTGCCACCAGCTTGATCTCAAACTTCAACCTTCTCCGGGCTCATTATCTCCGAGGATAAATACCTCACGGCGTTGGGTGGCTCTAACAGTGGATCTGATAACTCTTGACGAGCCGCTGCCTAGAACAGGCTTAGGATTTTATGTGAACTATTTGGAGGCCTCTGATGAAAGGCTGTGTGGTATGAACATTCAGTCACGGTCAAAACATCTGAGGGACTGAGCTATGTTTATCCAGACCTGGCAGATCTTATGTTCGGAACTAGTTTCCTGGAGCACGCTGGAGGGGTTTGTCTTTGCCAGAGAATGTTCCTGTATCGCTTCTCTCGAGTGTGAGGAGAGCATCGCCCCTGCTGTGCACGGCAGGGATGCAGCTGCCTGCTCTGCGGCCCTCCCAGGGGTGTGGGAACACAGTTTTCATCAGATGCTTATAAACATTTTGTTCATTACACAGCCCTCTCAGCGCATGCGTGCGGACACCACGGCCAGACAGATAAGTGGGACGTCCACGCCAGCTTGTAGACAAGCCCGGGGGTTGTGACGCCAGGTTCTTTTCTTGGCCACGAACCCCAGCCTCAGGCCACTTGTGGTCTGAGTCCTAACCCTGCTCTCAGCACGTGTGACCACATGGCTCCGGGACAAAATGACAGAGCTGTGCTGTTGGGGATCCCCCTCTGGAGGCAGGAGATGGCAGTAGGACCCAAAGGCATCATCAATCCCTGGACAGATCCTTTTGTGAATGGGATGATTCGTTAGCATCTTTAAAAGCAAGCCATTTCTTACAAGCTTGATGACCTAGTTTTACATTAGTTTGGGAGTTTGGTTCCTTTTTGCTGTCTCCCAAGCTTTACAGAAGCCTGCCTTAAATGCCTCCTCTCAGCGGGGCTCTAAGACATCAAAGGAAGTCACTTTCCACTCCCATTGTATTAGTTAGCCAGGGTGGCCCCAACAAATTGCCCAGAGAAGACGGCCAACTTCTCCCTGTGTCTTCACCTGGCTTTCCCTCTGTGTGGGTCAGTGTCTAAGTACCCTCCTCTTGTAAGGACCCCAGTCCTATTGGATTAAGACCCACCCACACGACCTCATTTTAACTTACCTCTTTAAGGATCCTGTCTCTAAATACGTCACATTCTGAGGTACTGAGGTTTAGAAGTTGAACACAGGAATTTTAGGGGGACACACATAACACGTAACACATCCCTACAGAGGACAGTGTGGTGGAGCCTTGGCGATTAAGGCTGGATTTGCATTTCTCTAATGATTAGTGATGTTGAGCATCTTCTCATCTGTCTCCCACTTTAAATCTCACCCCCTGTATTAAGCTTTCCCAGATCCTAAAAAGAGCCCCCACCTCCATCCTTACCTCCTTACACCACTTCCTTCACGTTTCTTGAAGGGCGCTTATCCTACCTTGTCTTCCAAGAACTGCCCCCCCTGACCCTGCAAGCACAAGGGCAGACCTGTCTCCTCTTCACTTCACTGTGAAGTGCCCCCGGCGTCACCTGACCTTTGAGGATCCCACACAAGTTTAACTGGATAGAGTCACCACCCCTTCTATGTGAGCCTTGACGCCACGTTCAAGTTCTTTATTGCTACCATTATCTTCTGAGTCAATGTCTTAGTCCGTTCAGGCTGGTAGAACAAAATACTGCAGATTGGGGAGCTTATGTACAACAGAAATTTATTTCTCACAGTTTTAGAGGCTGGAAGTCCAAGATCAAGGTGCCAGCAGATCTGGTGTCTGGTGAGAGCCCGCTTCCTGGTTCACACACGGCCATCCTTTTGCTGTGTCCTCACGTGGTGGAAGGGCAGGGGAGCCCTCTAGGGCCACTTTCATAAAGACAAGAAGCCCATTCGTGAGGGCTCCGCCTCCCAAAGGCCCCGCCTCCTAATACCATCACCTGGTGTGTGTGTGGGGGGGGGGGGGGG
>NW_006783557.1:0-214 GCF_000442215.2 Lipotes vexillifer
CCACCATTACCAAAATGCTGGTATCCAGGCACCACCCTTAGTCTGGAGACCAACTGAGAAATGCCCATGGAATTCTACAGCATTAAGGATGGAATGGACTAAGACTAAAGTACAAGGGGAACATTGCTGATGGGGCAACTGCTTCTGTGCACAGGAGTGGGAAATTTTTCACAGAATGTATCACATGTAAGATAAGATATTAAGAACGTGTCTG
>NW_006783559.1:0-202 GCF_000442215.2 Lipotes vexillifer
AACCTAACCTGCAAGACCCTTACAGACTTGGGACTTCCCTGGCGGTCCAGTGGTCAAGACTCCGCTGTTCCACTGCAGGGGGGGGCATGGGTTCGATCCCTGGTCGGGGAACTAGGATCCCGTATGCTGGCAGGGCCTGTACAAAAAATGGGGGTGGGGGTGGGGGGAAAGACCCTTACACCCTTCAAATCCCAAAATAGAA
>NW_006783560.1:0-2198 GCF_000442215.2 Lipotes vexillifer
ACCCGTGTCCCCTGCATTGGCAGGCGGACTCTCAACCACTGCGCCACCAGGGAAGCCCTAGTGCAGAGATTTTGAAGGACCATTTAGCTTTTGATGTTGAAATGAGGTGATAATTTTGATAGTGCTTGAACAGTTGTATCCTGGAATGGAATGGCAAATACAAATGTCCAAAGGTGTCAACTAGTGGTATAAATGAGAGACAGGCTAGCTGTAATAAGATGGACTATGTGTATCTTATTCTTATCTGCAGCTGATTTGTATCCTACAGCAAAATGCAAATGTGGGAATGGAGGCTCACTGTTAACAAATGTCCTAATCTTCAGGGGAAAATGGAAATCCAAGTTTCAACAACTGTGAGGGTCTAAGATTTTATCCTACTTGCAAGTTAACAAGTTAGCCTGTTGCAGTTTCATCTGTGCTGGCGGAAGACAGGAGATCCTGGGTCAAAGAAGTAGCCAGAATATCAGCATTTTCTTATGCTTGTATCGTGAGCCTCGATCCCCAGAGGGTGACAGAGGAAACGGCCAGGTGACACCTGCACACACAGCATATTGTGTTACTAATGAAATTCTGAATTTAAAAAACTCGAATCTTTTATCATAGGAAGTAAACATGCTTCTTTTTTGCTCTAGAGGGAGATAGCTGTATCTTCAAAGGCTTTTCACACTGCAAACATCCTTGAAAGACAGTCCAGAACCATTTCAGGCAATGAGGAGTCCTAGATTATTGTTATAGAAAAGTGTTATTGAGTAACCTTTCAGAAATTATCTCTATGGGTTATATTAAAAATTAAATTTTAATAAGTCATTTAAATTAAGCTTGTTTACATAAGGGTAGTTTTAAAAAAAATTATTTTGAAACCTATAGTGCTAAGTTAGAGTCTAGGAAATATTCATTCATACTCTTGATCCTGGACTTGCATTTCATAGCCCAGTATACTAACAAAACAAATTTTAGATCAATATAGGGTTGCCAATCTTTTTATTTTACTGTATATGGAAACAGCCCCTTCAAAATACCTAAATTCTATTTACTATTGCTCCCAGTGCAAAAAGAGTGACTATGACAACTAATGCAATATGGTAACCTGGACTGGATCCTGGAACAGAAAGAGGAAGTTAATGGAAACACTAGTGAAATCTAAATGTTCAGAGCCTAGTAATCGGTAACATTTTGATATCAGTCTTTTAGTTTTGACAAATGTACTCAGGTGATGTAAGATGTTAACAATGGGAGAAACTGAGTGATAGATATGCTAGAACTCTCCGTACCATCTTTGCAACTTTTCTGTGAATCTACAATTATTTCAAAATAAAAAAGCCTATTAAAAATTAAAAATGGATAATTTTAATAAAAAGAAGGCAAGAATAAATCTCAAAACAAAGGACAGTTATGTGAAAATTAAATGCATTTAGCTTTATGAAAAACTGACTGAATTGCCCTTATTTTTCTTATTTTGGCATGAACTGGTAAAGATTTTGACATGCATAGTGTAGATCCATGGATTATCGACCATGTGATAGCTTTATTTAATTTAATTTACTGTAAAATAAGATGAGATTGCTTTTCTGTCTATTTTCCTTGGAGAGCCTGTAGAATCAGATAACCTTACATTCTGTAACTGAACAAATGTTTAAAATGTGTCCCTTTTATGAATCCCATCTGATTCTATATAATTCCAGGTTATACATTTTAATCAGGGTAGATTGCTGGATCCTCTCCAAAATAAGATTTAGCTTTTCTAGGAATTTCCTCGATGCAGATGACCCTAGGGAGACTCGGAATATTCTTGACTTTAAAATGTCATTTCTCACTATTGGGAGGGAGAGGCACGTCGTGTCAGTGCCAATCAGGAGGAAATTGGGAAGAGGCTATTGTAGACAAATGCCTGGCAGAACAGGTTCCAGCCATGCAGCCACAAACAGAAGTCTGGCCAGTGCACGTGCCTGGGAGAAATTTAGGGTGCAGTAGAGTTCAGGGACAGGTCTTCAGTTCCTGCAAAGGGGAAATTGCCTAGAGCATAGCTTCTCAACCTAAGGCAGCATGTTGGAATCATCTGGGCAGTTTAAAATAATGTTCAGGGGGCCTCCCTGGTGGCGCAGTGGTTGGGAGTCCGCCTGCCAATGCAGGGGGCATGGGTTCGTGCCCCGGTCCGGGAGGATCCCACGTGCCACGGAGCGGCTGGGCCCGTGGGCCGT
>NW_006783561.1:0-8953 GCF_000442215.2 Lipotes vexillifer
AAATGGACAAATTCTTAGAAATGCACAACCTTCCGAGACTGAAACAGGAAGAAATAGAAAATAAGAACAGACCAATCACAAGCACTGAAATTGGTGATTAAAAATCTTCCAACAAACAAAAGCCCAGGACCAGATGGCTTCACAGGCGAATTCTATCACACATTTAAAGAAGAGCTAACACCTGTCATTCTCAAACTTCCAAAACATTGGCAGAGGGAGGAACACTCCCAAACTCATTCTATGAGGCCACCATCACCCTGATACCAAAACCAGACAAAGATGTCACAAAGAAAGAAAACTATAGGCCAATATCACTGAACACAGATGCAAAAATCCTCAATAAAATACTAGCAAACAGAATCCAACAGCACATTAAAACGATCATACACCATGATCAAGTGGGGTTTATCCCAGGAATGCAAGGATTCTTCAATATACGCAAATCAATGTGATACCCCATATTAACAAATTAAAGGAGAAAAGCCATATGAGCATCTCAATCGATGCAGAGAAAGCTTTCAACAAAATTCAACACCCATTTGTGATAAAAACCCTGCAGAAAGTAGGCATAGAGGGAATTTTCCTCAACATAATAAAGGCCATATATGACAAACCCACAGCCAACATTGTCCTCAATGGTGAAAAACTGAAACCATTTCCATTAAGATCAGGAACAAGACAAGGTTGCCCACTCTCACCACTCTTATTCAACATAGTTTTGGAAATTTTAGCCGCAGCAATCAGAGATGGAAAAAGAAATAAAATGAATCCAAATCGGAAAAGAAGTAAAACTGTCACTGTGTGCAGATGACATGATACTACACATAGAGAATCCTAAAGATGCCAGCAGAAAACTACTAGAGCTAATCCATGAATTTGGTAAAGTAGCAGGATACAAAATTAGTGCACAGAAATCTCCTGCATTCCTATACACTAATGATGAAAAATCTGAAAGAGAAATTAAGGAAACACTCCCATTTACCAGTGCAACAAAAAGAATAAAACACCTAGGAATAAACCTACCTAAGGAGACAAAAGACCTATATGCAGAAAACTATAAGACACTGATGAAAGAAATTAAAGATGATACAAACAGATGGAGAGATATACTATGCTCTTAGACTGGAAGAATCAACATTGCAAAAATGACTATACTAGCCAAAGCAATCTACAGATTCAATACAGTCCCTGTCAAATTACCAATGGCATTTTTCACAGAACTAGAACAAAAAATTTCACAATTTGTATGTTAACACGAAAGACCACAAACAACCAAAGCAGCCTTGAGAAACAAAAACAGAGCTAGAGGAATCAGGTTCCCTGACTTCAGACTATACTACAAAGCTACAGTAATTGAGACAGTAGGGTACTGGCACAAAAACAGAAATACAGATCAATGGAACAGGAAAGAAAGCCGAGAGATAAATCCATGCACATGTGGTCACCTTATCTTTAACAAAGGAGGCAAGAATATACAATGGAGAAAAGACAGCCTCTTCAATAAACGGTGCTGGGAAAACTGGACAGCTACATGTAAAAGAATGAAATTAGAACACTCCCTACCACCATACACAAAAATAAACTCAAAATGGATTAAAGACCTAAATGTAAGGCCAGACACTATAAAACTCTTAGAGGAAGGAAAACATAGGCAGAATACTCTATGACATAAATCACAGCAAGATCCTTTTTGACCCACCTCCTAGAGAAATGGAAATAAAAACAAAAATAAACAAATGGGACCTAATGAAACTTCAAAGCTTTTGCACAGCAAAGGAAACCATAAACAAGACGAAAAGACAATCCTCATAATCGGAGAAAATATTTGCAAACGAAGCAACTGACAAAGGATTAATCTCCAAAATATACAAGTAGCTCATGCAGCTCAATATCAAAAAACAAACAACCCAATCCAAAAATGGGCAGAAGACCTAAATAGACATTTCTCCAAAGAAGATATACAGAGTACCAACAAACACATGAAAGGATGCTCAAAATCACTAATCATTAGAGAAATGCAAATCAAAACTACAATGAGGTATCACTTCACACCGGTCAGAATGGCCATCATCAAAAAAATCTACAAACAATAAATGCTGGAGAGGGTGTGGAGAAAAGGGAACCCTCTTGCACTGTTGGTGGGAATGTAAATTGCTACAGCCACTATGGAGAACAGTATGGAGGTTCCTTAAAAAACTAAAAATAGAACTACCATATGACCCAGCAATCCCACTACTGGGCATATACTCAGAGAAAACCATAATTCAAAAGGAGTCATGTACCACATTGTTCACTGCAGCACTATTTACAATAGCCAGGACATGGAGCAACCTAAGTGTCCATCGACAGATGAGTGGATACAGAAGATGTGGCACATATATACAATGGAATATTACTGAGCCATAAAAAGAAACGAAATTGAGTTACTTGTAGTGAGGTGGATAGACCTAGAGTCTGTCATACAGAGTAAAGTAAGTCAGAAAGAGAAAAACAAATACCATATGCTAAGACATATATATGGAATCTAAAAAAAAAAAAAGGTTCTGAAGAACCTAGGGGCAGGACAGGAATAAAGACACAGAGTAGAGAATGGACTTGGGGACATGGGGAGGGGAAGGGTAAGCTGGGATGAAGTGAGAGAGTGGTATTGACATATATACACTACCAAATGTAAAATCGATAGCTAGTGGGAAGCAGCCGCATAGCACAGCGAGATCAGCTCGGGGCTTTGTGACCACCTAGAGGGGTGGGATAAGGAGCGTGGGAGGGAGGCTCAAGAGGGAGGGGATATGGGGATATATGTATATGTATAGTTGATTCACTGTTATACAGCAGCAACTAACACAACAATGTAAAGCAATTATACTCCACTAAAGATGTTAATAAAACAAAACCAAACCAAAATGGATCATGGACTTCAATGCAAAAGTTCAAAACTTTTAGAAAAAGAAACAGGAAATATTCAGGGTCTAAGGCTATACAAAGAGTTCTTAGACTTGACCTCACATGTACAATCCATAAAATGAAAACCTGATAAACTGGACCTCATCAAAGTAAAAAAAACTTTCCTCTGTGAAAGACCCTGTTAAGAGACTGAAATGGCAAGCTACAAACTGGGAGAAAATACTTTCTAACCACAAATCCGACCAAGGACTAGTCTGTAGAAGACATTAAAAAACTCTCAAAGTTCAAAAGTAGAAAACCAAACAATCCAATTAAAAATGAGCAAATGACATTTCACTGACGAGGATATACAGTCAGCAAACAAGCACATGAAAAGATGTCCAACCTCACTGGCCAATACAGAAAAGGAATTTAAAACCACAGTGAGATATCATTACATATCTATCAAAATGGATAAAATCGAAGAGTGGCAACATCAAATGCTGGTGAGGATGAAGAGAAAGTAGATCACTCATACATTGCTGGTGTGAATGTAAAATGGTACAGCCACTCTGCAAAAACAGTTTGGCCATTTCTTATAAAACTACCTACCACATGCAGCTAACATACAACCCAGAAACTGAACTTTTGGACATTTATCCCAGATAACCAAAACTATGTGCACACAAAGTCCTATACACGAATGTTCACAGCAGCCTTATTCATAACAGACAAAAAATGTTAAACAACCAGTTGTCCTTCAATGGTGAATGGTTACACTAACTGTGGTACCCCCATACCATTAAATCCTATTCAGTAATAAAAATGAACAAACTGACAGACACAAGAACTTAGATGAACCTCCAGAGATTTATGCTGAGTAAAAAAAGTCACCCCCAAAGGTCACATACTGTATGATTTCATTTATATAACATTTAAAAATTATAAAAATGGAGCACAGATTAGAGGCTGCCAGGGGTTAGGGACAGGAAGGAGAGGACAGCTAGAAAAGAGAAACTTGAAGGATCCTGTAGTGATGGAAATCTTATCTTGACTCTATCCACCCTGGTCAATACCCTGGCTGAGATACTGTGATAACTGGGGAAAGGGTATAAGGGATCTCTCTGTATTAATTCTTGCAACTGCAAGTGAATCTATAATTATCTCAAAATTAAACACTTAATTACAAAGAAGGAATGAACAAAAATAGCCTGCAAAAGACCTGGGAGATTAAAAAAAGGTAACACTTTATCTTTAAAATTTTTTTAAAATTTTGAGTATTTGACGTACCAAAAGCTGTACAAAATTAATGTATACAAGTTGATGAGTTTGCAGGTAAGTATACACTCGTGAAACCATCACCGTAATCTATGCCATAAACCTATCTATCCCCTCCAAAAATTTCACTTTATTGATAAATACAAACACAACGTTTCACCAGTAGGCTGCTTCCTTGCTTACTGCCTTTGTCCAATTCTGCCAAATTACATTTTTTTTACTTTTTAAAACCTTGTTGAAACACACTTGGACCAAACCTCCCACATATTTATGTTTCCTACGGTACCTACAAGATCTGGAGAGTGTTGTGGATTGGACCCAGGGCAGGAGACAGCGGGTGAAGGACTGGGACCCAGAGCGGCAGACTCGACTCAACATGCTGCGAGGTGGTCACTGACCAAGGTATCTGCAGAATGCATTTTAAAAAATGAATAATCAAAATACTAGACAATTCATCTTATTTTCGTCCACCTCCCCACACTCAGAGTAAAAACTTGACTCTCCTGCTCCGAACTCCCCTGTATTAGAGGAACTCCCACCTCTTCTACATATAGAAAAGCGAGAAAAAACAAATGGCTCCTTCCCAGGCTCTGACTCTATTCTTCCTTTCTTACAACCATCTTAGTTTTTTCTTTAAAATTAATTAATTAATTAATTATTTTGGGCTGCGTTGGGTCTTCGTTGCTGCGCGCGGGCTTTCTCTAGTTGCGGGGAGCGGGGGCTACTCTTTGTTGCGGTGTGCCGGCTTCTCATTGCGGTGGCTTCTCTTGTTGCGGAGCACGGGCTTCAGTAGTTGCAGCGTGCGGGCTCAGTAGCTGTGGCGCATGGGCTTAGTTGCTCCGCAGTATGTGGTATCTTCCTGGACCAGGGCTCGAACCAGTGTCCCCTGCACTGGCAGGCAGATTCTTAACCACTGTGCCACCAGGGAAGTCCCAACCATCTTAGTTTTTATGTAAACAAATTGAAACTAAGGATTATGAATATTTTGAGAGACAAAAAAATCTTTACGGTATAATGTTTACGTATTGATATTAAATCTTCACCACAATTCCTATACCATTAAGGAGTCTCTAACAGATCAAAAAACAGATTCAACATTCCGTAAGCAGCCATCTCCACCTTCCTTCTAGCACCTCCCGACAGAACTCTGAAAACCACATATTTGAAACGTCAGCTTGATCCTTGCTGACACAAGAAAAGGGAGGAAAGCTCGGAGGCTGCTGTTTTGTCTTTCTTCTTGCTGTCCACAGGAATCCAAAGCACACTCTTGAATCCCTGGGAAGGAGTGGCAATGCCTGCAAATGGCTGGCATCTGAAATGACCGTGGGCACATCTCTTGGAGGATGAGTACATACCTAGAAATCTCAGAGCTGGGAACATAGTGGCTGTGGGCATTTTTCCACGGTAGGTCAAGTTTTAGACAAAGATTAGTTTATTTCACAAATAGGTAGGGGGCTTCTTCATCTATCTATCTTCATATATACATATATATACAAATATACACACACACATATATATATATAAAAACACAGAGAATATGCCATTCATTATTGCAGCTCTTACACTTCAGGGACATGGTTGTTTTCACAAGATAAGAAAAACACTGTGTGTTCTTTGCTTGCGGGGTCTCCTTTTAACTTCTCTACGTATTGGTAGATATATTCAACCCTCTTAAACATGCCTCAGCGTGCTTAAACATGCCTCAAAAGACTAGCATTTTGCCCCAAAGTGAAGAGAAACAAGGAATGGTTAATGCTCTTCAATTTATACTGCACAAAGGTACAGAAAGAAGAGAGAAGAGACTGGCAGGATACATCTGTTGTAAAAGATATGGCCTCTAATAGGCAATAGGAAGTGTTAAGTGCTCTCTGTTGACTTCAGTGTTTGTGACAGTATGGAAGGTCCCAAGAGAAAATTATTTGCATAACACTGAAGCATGATATGAGCCCGTGATCTATGTTTGCTGCTTTTACAAATCCCTTCAGTAATTATTGCTAAACAATTATTTACATATGAATTCTCCAAAATAACCCTAGAAGAGCCAAAGGGTAAAATAATCAAATAGTGACACTAAAATTCTAATTCTATCTCCTTCACAAACTTTCCCCAGCAACTCTAGCATTAGTTTCTGACTGGTTCATGTGCTACTGCTGATTTTCCCAACTAGATTATAAACTTCCCACTGACAGCATGGTAAACATGGGACACAGGGATTTTGGAGTTGGAGAGATTTAGGTTCAAGCTTTGCACTTGTTAGCTGTATGCCTTGCTAGTTGTGGGTCTTCCAATCTTTCTAAGTCTCAGTTTCCTCATCTGTAAACTAGGGACAATAACAGTAAGGACCTCATGGAATTATTGTGAGAGAATGCATGGAATGCCTGGATACAAGAGATACTCAATAAACATCTGCTCTCCTCTATCTTTCAGACACTAATGATATCTTACAACGCATTTCTTTCTTTCAGGACCTGTCACAGGCACAAAGAATTCCATATCCTCTGTTGGACAGATGTAATCATAAATTATACTTATGGACTGTTTACCTCTCTTTTATCTATGAATAACTGAAAGCTTTGAATGTTTAAGGTCAGTAAGTAATCAGGTTGAAGACTGATCTAGAAACCAGGCCTTCCTGCCTCTCTCATGGCCTCTGACTGATCCCTACCTCACTGCAAAGGATAGTTCATCCTGCCAGAATTTATTATGCCCTCAAAAAGTACATGGCTAATTCCAGGGAGCAAAGGTTATGTGTGTCTGTCTAGACTCCATGTCATCAAATGAAAAGTTTCCACGTTTTGATTCAGGACATTTCTCAAGTACCTTTTTACAGGTTCTAAACAGAAAGCCCTTATCTTTCTTACTTGAACAGAGAACTGAACTTTAGTCTCAACAAACGTCGCCCAGAAACACAGGCTTGGTATATGGTTCACCACTTTAAGACAAAGACCCAATGATAAAGCTCACCGCCTCTAGAGCAGAGAAAGGTGATGGGGGAGGGGATGGATCTGGGTCCGCCCTGATGTGCCAGAAGGAACTCTTCACAGATCGTATGCCACGCTGCGAAAGGCGGTGGTGAGCGAGCTCTCCGGCTGCGGGGTGGGGGGGAATGGTTTTGAAGAGGGGATCACGAAAGCCCGGGCGGGCTGCGAGGGACTGCACACACAGGCCCCTGAGAGTCGCCGTGTGGACAGTCACAAACAGGGTGAAACCCCACCACCCATGCAGGTGCACTGGAAGCTGGCTCCGGACTCCTGGGCGGAGAAGGGGTCCGCTGGGTTGTCAAGCCTCCACAGGGCTCAGTTCCTGCATTTGGGTGTATCCGAGGGCTGCCACGGAGTTCGGGTGCCCGCAGTCCCCGCTGCGCCTGGGCCTCCGCGCCCGGGCATGTGGCGGTGCAACGCGCTCCGGGCGGCCCAGCCCGCCACCATCCCTCCGCGCTCCCACACTCACTCGCGGGCCCGACCCGCCACCCTGCTCCGGCCGCGCGCCCCGGCAGCCCCCTCGGTCGCCTGCGACCCTGCGCACACACCTTCCCTCACCCAAGCCCGGGCGGCGCCTCAGCCCCCGCGGAGGCACCGGCGCCATCCCATCCCCGCCACTGTCCCCGCCATCCTCGCCGCCCACCCGTACCTTCCTGAACGCAGCCGCCCAGCCCCGGCGCCCGGCCCGTACTACACGCGGGCGGATTCTGGCGCCGGCTTACACTCCCTTTTCTTCCGTCCACGTCCCGCAAGGATGACGTTACGTCAACAGCGTTGGAGTAAACCCAGGCCGCGCGGCCTCCGCTGTTGACGCGACGCAAGGGGCCGGCCCGGAGCTGCGCCGCGGCAATGGCGTAGGCGCCTTCTGAGAATCGGGCCCGCGCTCCACGTGGCGAGCCCAGCACGCTGAGGCCAGGCGGACGACTGGGGGGGCAGGGGGGACGGGGCGGGGCTGGAGCGCTCTGAGTGAATGTCCATGTCCCAGGAGCGGACGGGAACTGGGCCGAAGAGGGTCGCTCGTCGGGCCTTCAAGGGAGGCAGAAAAGATGCCTGGATCCCTCAGCTGCTGGTAGATCCCATATGGTGTGTTTGTCACTGTTGATCATTATATCCCAGGCACACCTCAGAAATATCGATCGGTTGGATCAATGTACACAATTTGAGGATCCCACAATCCAGGCAAACTTCTGCTGCCTAAATGGAAATATGTTGGCACTGCGATAAAATGATTTGCCCCCTAGTCGCCTGGAGATTTCCCCGTGTCCCAGCCCAACTCTCGTTCAGCAAGGGCATTGGTGAGACTACTGTAATTTAAAATAGTTGTATTTAATCCCTGGCAATTCACACCATTCCAATGGTGAATGCGGATCCACCCTTTAAATTAGAGCTCAGACTCTCTCCCTCTGTTATACTTGCTGTGTTTTCCTCAAAGGGCTCATTCCACGGGCACGCTGGGCACGTGGGGGGTTGGGGAGGGCAGAGTACTTGGGTGGAGGTCGGTGACGAGGAATGCATCTTGCCCCTTGCGTAGTTGTCCCTGAGAACATTGCTGAGCCTATTTATTCATTCCCTCGCTCTTAAAACGTTGGCTACTTCATGTAAAAGGCATTCCCTAGGTTTGGAGGAAGACATCATCATCTCTCTAGATCAGTCCATAGCCTTATGAGAAGGCAGACAGGTGAGCAAAAGATTACAGCACTGTGTGATTAATATTAGAGGAGGGGGTGCCCACGGGCACAACAGGCAAGGCTTTGAAAAGAGCAGGTATTCGAATTGTGCTTTTTTTTTTTTTTTTTTTTTTTTTTTTGGTC
>NW_006783561.1:9031-28835 GCF_000442215.2 Lipotes vexillifer
TTTTTTTTTTTTTTTTTTTTTTTTTTTTGCGGTACGCGGGCCTCTCCGGTTGCGGAGCGCAGGCTCAGCAGCCATGGCTCACGGGCCCAGCTGCTTCGCGGCATGCGGGATCTTCCCGGACCGGGGCACGAACCCGTGTGCCTTGCATCAGCAGGCGGACTCTCAACCACCGCACCACCAGGGAAGCCCTCGAATTGTGCTTTAAAGGACAAGAAGTAAGTAATTCACGTATAAGAGGGGAGCAGGATCACAGGAGGAAGAGGGAATGGAATATGCAGAGGCAGGAGACACCCTATGAGGAGAGGCTGCATGTGGGACATGATAGGAGGGGTGTCGGGTGAGGTAGGGGCATCTTGCAAAATTTCTGTGCCATGCTAAAGGTTTCAAGTTTTATCATCCTCAAAGTTAGAGAACCATGACTTTTAAAGTACTGGAGTGGCATGATCAGATTTGTGTGTCTGAAATCAGTAGAGAGGGGTATAAACTGGAGCTTGGTTAGCCTATTGCAAAGGCCCAAGTAAAGAAATGATGACTGGAGAAAAGGCTCCAGTAGGGGGCAGGGAGCATAAAGGAGGGAGAGGTGACCTTGCTAACTACTTGAAAGGGGGAGGGTGAGAGACAAGGAGGGGTAGTTGCAAATCTGGTGGTGCTGCAACAGTGTTAGGAAATAGATGAGGGGAGCAATTCTTTTGGGTGACGGATGAGAACACCGAACATGTGTTAAGTTTTGAGCACTTTGGATTTAAAGTAGGGTAGGGGATACAAAAGAAATAAAACTGTCCTCCAGTAGTTTCATTGGGTACTTGAGCTTTTAAGATTCTCACCATGAACTTAGAACAAAATAGGTAACTGTGGGTATAGCTAAAATCATTAGGGACAGAGGCTTTCTCCACTCAGGAAGTGCTGTTCTGTTCTTAATGTGTCCTTAACCCACACATCACCTTATGTTAATTGTTTGTCTGCCTTCCCTGCTAGAATATAAGCTCCTAAGAGCAGGGAAGTATATTCCTGGCACATAATAGCCAATAAATATTTGATAAATGAATGGACTTAATTTCCTTGGGCTTAGTTTTCTCAAATAATTTCCTTGGGCTTAGTTTTCTCAAATAAGCAATGTGTTAATAATAATACCCTTGTCTATCTTCTATACTTGCCTATATTCTATATACTATATTCTACATAAATTAGTCTATAGCATTGTTAAGATCAAATATGGGGCTTCCCTGGAGGCGCAGTGGTTGAGAGTCCGCCTGCCGATGTGGGGGACGCGGGTTTGTGCCCGGGTCCGGGAGGATCCCACGTGAAGCGGAGTGGCTGGGCCTGTGAGCCATGGCCGCTGAGCCTGCGCATCCGGAGCCTGTGCTCCGCAACGGGAGAGGCCACAAGAGTGAGAGGCCTGCGCACCACAAACAAAACAAAACAAAACAAAACGGTCAAATATGAAAATCCTTTAACATTGTCCAAATATTTTCTATTTATTTTCATTACTGTCTTACTATTAACATTCTACTTCACCAATAAAGAGAAAGGAGTGGGATATGTGACTGTGGGTTGGATACCAGAATTATAATCTAGTTTGCCTTTCCATAGAAATGAAGGAAATAGAAAATAAAACAAACTAGTGAATATAACCAAAAAAAAAAATGAAGAAAGAAAAAAGTAATCAAGGAAATAATACAGCCATGGTATCTTTCCTTCATGTAACTTAAAAAAAAAAAAGTGATTCTATTTGGATTGGAGGGATTTAACTTTTGTCTCAGCAAGTGAAAATAGGGCTGGACATGACCAGAAAGTCACAAAGGAAGTGGACTATTTAGAACTTGACTATATAAGAACGCAGGATTGAAGACTGCACCTTTACCTGCCATAGAGTACTAGGTTAAAGTTATCTTAGGGGACTTCCCTGGTGGTCCAGTGGTAAAGAATCTGCCTTACAATGCAGGGGACACAGGTTGCATCCCTGGTCAGGGAACTAAGATCCCACGGGCTGCGGGGTAACTAAGCCTGCATGCCACAACTACTGAGCTCATGCGCCTCAACTAGAGAGTCTGTGTGCCACAAACTACAGAGCCCGTGAGCTCTGGCACCCACGCGCCACAACGACAGAGCACACACACTCTGGAGCCTGCACGCCACAACTAGCAAGAAGCCCGCGTGCTGCAACGAGGAGCCTGCGTGCTGCAATGAAAGATCCCGCATGCCACAACTAAGACCTGATGCAGACAAAAATAAAATAAATAAATCTTTTAAAAAATAATTATCTTAGTCTCAGGTTCTTTAATTGTTAGTAACAGAAACTTATTCAAACAAAACAATTTACTAGAAAGAGTAAAATGTAAAGAAGAGCAGAAGGTAAAATTGGATGTCATAAGAGGTGGGTACAAGGAACTGGAAGTTGGGAACCAATATTCTCCTCCATTTCTGGGTTTCCTATTTACACTTCTGTCTGCAATCTGCTTCTTTTTTCTCCGTTTAAGATACACTCTTCATTAGTGAACATCTGGTGGAAAATGGCTTCCTCAGCCCTAAAATATCTTTAGTGCCTCCTCCCCACTGACTTTTAGACTTCGTCCTAGTTTCATATTCCTAGAGAGAAAATCTTACTGGCCTAACTTGGTCCAGGACTGCATTTTTGGTCTAGTCAGCTGTGGCAAGGAGAGGAGGGGTCATGCAGGTAACTCCAACACAGCAGAGCTCTGTGTGGAGGGGATTCTCCGAGAAAAGGGAGTAGGCTAGGCCGGTAGACATGTTACGTGAGTTGGCAATGTTAGGACACACACTTAACCAGTTTCAGCCAGACTATGCAATATAACTTTGTAGTTTCACAAACCAGGCTGAACATCAGAAGCACCAGGAAGGCTTTTAAAAGATACAAATTCTTTGAGCCCCCAGTGAATTAGAATCTCTAGATGCAGGGCCGAGGGATCAGCATTTTTAAAAAACCCCAGTTTATGATGTGACTGGCCTTTAGGAACCCCTGCTTTAAAAGACAGGCCCAGAATGCCAAACAAGCAAATATATCAATAGAAATGGGAAGTTACTCATAAATAAGGAACATTCCTATATACAATAAACAGGGAGGTTTTTCCTGGAGAACAAATATTTTCTTTAAAATACAGTTTTATTTTCTGATTATAAAAATCAGAAATGCTTATTATTAAGAAAAAATTCCCATTTTAGACATGTTAGCTTTCCAGATGTTTAAGTACATATGTATAAATATTTTTTGTTTTACAAAAATAGCACCATAAAGTATATGTACTATTTTGTAGCCTATTTTATTCACTAAAAATAGATCATGAATGTTTTCTTATGGCAATAAAGCTAGGTCTACTCAATTTTCGGTGGTTGTACAACATTGCAATCTATGGATACATCATAGTTTGATTAACTAATTCCCTATTGTTGGACATCCCCCCCGATAATGTCTAATAAGTGGAATTTTTGGGTTAAAGTTTGTGAACATTTTTAAGGCTTTTGATACATATTAAATAGCTATTTGCCCTTCTCTCCAAGTTTCTACCAGTTTATGTTCTCACTAAAAGTATTCGAGAGTACCTGTTTCTCCACACCTGTAACGGGCCGGCTGGGATTTCAATTTAAGTCTATCCAAATTGCACATACCCCTTTACAGTAAAACTTGCTCCTTAAACTGAATACATGATTACAATAGAGAACTCGTGCAGTAAGAGACCTCCTATATAAATAAAGGGAGGGAAGAAGACTGCATTGTTCTCTAGATGATTTAAAAAAATGTTTTTCAGGGCTTCCCTGGTGGTGCAGTGGTTGAGAGTCCACCTGCCGATGCAGGGTACACGGGTTCGTGCCCCGGTCCGGGAAGATCCCACATGCCGCGGAGCGGCTGGGCCCGTGAGTCATGGCCGCTGAGCCTGTGCGTCCGGAGCCTGTGCCCCGCAACGGGAGAGGCCTCGTATGCAAAAAACAAAAAAAATGTTTTTCAAAGGTCTGTTACAAGGGGAGTGACTGGAGATAAGAACATCATAAAATCTTATCTAAGATATGTTAAAGCAGCTTTGTAATTGGAAACTAGGCTTATAAGCTAATCAAATTAGCAGAGGGGTAGAGAGGAAAAGAATACTTGGGGTATTCCTGCCTTGGAAGAGCAGATGTGCTCATTTCTAGTGTAAGATCTCATACACTACAGTTTAAAAAGGCATGGTGGATCACAATGTGAAACCATTTCACACCCATTAGGATGGCTAATATAAAAATAACAAATATTGGGAAGGATGTGGAGAAATTGGAACCCTCACATACTGCTGGTGGTGCAGCCAGTTTGGAAAGTAGTTTGGCAGTTCCTCAATAGATTAAACATAAAGTTACCATATTGCCCAGCAATTCCACTCCTTCATTTAGGTCCTCTGTTTTCCTAAATGCTCTCCTCTGGTCATGAGCAGGTGAGGATCTGTTTAGCCAGGATAAGCAGGGTGCCTCAGAACTTACCATGGGAAAAATTGAAATCTGCTTCTTCTCCTTTTTTTCACTTAGTCTCTAGGTTGAGAACTCCAAGTAGTAAGAGACACAGGATAAGAATGGGAGAGACTGAGCCTTTTTGAGAGTCTACTCCTCTGCTGAATACCATTTTGAAAGGAAAGAAGAAGTCGAATGGCAATTTCCAGTGCATTCTGGGTTGGCCTCTTGGAGGTTCTGGCTTCTGGGTAATGTCCACAAAGGTCACAACAGTTGTCAAAGGTACTTCTGTTTCTTGTTGGGAATCCTGCAGGAAGAATGTCTGTGACAGGTTAGTGCTTGGTACCCATTCAAATAGCCCTCCAATTTGACTGTTATTATTACTTCCCTGAATAATGACTCAAAACAAACTGCTCTAAGCAAGACAGACCTTTTTCTCATATTGATCCTATGTAGTTCTCCTTCTGAGTGAGACACAAGGAAATTAATTTCTTAGCAATACTTGAGGACACCAGAACTGTGAACAGTTACACCTACCAAAAGACTGACTCTAGCTTCCCGCAGTTGGGGACCTGTCTGATATCAAAGAAGCCACTGCTTCTGTTATGTGTTTAGCAGCTCTACCTTATCAGGTCCCAGAAGGCTCCAGGCTCTGAAACAGTACACACGTACTAGCAGTATTTCTATTCCTTCTTCAGTTGTAGAAAGAAATGTGAAAGTTCATGGAAAAAGCAAAAAACTCAGTAATGTAGATTGAAAAACCATCAAATTCACAGAATCTCAGGGTTAGAAAGGATCCTCCCAACCAAACACCAATTCAAGTCAAATGAAAAAGATGCTCCTTGTCAAGCTGACTCAAGTATCTGATCTAATAGACATAGCTTTGGGTAGATATGGTTGCAGCCTGATGACTGGAATTAAGTTTGTCTAAACTGAATTCCCTTTGTTCTGACTCTGTTCACTAGGCAAACTTTTGATTATAATTTGACAGTAAATAACTATCTTGTTGAACCAGAAATGAAGATTTTCATTTACCTTCCTTCACTCTGATGCCACATATCTCTGCTGTGGTCTTTGGCAACAGTAAATATCAGGCTCTGGGAACATAATTTTGCTTGGTATACCCTTCCACAGGCATTTTTAAAATAAATGGATGTGGGGCCAGTGTTGTGATAATCTTGCATGTCATACTAACTCTTTGGATTTTTTTTTTTTAAACAGTGAAGCTCATATGGGACTTGGCATAGAACTAATGTAACTTCTGTGGCATTGAAAGACCCACATACAATCCAAGTACAGCCAGCTTAGGCTGAAGATGCTGAGGGTATCCTGACTCCAGCCAGGCATTGAAAACTGGCTGAGACTAACCAGACAAAGAAAATGGGGAGGAGTTTATTACTTAAGATTAAGTAATAAACTTTCTTTGGACTTTAACTTACAAAAGGATTTCCTGTTTAGGATTTTAATTTTTCCCTAGGAACTTTATAATGGGGAAAGGATATATATTCAATTTTTGGAGCAAATCTTTGCAGTTGACATTATTGAAATACGTTAACATTGTTATTTAACCTCACTGTAGAATGCCTGATGAGCTATATAAGCTGGGATCGCTAGAAACACTTTGGGATGGGAAATAGAATAGGCAATGAATTTTCAGCCTTGGGTTCAGTGTTGCCTAAGAGTTGATTTAATTAATGGGCTGTTCTGACTCATTTCAGAGCCTTTAGGGGGAGGGGAAATTTTAAACTGCCTACAAGCAGTCCCAGGTGTTGTGGTTATAACTAGGGTAGTGGCCTCATAATGGAAGAGTGTAGTTTTACATTAGGAAGCTCACTGCTACACACCCAAGCCAAATCTACCTATCTAGTGTTTATTAGTGATAAAGCTGATATCTTGATCTCCACCTGACTCTTTTAATTGGTTTCAAGCTGAGGTAGGGAAAAGTGTCATTAGCCCCTGCAAACTCCAAAATCAGGGAACTTCTGGAGCCTTGGGGTCAGCCTATACCGAGAACTGACCTCTTAGATAGCTATGAGCCCAAGAAGGCAAACTTTAGGCCCATGTCTACCCAAATATATATACACACACACACACACATATATACATACATATACACACACACATATATATGTATATATATATATGTTTAAGTCTATAGTGGTATTTCAATGGCTGGGAAATCCCACATGGTAAAAGTTCTTCAAGTTGTTTTCTTCAGACTCACTTGGGGTTAGGCTCATCAAGAGCTACTACTGGACTTGATTTTAGGATGGCGATGTAAAGACACGTCTTCTCTCTGTATATCTTAAAACCACTCCAATACAATAAGAAACAGATACAAAATTCCATCTTCACTGAAATGGAGAGATATCATAATATGTGAATACAGAAAACAGATGGAGGCAAGGTTTCACAGAGGGAAAGAAGGCCAAACCTAAAAGCCTTCAGAGACTAGAAGAAGATCTCTGTAGAACCCTGAAAGACTCAGTAACAGAAGACAACAGGGAAGCAGGGATGAGGCAGGGACAGAAAATGGTTACTGAATGATACCCTCCTCAATGCAATCAGATAACCACCCTTTCCCTATCTCAACAAGAGACTAGGAAATTTAAACCAGAGAAATTCTGGATTTAGGGCCACTGGACATAGAAAAGGACAAAGTGAGGGCTTCCCTAGTGGCACAGTAGTTAAGAATCTGCCTGCCAATGCAGGGGACACAGGTTCGAGCCCTGGTCCGGGAAGATCCCACATGCCGTGGAGCAACTAAGCCCGTGCACCACAACTACTGAGCCTGCGCTCTAGAGCTGGCGAGCCACAACTACTGAAGCCCGCAAGCCTAGACCCTGTGCTCTGTAACAAGAGAGGCCCTCGCACCTCAAAGAAGAGTAGCCCCCACTCTCTGCAACTAGAGAAAAAAAAAAAAAGCCTGCACACAGCAACAAAGACCCAACGCAGCTAAAAATAAATAAAATAAATAAATTAAAAAGAAAAGGACAGAGTGAGGTATGGAACTAAAAATAGGGCAATTATTCTGTATAATGAAATCCCTTCCCCCAGTCTGGCTTCAAAATGGTGAAAGATGGTCTTATACACATACCCTTCAGTCAGGAGCCAGGAGGGGTTTTTTTCTGGAGAAAATTAATAGTCCCAATAAGAAGATAGAAAGATAATGACATTGGCAGTTCTACAACCCTCAAAGCTATTGCACCTAACCACCCTACAGTGAAGCCTACAAGTCAGTAAGTCTCACTCATGATCATAGAGCTTTCCATCAGTTTAGCACCTTACTCTTATTTTGGATAGACAGCTAGAGATTGCCAGGTAAGTGAGAGAAGTTTCTCATGTTAAAGAGAAAAACTGTACCAAATGAATGGAATAAACAAATTCAGAGGAAACAGAGATTAAAGATGAAGACAAAAAACTGTTAATATCTTAAAAATAGATAAGAAAAGGATATTATGAAAAGATACAGAATAGGAGTGAGCTCTCAGATATTAAAAATGTGATAGCCAAAAGAAATTCAGTAAAAAGGCTAAAAGACAAAGTTGAGGGACTCTTCTAGAAAGAACAAAAAGATAAACAGAGAGACAATATAAGAGAAAAGAAAAAATTCGAGAATCAATATAGTGATCCTGTAACAGATTAACAGGAGTTCCAAACAGAAAGAACAGAAAATAGTGGGGAGGAAATTATTAAACATATAATAATAATTGAAATTTATCAGAACTGAGCTTTAAAAGAGTAAAAAAAATCCCATGAATTGTTTGGTATGATGAATGAAGAAAAAATACTACCCAAGGCCTCATTTTGTGGAAACTTCAGACTATTAGGGGTAAAAATAATATCTTAAAATGGCTTCTCAACAGCAATATTGGAAACTAGAGGAATGCTTTCAAAATTGAGAGTGAAAATTATTTTCAATCTAGAATTCTATACCTAGCCAAATGATCAACTATGCATCATGATGATAACGATGGTGGTTAAATAAAGTTATCTTTAGATGTGTGAACTAAAGAAAAAAATGTATTTTACATGCTCCTTTTTTCAAAGATGTTATTAGAATTTGAGCTCCACCAAAACAAGAGAATAAGCCAAGAAAAATGAAAAGGTAATGTCTAGTTAACAGCAACTCTAACACAAGTAGAAAGCAAGGGGGAATCTCCAAGATGACAGTAAAGGAAAGTTCCAAAACAGCTGCTGGGCAGCAACTAGTCCATTTTACATCAGATTATGGAGGGTCTCCACAAAGAGAATGCGTAGGAAAGGTAGAACAAGTAGCACTATTGGCAAGTCCAGCTGGCAGTGCAGCTGGAAAGCTGCATCGAGAGAAATTTTACAGAGCTGGTAGAGTATGTGAGACGTTTTAGCCATTAGCTCAAAGAAAATTGAAGAAATGAAATATGAGATAATTATTAATTTTAGGAAGAATAAAACATTTCACAAAAATTTAATTACTTGGCTCAACATAAATGTATGATCACAACAACGAAACACTGAATATTGATTTAATAAAACATTTTGATGTAACTATACTGGGAGAGTGGTGGGAGGGGTAGGAGAAGAGTAACAAAGCTAAACTCATCTACCAAGACAGGATGTCAATAGATTACATAAACTCTAAATTCAAGAGATAACTGAGTATGATATTGCTTAGAAATTGAGAGAAATACCAGCAAGAAAGAGGAAAAGAGTTAAACAGGTTAATTTCTGGAGAGCAGGCGGGATATGGGACTTTATTTTTTGTTAAGAGATCCTCTTTTCTAGCATTTTTGACTTTAAAAATATGTTTACATATTATTTTGATAAATTATACAATTATTAATTAATTTGATATATTATACCATTATGTAGCATTAGCCTAATCTGCAGGGGAATTCTGAGCTATAATGTAGGATTTACAGTTCCAACAATTTGTGTGCTCCCAACCCAAGGCAAGGGAGTTGGGCTCTCATATTCCTATGCCCTTAAGTCATTAGTTAAGAGCCATCTGGAAGATGTATATTTCCAGGCACTTGACAGGCAAAGTGGGTTCCAGTAGCTTGAGGGTGGCCTTCCAAAACAAACAAAACAAAAAAGGAAGAAAAACTTCAGAATACCTACCAAATTAAAAAAAGGGTGGTGGTGATGGCGGTGGGGCTGGTGGGGGGGGATGAAAAATACAAGGGTTACTGCAAAAAGTAGGATTACATTTGGTAGTCAACAGGCTATTACCATATAAGATATAAAAGAACTGAATGAAATGCCCAAACTAAAAACTATCCATCATCCTTGACTCATTCTCTCCCTCAACCTCTGCATCCAAGCAATCAAGTCCTATCTGTGATAAATCTCCTGAGCTCTGTCTCCTTCCTGCAGCCCTCACATCTGGACCCAGGCTATCAGCATATCCTGGATAGTTTCTGTAACAGTGTTCCAAACCTCACCTCGGTATTGCTCCACACCTTCTGTAAGGGTGGATGACGTCTATCTTGTTTACCACACTGTACCTAGCACCAAGCATGATACTTGGCACAGGGGAAGCACTCAACAAAGATCCTTTTTTGCACAAATGAGTAGAGGTATTTTGGAGATAGGGAACTAATATAAAGTAAGAAGAGGTAAATAAATCACAAGGTAGTAAGTATGCCATAGCTAATTTGAGAGTCAGCAATTACAGGTTACTTTGACTCCTTATCCTTCCCACCACACTGTAATTAGGGTCTCTAAAGGTTGTGGTTCATTCATTCATATACTTATATGTTAATATTTCAAATGAAATGCTTATTCTTCATATATTAAAAATACTGCCTCCATATTTATGTGGAAGTTTGGAACAAGTGCAGTCTAGTAGATAATCCAATAATTAAAAGGAACTTGAATGTACTTGCCAGGTCACTGGATAATACTGAATGTTACTGACCCATTTTAGAACCTATGTTTTAGTGCCACATGAAAAAGATTTTAAAGTTAAGTTCAGTGTGTTACACATGAATTCTTAAGTCTAAAGTTTTTTATTTGCATTTTAAAAGTTATGTATAAGCAAAATTAGAGAATTCACTGTTTAGCATGTGTAGCAAGAATACGGAAACAAACAAAACAAACAAGCAAACAAAAAAACCCCAAAAATCCTCAAAGTCTGGTTATTGGGACTTCCTTGGTGGCACAGTGGTCAAGAATCCGCCTGCCAATGCAGGGGACACGGGTTCAATCCCAGGTCTGGGAAGATCCCACATGCCACTGGGCAACTAAGCCGGGCGCCACAACTGCTGAAGCCCGCACGCCCAGAGCCCATGCTCTGCAACAAAAGAAGCCACCGCGGGCTTCCCTGGTGGCGTAGTGGTTGAGAGTCCACCTGCCGATGCAGGAGACTCTTGTGCCCCGGTTCGGGAAGATCCCACATGCCGCGGAGCGGCTAGGCCCATGAGCCACGGCCGCTAAGCCTGCGAGTCCGGAGCCTATGCTCCGCAACGGGTGAGGC
The DNA here is from genome assembly GCF_000442215.2 of Lipotes vexillifer. Taxonomy (NCBI): domain Eukaryota; kingdom Metazoa; phylum Chordata; class Mammalia; order Artiodactyla; family Lipotidae; genus Lipotes; species Lipotes vexillifer. Next base: position 19,920 of record NW_006783561.1, read on the forward strand.
CACAACAGTGAGAGGCCCGCATACCACAAAAAAAAAAAAAAAAAAAAAAAAGGCCGCTAAGCCTGCGAGTCCGGAGCCTATGCTCCGCAACGGGTGAGGCCACAACAGTGAGAGGCCCGCATACCACAAAAAAAAAAAAAAAAAAGAAGCCACCACAATGAGAAGCCTACACACCACAACAAAGAGTAGCACCCTGCTCGCCGCAACGAGAGAAAGCCCACGCTCAGCAGCGAAGACCCAACACAGTCAAAAAAAAAAAAAGTCTGGTCATCTCATTTCTTTTATCAAAACAAAAGGCACAAAGCCAAGTCAGCACAATTTCTTTTACTATGGATCTAGTTCTGTTATGTATGGTTGACAATTTATTTCTAACTTAAGCTATAATATTTTATGATGTTTGCCACCAGCAATTCTGTTTTAACACTTTGTGAAGCTTACGGGATTTATTTGCTTCAGTTCAGTTTACATGCAGCAAAATACTTTGTCCCCAAGTAAGGTTTACCATTTAATAACATGAAAAGTTTGGATTAGATTCTGTTTGGCTTTGGTAATAAGAAGTACACGCTATATGTTACTATATTACATATTTATAATGATAACTTTTAAACCATTATGTGCTAATCCTCTATGTCAAATCAATACAAATGAAAACTATCACTATTAGAGAAAAAGCTGTGGATACCATCTCTTAGATTTATGTTTTTGTAGCTACATATTTCAGACTATGGACTATGTGCTATTAAGACTAAGGCTGTGATGAACATTCTTGTACAAATCTTGTTTTGGACATATGTTTTAATTTCTTTTGGGTAAATAACCAGGAAAAATTGCTGGGTCATAGAGAAGATGAATTTGTAAGACTAAGTGATTGTACCATTTTTCATTCCCATTAGCGAAGTATGGGAGCTCCAGTTCTACATTTTTGCAAGATTTCATGTTACCACAGTCTTTGATTTTAGCTATTCTAGTGCATATTTTATTGGATATTCTAGTGAGTGGTGTCTTATGCTTTTAATTTGCATATCCCTAATGACTAAAGATGTTGAGCACTTTTTCATGTTTATTGGTCATTTATGCAGTATCTGTTCAAATCTTTTGCCCATTTCTAGTGGGTTTTTTTTTTTGGTCCTTGCATTATTTATTTGTTGGTGTTCTTTACATATTCTCAATATGATCTTTTGTCAGATAATGCATTGAGAAATATGGTCTCCCAAGCTGCAGTCTGGCTTTTCATTTTCATAACGGTATCTTTTGATAAGCAGAGATTTTAAATTTTGATGAGGTCGAATTTATCAAGTTTTTAGTTTTACAGTTAATGATTTTTGTTTCTTGCCCAAGAAATCTTTACCTACTTCAAATTTGCAAAGATATTCTGTTTCTTTTAGAAGCTTTATGACTCTGGATTTCACATATAGGTTTATGATCAAGGCATAAGTATTTTTGTGTATGGAGTTAGTTCATTTTCTCCCCATATGTTTATTCAGTAGTTCCTTTTATCCAGTTGTTCCAGCACAAACTGTTTTTAAAAAAGTCCTTTTCCTATTGAATTTTTTGTGGATCTATCTTTAGACTTCCTGTTTTTTTCTCATTGGTCTGTTTGTTACCAGCACCACACTAAGATTTAGAGTAAATCCTGAAATCAGTAAAGTCCTCCATCTTTGTTCTTCTTTTTCAAAATTGTTTTGGCTATTCTAAGTCCTTTGCATTTTCATGTAAATTTTAGAATCTGCTTGTCAATTTCCACAAAAATGCCTACTAGGAGTTTTGGGGGTTTGCATTGATTCTATAGATCCATCTGGGGACAGATAATGGATCTGTCTTCTCCATGAACATGGTATATCACTCCATTTATTTAGGTCTCTTGTAATTTCTCTCAGTAATGTTCTATAATGAAGAGGTTTTGCATTCTTTTTGCTAAATTTGTTCCTAAGTACTTTATGTTTTTTTCATGCTATTGTAAATGAAACTGAATAAATTCATCTTTAAAATAACATCTAATTATTATTATTATTTTTAATTTTTGGCCATGCTGTGCTGCTTGCAGGGTCTTAGTTCAGTGACTAGGGACCAAACCCGTGCCCTTGGCAGTGAAAGCACAGAGTGCTAACCACTGGACCACCAGGGAATTCCTGAAAATAACATCTAGTTATTTTTAGGTGTTTTCTTAGTGACTTTGAGAAAGTTTAATTATTACAAAAGCAGTAAATTATACTGTAAAAAATTAAATAATAATGATAAATAAAAAAGATATAAAAACACCATATTTCCATCACCAAGAATACCACTATTAACATTTACATCTTTATCTATACACACAGACATTGATATATGCATTTTTAACTATATGGGATCATACTGTATAGGCTGTTTTATAATCTAATTTAAAAAAATGAATCTCTATTTTTTCATGTTAATGGTATTTCTATCTAAAATGTAGTCTATATTCAAGTTTCCTCAACTATCCCAAAATATATTTTACAATTGTTTGTCCAAATGAGAATCCAATGCAAAAACATGAACTGCATCTGCTTGTTATATTCATGAGTCTCATTTAATCTAAGACAATCAGAAATGATGGTATCTATTATGATTGTTAGAACTTATAAGTACATGATTTTTAAGAAGTTTGCTGATATCTGGTATTAAAACTGATTTTAGGAGAACCAGTGATTTAAATACAGTAAAATCAATAATAATTTCTGAAAAATAACTAATGAATTATTTATATATAACACTTTCCAGATAACATATACATTATTTCTCCATATTTTCTTGGGGAAAAACATATATTTGAGGGAAAAACCAATGAAAAAATTTTAATATCCACACTTATTTTAAAGATGTCAGTGAAGTTATCAAGATTTTCAAATGAGTCAAAGAGAATGCGTATGTTAGAGTAAATGTTCCTAAACATCATGTGTCAGGGAGAGATCTTAGGTGGTTATACATTTTAACATATGGAACAATGAGCATAACTTTAAAAAGTTCTTTAAAAAAATGAAAAGAGGTAATAAGATAACAGAACAACCCAGTGAACTAGGTAAAGTTCTATACAGGCTACTAAGAACCACAGAAAGGGGCAGATAACTTCTATAGTCTAATCATTCATCGAGAGAGGAGCAAATAGTGGTTGACTGATCCTTGAAAAAGAAAGACTTTAGTGACAGAAACTTTACTGACTGTCATAGCAACCAAGTCCACTGGCGGTGTTACTGTTGCCCCTTCTCGGAAGAGAGGTCATTTGGTATTCTCCAGTACATCAACAGAAACGAGAAACAGAACTGTTTGTTACCAATCCAGCCACTTCCTAGTCCTTTCTTTCATAGCAATTATTTCAAAAAATCTCATTCTGAATTATTCTTATTTTGTTTAGTGTTCTTTATCTTTCCTAGTATACTGCCTGTTTAATTAAGAGATTGTGGCAGAGATTCTTAGCCGGGCTTCAAGAAATCAATAAATCCCTTGAAACTATATAAAGAATGTTGTGTGTCTGTGCATTTTTCTAGTAAGTGAATAGCTTTCAACAGATTCTCAACAGGATCCATAAAATTAAGAACCACTAGCTAGACTGATAGCTAGGTTGGCAGTTTTTCTAGCATATGCTATTTAATTGAGGCATAAACACTGCTAACTTTCATTTACAATATAATGAATAAAAGGCATTTATGAAACAATATATTTAGTTTTGAAATGTAGTCAAGAGATATATTCTCTAAAAGTTTTTCAAATTGCAAATTGTGACCCACTAGTGTCTACCATTAAAAATAAAACAGAATAAATTACAATAGAACAGACTATCACAGAGTGTACTGCATAAAGACAACGTTTTATAAAAATCTTATTTCAGTTTTATATAAGTATGTGGTATAAGCTGGGTTGTGATGTAAAATATATTTCTTACCATGGATGATAGCCAACAAAGGTTGAAAAACACTGCTCTAATTCCTGCTTATCTCTTTTGTGTTTTGCTTTAAACCTATTTGATATGCTATTTATATGGAAATTCAGAACCAAAAAAAGTATGATAATAAAATAATAATGATGATATGATGAGCGATATTTACTGAGTATTCACTATGTGCCAGGAAATGTTAAATGTTTTATTTTATGATCTCATTTAATCTGCACAACCTAATGAAGTATTATTATTAATCTCCATCTTATAGATGAGAGTAATTAGATTTAGAGAAATAAAATAACCTGATTTGGGCCTACGTCTGTCTGACTCATGCCTGGGATCTTAATTACCACCCTCAACTTCAGGCAACAGGTCTCCTAGATAATCCAAAAAGCTTGATGATCCAGTTAAATAGAAATGAATATTATAATTCTAGAAAGGTTCAGAGCCTTGATCCTGTGATGCTACACTGTTCTTTTACCTCACTTATTATTTTGGTTTTATTGATTCAAAATATTCTTTATAACTAGTTGTTTCTTCCTTGAGAAATATTTTCTTTTTTAAATGAAAAGAAAGTTTACATTCAGACAGAAGACATGATGTATTTTATCAAGACCCAAACTTAACGATCCCTTTAAAGGACCAATTAGTACAAAAACATAAGCAGCAGAGTACCATGTAAATAAGTCCTATTTACTTCATGGGTTTGTTGTGAGAATTCAATACTAAAAACACATAAAAAATATTACCAGTGCCTGTTACATAGTAAATGTTCAATAAATGTTTTGCTATTATTATTATCATACAAGAAGACAGGGAAGTCTACACAGTGTTTTGCTTAAATTCTTCCCTATTTTGTAGTTTGTTGCTGGAAACATTCCAAAAATTTTGCTGCTTCACTTTTTACAGTGAGAGGAATCTCAAGTGTTTCTAAAGCTACATTTATACCATGAAAAGTCATTCAGACAGTTCAGTTCAAAATTCAACCAACCTTCATTTCAAGGTGCAAAAACACAAATGCCTACCAGCCTAAGCAAATAACCTGAATGAGAGAAGTGGGATGGCTAAGGGTGGGTAGATATAGGCTGTGTGAATGGGGTACTCTATTAGTTGAAATCACCATTCAGCGGCAGGAGAGTTTATGCCATGCAGGAGTGTAGGATCTTTACCACCAGATTTTCAAGAGAAGTCAGATATCTGGATGTGAAGGTAAAATTTCTTGATTTTTAAATGTTGACACAAATTTAAAAAACAAAACACTTTGTAGAGGGGGCAGACTAACCTGAAAAGCTAACCTCTACTAAATACTAGAAAAATATAATGATTAAAAATATCTAGACAAGAGAGAGGCACTGGGTAGCTTCAATGCCTAAGAGAGCCAGAGTTTCAGGAAGATAAAAACAGTCCTGTAGGTATCCTCCAAAACTATACAAGTATTCATAAATAAGGATACAGTTCATAAAAATAAAACAATAGATTCAGTGCAGTATCTATAACAGATTAAATGAGTCTTACAGAGAGTTCTATTTTATTCAGTAAACCAACACAGGGAGAATGGAATGTTCTCATTAACACAGTTTCCAGCAGCCTGAGTTTTAACACATTTACAGGCATAGAGAGCTAAGGTGGTCAACTCTGCTGTGAGGGAGGAGCTAAAGGTATTTTACTTCTGACTTAAATGTAGTCTCTAGTTTCTTTTCTGGGAGGTAAATGCAATGACTTACAGGTAATAATTTCAATTAGTTTTAATTTCCATTAAAAGTTAATAAGTTCATACATGAATCAGTTCACCAGGGCCTAATGATTTCTGTTTTTGAACTTCTAAAGCTAAGTGTTAGGTTCTAAAACCAAGAGAGATGCTAAAGCTGTCTTAAGGCACATCATAAACAATGGGTATATGTTTACTACATGTTAAAATTATTTATTTTAGGGGATTTCCCAGTGGTCCAGTGTTTAGGATTCTGTACTTCCACTGCAGGGGGTACAGGTTCGATCCCTGGTCCGGGAACTAAGATCCCACAAGCCGCATGGTGCAGCCAAAAAAAAAAAATTTATTTATTTATTTATTTATTTTTGCGGTACGCGGGCCTCTCACTGTTGTGGCCTCTCCCGTTGCGGAGCACAGGCTCCAGATGCGCAGGCTCAGTGGCCATGGCTCACGGGCCCAGCCACTCCATGGCATGTGGGATCTTCCCGGATCGGGGCACGAACCCGTGTCCCCCAAAATTTATTTCAATGGAGTGCAATCAACCAAGAATTGAAGACTACAAACTAGCCACAGTAGTAACTAGCCACAGTAGTAACAGCAACCAACAGGCCCAGAGACTCTAATTAGCATGTGACTGTCACACTGAATACAGTTATGGAAAATCTTTTTTTTTTTTTTTTTTTTTTTTTTTTTTTTGCGGTCCGCGGGCCTCTCACTGTTGTGGCCTCTCCTGTTGCGGACAGGCTCAGCAGCCATGGCTCACGAGCCTAGCCGCTCCGCGTCATGTGGGATCTTCCCAGACCGGGGCACGAACCCGTGTCCCCTGCATCAGCAGGCGGACTCTCAACCACTGCGCCACCAGGGAAGCCCTATGGAAAATCTTTTCTGTGGTTCAATCAACCAGTGTAGTAATACTGGTATGATTAAGTTAAAAGAACTAACCTATTACTATAGTCATGAAATTTAAAAAAAAAAAAAAACAACAGAAAAAAAGGGATATAGATTGTATTCACCATAAAAACATGTTAAATTTCAATTCAGGCAGGGAGGATTGACTTGAAAGTTAATTGCGTCAGCTCATTCTAACCAAACATTGGCTGGTAGCATAAATTGGCTCTCAGAAGTTAAAAAATTATCTGGTCATCAAACGGCTGATAAGACAATCGAGGCTCTGTAAGGCTTGGTGGTCCTTTATGAGCCAAGACTTACCCGTATGGGCTGACAGTGGTATAGGAATCGGGCTCCTGACACATGAGCTTGTGGGTTGGACTGGAGGCCTACATATGCCCACAATATCTGGATCTCCAAGGAAACTGGTATGACACAGCAGGAAGTACAACGTATAGCCTGCAGAAGGGAAAAGAAGCATTTGCTTCAATTGCTGATGGTTGCCTATAGTTATTTACCATGCATTAAGTAGCCACTGTTTCTTAAACATTACACAATAACAGAGAAGGCAATGTGGCTTAGAGAAAGGACACAGAAGTTCATAATAGGCCATATTACTGTCCATGAGCTTAAAAAATTAATATTCTAAAATGGAAATACTAATGTAGAGATTAATAAAACATGAACCCATGTACAATGGTTATAAGAAGTGCTCAGTGAGTGGTGCAGTCAGTACTGTGGAATGCCAGAAGAAGAAACAGCCATTTCTGGTTGAGGATGGTTTTGTGGAACTGGGATGAGTAATATGTGACTGGAAAAAATAGTGTTTAAAGGAAAATTTACGTAGAGAGATGGCATATAAAATGGTATGCAACTAGAACAGCACATGATGCCATTGAGGGACAGTTGCTGATTAATTAGAATAGTTACTGAGTGTCTCCTGTGTGCCAGACATGTGTGAGGCACTGGCCTTGAGCAGGTCACTAGACTGAAGCAAAGGATTTGAACACAGGAACAGCGAAAAGATTAAGGAAGGACATTTCAGGGTTAGATTATGAAGTCCAACCAAGCAGTGTGACCCCCAGGAGGATTAATTCCAAGATGCAGGTAGCACTGACGGAAGTGAGGACACAAATCAGGAGGTTACTATAACTTAGCAGATACAAACTATCCTCAAATATGCCTGTGCTTTTCTAACTTCATACTTTTTATAGTAAGGCTCAGACATAGGCAATAACATGTCTAAACTAGGACTAGGGGAAGACAGACTATGTTTATGTTCAATTTATTAAGGAACTGTCAAACTCTTTTCCAAATTGGCTCCACCATTTTTCAGTCCCACCAACAATGTCTGAGGGTTCCAATTTCTCCACATTCCTGCCAACACTTGTTATTGTCCATTTTAAAAATTATAGCCATCCCAGTGGGTATGAAGTGGTATCTCCTTGGGGTTTTGCATTTCCTTAATGGCTAATGATGTTGAAAATCTTTTCATGTGTTTGTTCCAAATATTTAAAAATACTTTTCCTTCCATTTATTCTATCTACATTAGGAAAAAATTTCCATGTTATCAAATATCCTTCAAAAATGTGATTTAAAAATATAAATAGTAGGTTTAAGAATAATAAAGAGTAGTTCCACTATAATCTCAATCCTTGTCACTAACCATCCCTTTTCTGTACTCAGCCATGTATTACCCAAAACCATGCTCCCTCAGTATGGCTGTATGAAGTTTAAGAGAACTCAGTTTGACTGCAGTTCCCCAAAGGCTGGATCAAGTACATGTAGCTACTTATCCCCCAAGTCTCATTAAAGGAAAGAAGTATACAAGGAATAAAGTCATAATAGTGCTGAGAAAGGGAAAGGGACACTTTAAAAATAATCTCTAAGGGGAAAGGCCTTTCAAAGTCTGAACCAAAACGTGAAAGTTGAAAAAAAAAAGAAGATTGATAAATCTCACAATATGAAAATCAATTTCTGCATAGCATGAAAGCCATAAACAAAGTCAAAAGACAAATGACAAACTGGGAAAAGAATATCTACAAATCATACAACAGAAAAGAGCCAATTTCTCAAATACAAAGATTTTCTACAAGTTATAAGACAAGTAATCAATAAAAATGGGTAAGAGATATAAATAGATCATAGTGAAGAAAACACGAATTGTTCAACTATATGTCAAGATACTCAACCTTACTCATAGTAAGAGAAAAATAAAACTACAATGGAATGCTATTTTTCACTCATCAGACAAGCAAAGATTAAAAATTTGATAACCCAGTGTTGAGGAGAGTATGAGGTAACAAGCCATCTCATAGATGGATAGTGGGACTGTAAATCGGTACAACCTGATGGGAAATAAATTGGCAATATTTATTAAAAATTTAAATGCATATACCCTTTTTTTTTTTTTTTTTTTTTG
>NW_006783561.1:29129-34349 GCF_000442215.2 Lipotes vexillifer
TCCGCCTGCTAATGCAGGGGACATGGGTTTGAGCCCTGGTCTGGGAAGATCCCACATGCCGCGGGGCAACTAAGCCTCTGCACCACAACTACTGAGCCCACACACCACAACTACTGAAGCCCACATGCCTAGAGCCTGTGCTCTGCAACAAGAGAAGCCACCACAATGAGAAGCCCATGCACCACGATGAAGAGGAGCCCCTGCTCGCTGCAACTAGAGAAAGCCCGTGCACAGCAGCGAAGATCGAACACAGCCAAAAAAAAATAATAAAATAAAAAATTAAATTAAATTAAATTTAAAAAAAGGACTTTCCCAGTGGTACAGTGGTTAAGAATCTGCTTGCCAATGCAGGGGACGTGGGTTCAAGCCCTGGTCTGGGAAGATCCCACATGCCATGGAGCAACTAAGCCTGTACACCACAACTACTGAGCCTGTGCTTTAGAGCCCACGAGCCACAACTACTGAGCCCACGTGCCACAACTACTGAAGCCTGCGTGCCTAGAGCCCGTGCTCCGCAACAAGAGAAGCCACTGCAATGAGAAGCCTGCACACTGCAACAAAGACCCAATGCAGCCAAAAATAAATAAATAAATTTATTTAAAAAATAATAAAATAAAATGCCACACTGTAACAGCAAAAGGCTGAAAACAACCTGAATGTTCGCCAATAAAACTGGCTAAATAAATTATTTATGGTTCATCCATATAATGGAATAGTAGGCAACTATACCATGCAAAGAATGAGGAAGCTTATTATATACTGATATGGAATAAACTCTGAAGGTCAAGTGAAAAAAGCAAAGTGCAGAGCTGTGTTTATGATATTATAGCATTTGGATTAAAACAAAGAATATGAGTATTTTCTTGTGTGAGCATGCAATATCTCTAGAAGGAAAGAAACTAGCAACTTCGTTTGCCTCTGTGGAAGGGAAGAGTTGTCTGAGAGAGAGTTTTATTTTGTACTTTTGGAATTTTGAGCCAAGTGTGTGTATTATTTATACAGAAAAATAAACAATTAAAAAGTTTAAGTGAAAGGAAATAAAATTAAAGGTACAGTTGATTAAAGCCAGGAGGTAGGGGGTAGGCAAAAGAGGAAGAAGAAAGATTTCTTTATTTTATTTAGACAGACACAGATTTCCCTATTTTACTTAGACTGGAATCAAGAGGTACACCTGCTGAGCACTGATGTAGTGGCCGCCAGAAAAAGTAAAAACAGAAACAGCTAAATGAGATTTCTTCAGGGGCAGTGGGTACTGAGGTTTTTACTTTTCATTAACACTATTCTACATGGTTTGAATTTTTACCCTGTTAATGTATTTTTACTAAACGTAAATGTAAAAATGTTTTATAACACAAGGAACACAATTTCAACCTCAAAGAAAGAATCTGTGCTGACCAAATATTTAAGAATGTAAGAGAATATCTGAAATATATATGAAATATATTTAGTTTATTTTTCTTCTATTATGAGTAAGATTGATTTTGAACCAGAGGCCAATCTCTAGACTTCCTACCTTCAAATTTTTCTCTGAGTGAGGAAAGTTATGTATAAACCTAACCTGAAATAATGACTTCAAATGGGCATGATTTCTTATATTCTTTCTTTTATGACAACCACATTATCTTTCTTCTATGACAACCAAATCAACTATGGAAACAGGGCTGGTTTTAATCTTAATAAACAAAAGAGGAAAGTGAGCTTTGGTCAGAATGTATATTTCTCTCCTTACTGAAACACTGCAGTTCCTGCTAAGGATCCTGGTCCACTCTCCCTTCTGGGCTGGGTCAGCATTACCAAAGATGGCAACGTGCTCTGGTCTGGGACTTCCATGAAGAGTCTGATAAATCTCCTGCTGCAAGTGGCTGCAGTCCACCCTTTTCAGCCTGAAATGAAACACCACGGAGGCTGGAGTCCAGTGTTAACATAATAATGTAATTCATCCAAACATTAGAAATGATATCTTAAAATAAACTGAAGGAAATAATCCTTAGCAGATATAAAGGACTGTCAAAAAAAACTCTTAGTAATATTAATATTATTTAAACATTACTCCTAACTAGCATTCTCTGAACTCTGATTTCAAAATATAAAAGTTGCCACATCAACATATTCCCTACAGGCAGAGACAAATTTGTTGGAAATGATGCGGAAGCAGAGAATTACCTGAGCTTGCATCCAGATATAGCATTCACTCCAAATTGTACTTCATGTCTCTTAATAGAGCAACTTCCATCACCCTTGCTCTGTAAGAGGGTCATCTGAGGTAGAAGGCGATGGTCAAGGAGATCATAAAAGAAAAAAGTAGGCAGATTGGAAAATTTATGCTTCTTTTTATTTCCTTAACGCTTTTTTTTTTTTTTTTTTGCGTTACGCGGGCCTCTCACTGCTGTGGCCTCTCCCGTTGTGGAGCACAGGCCCCGGACGCGCAGGCTCAGCGGCCATGGCTCACGGGCCCAGCTGCTCCACGGCATGTGGGATCTTCCCGGACCGGGGCACGAACCCGCGTCCCCTGCATCGGCAGGCGGACACTCAACCACTGCGCCACCAGGGAAGCCCTTCCTTAATGCTTTTTGTACTTTACTAATATATTATTCAAGTCACAATTTTTTTTCCTCTGGCAATGAAAACATAGAGAAACAATTATTGGTTTTCAAAAAATGGATGACCACACACCAGCATATAAATATTTCATTAAAACAAACAAAATTCAGTCAGGATCCTCACCTTTGGCCAGGCTAATGTAAGTTCTAAAGGCTTTGGTAGCATCAACATTTGAGATCCTAATGTATTAATGGTATAGTAAAGGAAGTCCTCGATACCTAAAAAATGGGGGAACCTCAGAATTGGAAAATCCAAAAGATCAGTAGTTAAAGCTTTTCTCATCAGGCTGCAATAGGCCACCCAGAGACCCCAAAAAGGATACCAAGTGTCTTCTATCACCGGTTAGAGCCAGGAGTGGCTTCTCAGCAATATAGCCAGGATTCCCACTTCTAAAACCAGTAAGAGAAGCAGCTGTGCTCTGTTGAAAAGCCTGCAGAAAGAGTGAAGGAAAAGTCAATATGGAGAAAAGCATGCTCTCCCACCTTCCAGTGTGGCTTCATACCCTTCCTTAAGGCAATACTGTAAGTTAGCTGCACTGAACAATCTGGCTTCCTTCCACAGTGCAGCATTTTGTAGAAATTGACACTTCAGCATCTTTTACTGTTTTTTATTCACTAAAATAAATCCTGAGGATCTGAACCTTGATGTTCACTACATGCTACTTCTACCAAGGATTACAACTAAAGATCTATCAACGATTTATCAATCCTATTTTTCAAAATTACTATTAATTTAGGGCTATGTTCAGTGTGGCTAAAACCAGAGGAGTTTAAATGTAATTTAGAAATATATTTTAATTAACTATAGATGTTCCACAGATGAACTCTGAGAGACATGGGATTTGGTTGATCATTTGAGGGTAGAGTTGAGGAGAAACTGGACTCTGCTGGGTTCAAAAAGAAAGAAAGTAGAAGAAAGCCAAAAGGTGGTGATCAAGACTGGAAACTTAGATTACGTGGGAAATGAGTAAAATGCTGAATGCCCAGAAACATGAAAAAAGCTAGTTAAAGAATTTTTGTGGGATATTAGTTGAGTTTATGATTCAAAATGACTATTTAAAAAAAGAGTTTGGATTTGTGAGTGAAGTCCTGCTTTGCTGGGGGAACATGCTAATGAATAAACACTGTTGAATCCTTATCACTTGAAGTTAAATTATGGAATATTAAATGCTGAGGCTTCAGTTGACAAATTGAACTAGTCCTTCATATTCTTATTCTATTTTTCATGTGTTACAGAAGCAGGGGAGCTACTTCTAACCCAATATTTCTTTCTTCTTGATCCCCTGTAGGAGAAGGGCCCTAACCCTGAAGTGAATGATGAAGTGTTGCTGGAATGAAGTGCCTGGCTCAACAGTCAGGTTGGTTTGCCCAAAACTGATGGAGACTTTCTGGATTCCAAATGTCCCATTGGTTTCTATCTCATAGATGACCTGAAATACAAAAGTATAATCAATTAATAAAAATTATTTTGTGGGCCAATTATGTTTAGGACAGAAGATTTCCTGTCTTTAAGGGTTTTACTGTAATTGAATGAGGGAACAGAATGGTGACTGTAGTTAACAATATTGCATTATATATTTGCAAGTGGCTAAGAGAGCAGATCTTAAAAGTTTTCATCACAAGAAAAAAATCTGTTAACTATGTGTGGTAATGAATGTTAACTAAACTTATTGTGATGATCATTTCACAGTATACATGTGCATCAAATCATTATGTTGTACACCTAAAACTAATACAATGTTATATGTCAATTACATCTCAATTTTAAAAAGTAACTGGATGAGAGAGACTAAAAAAGTAATCTTAAAAATGCCAAATACAAATACCATGAAAAGATAAAATTTGACTTCATATTATATCTACACATGAAAAAAAGAGACTGGATGGAGCTCTTTGAAAGAGTTCATGGGAGAGGTGAGTTTACAGTAAGAAGTGAAAGGGAAGAAAAATAAGTTTTGATCTTGTGCAGAGGAGGTGAGTAGAAGCACAGGCAGAGGTGAGCATGGAATGGAAACCTGGTTTGCCTGGCTCTTACAATGTCTGAGGATGAATAAAGATGGCAGCTGGAGACGGAAGTCATGAAAAAGTGAAGGTAACCTGAGATTTCCGAGCATAGTTTTTAAAATGATGCTTTCCAATAATTCTTACTTTTGTTGGTTGATTAGAAGAGAGAGAATAAAGGAAAAGAAGTTGACTAGTCTATTTCAGAGGTTCAGATGATACTGACTTTGTCAATAAAAGAAACTGTGGTCAGTAAAAACCATAACAGACTGCACATGGGCAAAGAAAGAGGAACCAGAAATAATTTTAATGTTCTGGATGTGAAATGCAGGAGGATGGCAGCAATGCAAACAACTGAAACATGTGGGGAGGAAGGTGATGGGCTCAGTCCTTGATGTGTTAAGTTTCAGGTAATGCACAAAAATTCACGTGGGGTTGGCCTGGTACTTAATGGAAGATGAAGCACCTCTGCTAATGCTGATCAACATATATCAGTCCAGAATCTGAGGTCAGCGTCCCTACCTGGGAAACAACATTCTGACAAGTGTTTCCAGCCAACAGAGGAGAGTCAGCCTGTGAGACAGGTGTTACAGGCACCTGGAACTAGCAAGGGAAAGAG
>NW_006783561.1:34659-44236 GCF_000442215.2 Lipotes vexillifer
GAAAGAGGCAAATCAATTAAAATTGAAAGCAGCACTTTTTCTTCTAGTTACATATTATGCTGAAATGAGTATTTTTCCCTTTTGACCATCACCTTCCTCTCTCCTTCCATTGCCAGTCTACAACTTAAGTTCAAAAGTCATTCTAATTCAGCACTTCTCAAAACATATTTTTTGGAACATTACTTCTATTAGATATAAAATAAAGCTTCCATGGTCAAATAAGTTTTAGAAATACTATATCTGGCACTTCCCTCTTAGAGATTAAGAAGACCCTCTAGCATATTAAAGACTTCAAGTAGTCCATCCTAAATATAATGTTTAACTTTATTTACCCGAAGTTTCTCAAACTTACCTAATACCTTATGATTCTTATTTCATATGATTCTTATTTCATATGATGCTTATTAATTATATAGAACAAAAAGAAAAACACTCTTTTAGACTCATACTTGAACAGTCTGATGCATCACAAACACATTCTCTTTCACCATTACAATCTAGAGTGAGACTGCCTCAGATGTAAAGGGGCCAAATAGTCTCTTTCATTTTTCCTGATAAAAAGCATCATACCTTTGTATTCTGCAGATCACTCAAACCTCTTGGAACCTAATATAAGAGAACAGCAAGGACATAAGTGTGCATATATCTTAACATAAAATCTCCAGGAGCTTGTGGTTTCTCATTTGGGGGAAAAAAAAAATCAACATTTTTTTTCTACCTGACTCTTCCTTACACTAAAATGCCCTAAGCAGGGCTCAGCGGAGGTTGGATGGACTGTGATGCCCACCTACTCTGAGTAGAGCTCTAACAAACAGCAAAAGCAAGAAGTTTTGGTGAAATAGTGAGATGTCACCCCATCCTACCTCCCCTAGCAAATTCCACTAGCCAGAAAGGTGAGAACCTCTTATCCTATCTATCCCTACTTCTTTCATCTTTCTTCAGATGACAGGGCTTTTAGGCCCTCTGCCTTCTACATAGCTCTTGGGCATCCTGACTTCCAGTTCAGTGCTTGTGGGAAGCATGATAACTTTTTAAGTCCACGGCGGTGACAGTGGGGAGAGAAGGGACACCCACCTTCAAGACTGTGAAGTTATGATAAGAGGCAGCGTTGAGGGTGGGATCCAAGGTACAGCTATCTGCCAGATTCTTGAAGAAACGAGCACAGGTTGTACTTTTACTCTCCAGGAAACCTTAGAATTAAGGGAGTGGTACATGAGAAAGCCTATCTTAAACTGAACAAAAAGGCTGGCGCTTGTACTCCAGGCTCACCTGCGGGATTGCTCTCAGCACAGAGTCCCCCAGCTCCGACTCCTGCAGGCTGCCTCAGCAAGCCTATTACAGACCACTTGGGGAAGTAAGTCAGAATGGGGTCCCCAGCCTAAACAAAGTATAGCAGAAATTTATTCAGTGAGATTGGGCTGAACTCCACCAGAAAAGAATAAGCAGAAACAAAAGTTAACTCAATAGGTTGTTAACATGGACAATAATGCCCTCCAAAAGAGCTGACAGTGGCTTACCTAGTTGCAGGTAGGTATCTCAAAGATACCTCATCAATTGTCAGTATGTGGGGAAAAACAAAACCAAACGATCCCTCCCCCTTCCGTAGGCTCACCCTGTAAAAAGGTGGTGGTGACTGGGTTTGGAATGTTGAAGTGAATGATTCACCTCCAAACTCTGTAGCCAGGGCCTGGAAGCTGGTTGCATTGACCTTTTGGAGCTTCTGGAAATAGGTTAATTTTGCTAAAATAATTTTAAAAAGAAAAGGGGTTTAGATAAAATAAAATCATTTTTAAGTATCTGGCATACCAAGAAACTAATCTTTAAAAATATTTTTATTGAGGTGTAAAATATACACAGTAAAGTATGCAAATGCACTAATCTCAAGCATAAACTCAAAGAATTTTTAAACATTTATATACTTTTATTACTACCACTCAGAACATTTTCCCAGGTTCCCAATCAATACGCCATCTTCAGAGATAATAACAATTTTGATTTCTATCACCTAATAATTTATTTGTAATTTGTTAATTGAATTATTGCTTTAGTATTAAGAGCTGAGATAAGAATATGACCAACGAATGCCAGTCAGTTCCATGCCTCTGATGCCAGGAACGTGTATGATTAGCAATTTGTGATGAAAATAGGAGTCTCAGTAATGCACACATTTGTCCTATACCAGAGGAGTCTCTAGTACAACAAAATGGTACTGTTTCCATAGGAAGATGGCAGAGTTGGAGACGATATTTGACTTGTCCTCTCCAAGTCTTCCAATCTCCTCTAAACTTCAACTAACCAGTCCTCATAATAAGGCTTCCATCTCTCAAGTATATGGATTTGTTGTATTTTATTCCTTTCACCTTATAATTTCTACATTCAAGATTTTTCAAATACACTCAAAGGGTATTTTCTCTAACAATTCTGTAATTTATATTATAGCAATGTATAAATCTATCCAAGCTCCTGCAGCCATCTCCTTACGGCACTTCAGAACCAGGAGAGAGATGTAGGTAAAAGCCTCTGACATTCTCCCCTGCCCAGAGGGTGGCCTGTAATGAACAACACTGCTTTACCACCCAAGTTTTCTGCTAACTTGAAAAAGGGATGTAGCAGAAAATTGGCCCATACTAGTTTCTTTCTTTCTTCATAATTACGGTCATTTGGACAGATTCAAAAGGAAATCAAGACATGTATCACCAAAACCTAATGAAGATGCCACATAACATAAGCTTGACCTTTATCCTCTGTGATCACAAAGTCCTACTCATTTGACTTTTCAGCTTTCTGACGGAACACGAAATGAAGATAACTCTCAATTCTGGGCCCTTTCAGGCTACTCACTTTCTATCTGTCTCCTAGATCTTTATTACTCAAAGTGTGGTGCACAGACTAGCAGCCCCAGCATTACCTGGGATGTTGTCAGAAATTCAGAATCTTAAGCTATGCTCCAGAACTACTGAATCAGAACGTGCATGTTAACAAGATCTCAGGTGATGTGGGTGCATATTAGGATTGAAAAGCCTTGCTCTGGAACAGGTGATGCTAGTGCTGCTGGTCTGCAGACCACCTTCTTCCATCTCTGATCCGAAATGTTCAAATTTTAAAGCTTCCAGGAGCTGTTTAATATTTCCTTCAGAACTCATACCCTGAAAACCATATGGAAGAAATACTTACCTCATTAAAAAATGTAGTTATTTCTATCTTTATAAATGAAAGAAAAGTTAAGCTAAAAAAGAAGGTACGTTGATGGGCTTCCCTGGTGGTGCAGTGGTTGAGAGTCCGTCTGCCGATGCAGGGTACTGGGGTTCGTGCCCCAGTCTGGGAGGATCTCACATGCCGCGGAGCGGCTGGGCCCGTGAGCCACGGCCGCTGAGCCTGCGCACCCGGAGCCTGTGCTCCGCAACGGGAGAGGCCACAACAGTGAGAGGCCCGCGGACCAAAAAAAAAAAAAAAAAAAAAAAAAAAAAAAAAAGAAAAAAAAAAAAGGTACATTGAGATGGAAAATATCCATCTGAATATTTTTTTCATGGCTTAAAAGAGTAAGAGAACATTAACATTTTGTCTCTCACTGTAGTGCAGGGATATTGGTGGTAGTGATGGTAAGCAGGAATAATGCAGATAAGAAGCACAGGCTAAGGATAAATAGAATTTCTACCTAAAATTTCTACCATCATATATGGTATATTATACCCAACAGGGCTTAAAGGTATTTAGACTTAGATTGATACAATTTCAGATGTGGAAGGAAGCCCAGAGATCATCTGGTCCAATTCCATTAGGAAATTTGGATCCTAAGAGGTAAATGAGTTGCAAAAGGCCACAGAGCCATCTGGCAGAGCCAGGTGTAGATCACAGATCTCTCGATTCCTGGTCTAGGATTTTTCCCACTCCATCATGTTGTACAGCCTCTAACAATGTCTGTTACTGATGATTATTATCAGCAAATATTAAGCACTGTGGGCAAAGATATGGTCCATCCTTTCTATGCGCTGTGTCAGCTGACAATGCTGACACAACATTCATATAAAATGATAACAATTCAAAGTATCATATAAGTTCTAAAGGAGTGACTCTCAGGTGTTTCTGGGGAAAGAAAGTTCAGAAACACTGGTCTGGAAACAGTATGGCATGGGAAGCAGGAGGGGATTAAAAGCAGGCAGCACCAGTTGAACGCTACTGCGATATCCCTGGAGCATTTTAATGAGGCTAGAACTAGAAGGCAATGGGAGATTTGGAAAGGATGAGGCAGCTGCAGCTTTATTTTATTAATTTATTTTTAATTTACTTTTGCTGTGTTGGGTCTTCGTTTCTGTGCGAGGGCTTTCTCTAGTTGTGGCAAGCGGGGGCCACTCTTCATCGCGGTGCGTGGGCCTCTCACTATCGCGGGCTCTCTTGTTGCAGAGCACAGGCTCCAGACGCGCAGGCCCAGTAGTTGTGGCTCACGGGCATAGCTGCTCCGCGGCATGTGGGATCCTCCCAGACCAGGGCTCGAACCTGTGTCTCCCGCACTAGCAGGAAGACTCTCAACCACTGCGCCACCAGGGAAGCCCTGCAGCCTTAGTTTAAAATGCAGCATTTGCCTTGCTCCTTTTACCTTCTCACAACCTGAATGGCCGCAAAGCTCCTGATAACTGCTTCCAGATTCAAGTCCCCTCAAACCCAAACGTGGTTGCTTTAGGAAACAAATATAGTTTTGCAATTTATTTTCTAACAGATGAAACCAGGATGAGCTGACTTCCAGAGTGTAAGGGACATTTAAGTCTATTTTATGTGAGAACATTATCTTGCTTCTTAGACAATAAATTAAAAAAAGATATATTAGATGTACATCTTTAAAAATATTATACTCATCACCAACCAATTTTTAAGTCTATTTATTTATTTATTTAGGCTGCGTTGGGTATTTGCTGCCTGCTTCGCTGCTGGGCTTTTCTCTAGTTGTGGCGAGTGGGGGCCACTCTTCCCTGCGGTGCACAGGCCTCTCACTGCGGTGGCCTATCCTGCTGTGGAGCACGGGCCCTAGGTGTATGGACTTCAGCAGTTGTGGCACACAGGTTCAGTAGTTGTGGCGCACAGGCTTAGTTGCTCCACAGCATGTGGGATCTTCCCAGACCAGGGCTCGAACCTGTGTCCCCTACATTGGCAGGCGGATTCTTAACCACTGCGCCACCCCAGAAGCCATCTAAGTCTATTTAAAAACCTTAATAACAACTACCTTTCATTTTTATTGCACTCTACAGTTATACAGCACTTTCACATTCAGAATTAGTGATATTATTTCTCATCCTGCAGTTGAAGAAATGAGCCTGGAAATTTGTTCAAGACTGTGCAGCTGGTAAGTAAATGAAGGGCTGAGACCCAAGTCAAATGCTCTTTCCCCTATATTGTTGCCTCATAAAATAAAAACAAGGTTGATGTAGACTCATTTGTCAAAGACATTCATTCACGTATTATTTGGTGCCTCTTATGTCAGGCACTGGGGGATTCAGTGAGCCCCTTCATGGAGATTGTAGCAAGTGGGAGATATAGTCTATCTGTAATCCTCTGAGCTAAGAGGGCTGACTGAAATTAAAGTTCTGTATGGGCTTTCTGATCCACAGCCAAGAGGGCAAAAGAGATTGCCAATGTTCACTAATAAGAGAAAACAGAGGGGCAGGGGGACAGGTGGAAGGAGAGGGAGCATGATAGAGATCCAAAGGGGGAAAAAAAGTTTAAAAAACAAAGAAAAGGAATAAACGTCAGGGACTAAGCTAACCCTCAGTAAATGTTAGGCAATAGGAATAGCCAACTTATTTCTACTCACAGCTGTTCACATGGACACAAAACTGCTTAATTCCATTTGAATCCATGAAAACTCTTGAAGGAAACGGGGAATTACTTCGGAAGATAAGAGAGTTGTCTACACACACCCAACTTGAAGACCTGAGGAAACAGGAGGGAGAATAGATACATTTAATATGAGGATTAGGTCCAAAGAAGGGTGCCCCACCAGTAGCAGTCAGATGCCAAAGAGAGGAC
The DNA here is from genome assembly GCF_000442215.2 of Lipotes vexillifer. Taxonomy (NCBI): domain Eukaryota; kingdom Metazoa; phylum Chordata; class Mammalia; order Artiodactyla; family Lipotidae; genus Lipotes; species Lipotes vexillifer. The sequence goes on from NW_006783561.1 coordinate 40,678, forward strand.
TCCTTGGGCAGCCACAGGACAATACGAAGATCCTATTCTATTGGCCAGCCCTGCTCTAGAGCATCAGAAGTGGAACGGCTCTCCTGGGAAAAACCAAGGTAGTTCCATTCCCAGGAGTGGAAGTGGGGGTGGGAGGCACGAAGCCTAACTCTTCCTACTTCCAAATGCTACTTATTCTACAGCCCCAATCCCCTTTAGGATTCAACCTGAGCATCGCAGCTCACCTCACGCTGCCTGGAAGGCAGAAGGAGAAAACTGTCCTGGGATGGAGAAGATAGCAGTCCCTGTCGCAGCAGCAATTCACATCGCAGGCACCGGGAGTCAAGTCACAGACACAAATCGGTAAGACTATAAAAGTACAACATAAAGCAGAGCAAATGGGGTGTGGATCCCCAAACTCTTCCAGGTGTTAATTCCCCTTCTTCCAACAGCCCCACTCCTTACTTTATGGGAATTCACTTTGTTCACAGAATTTGGATCTAAGTCAGCAGTTTCCAACCCCGCATCCTCTCCCCTCACCTGGGAAGAGATCCACGGTCCTATTCCCAGGCGCCGAGGGAGTCACGACAGTAGGACTCACTGTAGAGACGCCAGGCACCTCCGAGAAGGATTGAAGGGTCTCGCCCTGCGTCCTTGGCCCCAGGTCCGATTGGGTGGACACTGCCCCAGACGGGGACGGAGATGGCTGAGGCCGGACCCCCTCGGGGACCATCAGGAAGAACACCTGCAGCAGCGCGAGCTGCGAGGTAAACATGCGGTAATACAGACGTCTCCACCAAAGGGTTTGAGGTGGGTTTCGGTGGTCTCTAGACGCGTCGCTAGAGAGTGGGTGGGAGGAGTCGCATGGCGTCTGACGTCATCCGTATGCGTCTTCTCATTGGCTCATGGCAATGGCCGAGCGCTCTTCAGCCAATAGAAGGCGGCGTTGTTACAGATCCCTCAGCATCTTTCAGTCTGCGCCCTCCTCCTTAGGCTAGGCCCGGCACTGTCTCCGTCGCTCGGCAACCGCCAAACTGGCAAAGGAGCCCTTGTCTCTTCTCTCCGCTGAGTGGCAGTAGGAGTTCAGCCCAATGCCCAGTGTGCACAGACTTCGCGGCCCAGAGGACAGAGCCCTTCCTTGATAGAGGGAAGCCTCAGAGGCTGCAACTAGAATTGCGTATCTTTTTCACTCCGGATTCTAACGGTGAGAATCCTTTTCTTTCTTTTCTTTCTTTCTTTCTTTCTTTCTTTCTTTCTTTCTTTCTTTCTTTCTTTCTTTCTTTCTTTTTCTTTCTTTCTTTCTTTCTTTCTTTCAAGTATGAGCCCATTTTTAGAGAGCTCGTTTTATTTATTTAAAAATTTGTTATTTATTTATTTGGCTGCATTGGCCCAAGATTGCTGCGTGGGGGCTTTCTCTAGTTGCAGCAAGCTGGGGAGCGGGGGCTACTCTTCCTTGCCATGCGTGGGCTTCTCATTGCGGTGGCTTCTCTTGTTGCGGAGCATGGGCTCTAGGCACGTGGGCTTCAGTAGTTGTGGCACACAGGCTCAGTAGTTGTGGCTCACGGGCTCTAGATTGCAGGCCTAGTAGTTGTGGCGCCCGAGCTTAGTTACTCCGCAGCCTGTGGGATCTTCCTGGACCATGGCTCGAACCCGTGTCCCCTACATTGGCAGGCGGATTTTTTTGTCGTTTATTTTATTTTTGGCTGCGTTGGGTCTTCGTTGCTGCGCAGGGGCTTTCTCTAGTTACGCCGAGCGGGGGCTACTGTTCGTTGCGGTGCGCAGGCTTCTCATTGTGGTGGCTTTTTTCTTGTGGTGGAGCACGTACTCTAGGCGCGCAGGCCTCAGTAGTTTTGGCTCTCAGGCTCAGTAGTTGTGGCTCGCGGGCTCTAGAGTGCAGGCTCAGTAGTTGTGGCGCACTGGCTTAGTTGCTCCGCAGCATGTGGGATCTTCCCGGACCAGGGCTCAAACCCATGTCCCCTGCACTGGCAGGCGGATTCTTAACCACTGCGCCACCAGGGAGGTCTGAGAATCCTTTTCTAAAGGATAATCTTAGGGAGGAAATCACACTGACGGTCACACTGAGAACTTCTTTAAATTTAAAAAATAGCCAAGGGACGGAGAAGAAAACTTATTTTTTGCTATTATTATAAATAGCCACTTCTTTTTTTTTTCTTTTTGGCTGCCCTGCGGGGCTTCAGGGATCTTAGTTCCCCGATTCCCCGATCAGGTATCAAACCCAGACCCCTGCCATTGAGCATGCCAAGTCCTAACCACTGGACTGCCAAGGAATTCCTTAAATTGCCACTTTTTATAGCCCTCTTTAGAAAGTTTTGTTTTTTCCCAGGAGTCGTGTGCCTCTTCTGATTCCCTAGAGCAGCACTGTCCAATAGAACTTTCTGCAGTGTGGGAAATGTTCTGTATGTACACTGTTCAGTATTGCAGCTACAGGCTATATGTGGCTACTGCGCACTTGACGTGTGGCTAATGTGACTGAGGAGCTGACTTAAAATTTTAATTAATTCAAAGTTAACCACACATGACTTGTATTTAGCGTATTGAATAGTACAACTCTAGGGTATCAAAATCTTGTTCCTGCTAGACTCACTGTTTTTGTCAATCTGCACAGTCCTGATATCTGGATTATTTCAATTGCTTGGTTGGGGATATAAATTAAGATCTGTTAAGAGTTACCTAACATCTAATACCCTTACCAAAACCTAGCTAATACCTTCTTTTCCAAGTGAATCGCAGATTCACTTTAGGCAGATAAATTTTAGGGCACTTGACCTTTCTCACATTCTCTGACAAGATATTGTTTTGAAGTCAGTGGCTTAATGTATCTCTGTGTTATAAACGTTCTCAAAATCTTTTTATGTGATTGTGTGATGAACTGCTATAAGAGCTATCTATAGTTTGGGCATAAAATATTTATCTACCTTTTTAGTAATTTCTGTAGGAAAAGGCCACGTTCATATTATTCAAATTATATGCATTGGGCTTCCCTGGTGGTGCAGTGGTTGAGAGTCCGCCTGCCGATGCAGGGGACACGGGTTCGTGCCCCGGTCCGGGAGGATCCCACATGCCGCGGAGCGGCTGGGCCCATGAGCCATGGCCGCTGGGCCTGTGCGTCCGGAGCCTGTGCTCTGCAACGGGAGAGGCCACAACAGTGAGAGGCCCGCGTACCGTTAAAAAAAAAAAAAAAAAAAAAATTATATGCATTTATCAGAATATAAGCTCCACAAAGCAGAGGGTTTTGTCTGTTTTGTTCACTCTTTGTATCCCCTGCCTAGAACAGTGCCTAGGACATGTTAGATATGCATTAAATATTTTTTAAAAGATTGTTTTGTTGAACTCTTTAGATTTAGCTGCTATGAATATTTAGTGTTTATATGATTTCAGGATTGCATTTATTTATATAAAATTTCTATTGTACAACCAATTGGAGACGATTTTAGATTTCCAAGTTTGCATTTTACTCTTTAATTCTCAGTCAGTGGTAAATCAATGATAAGTTATTAATGAATTTATTAGTGTTGGCAAAAGAGCCTGTTTGAAGTAATTTCAGGGTTGAGTGTAGGGA
>NW_006783561.1:44246-65362 GCF_000442215.2 Lipotes vexillifer
CAAGATTACTGAGTTGCTTTTTCTTGTTTTTGAATTTTAGCACTTTACATATTTTTTAAATACTCTTTTTTGTTATAGTTGAGCAAAAATATTATTTATATTTTTGTTGTGATATGTTTTTAGGAATCTCTGTAATACGGAACTCTCAGGTCTTTTGAGATATTAAAATCTGGAAGATAATTTTGAGGAATGACAATGAAACTTATTCACATGTGTCATGCAGATGCCAATTTCAACATGGGGATTGAGTCTTAAATTGAAATAGCTTAATATGATATCACCTCAGAAGCAGAGATTTCCAAAAAAGATCATATGATACTAGCAGCTGTCTGTGTTTGGTACTAAAAGAGTTCAATATGTGCTTAGAAATTTAACCAAGAGGTTGAATTAAGATGGCAGACTGAGAACAAGTTCTAGCCTCTCCTGACTCCTCCCCTCTTTAGAAAATCTCTAAAAATTACAGGAAAGTTAGATGAATACACCCTCTCATATGCATCCATGCACATACGTTGATATTGAAAAACATGAAGGAGTGCTCTCAATGGACCAGACATTATGACAATCTTTGAAAAAAGAAGGCCAACGGGACTGGAATATAGTTGGACAAACAAAAGTTGCATAAGCCGAGGCTTAATATAGAAGTAGGAGTGGCTCTTGGGGGTGTTGTAAGCACACAGAAAGAAGCTATTGATATCTGTAGGGCCCTTGGACAATTGAGTTATTGATTGAGGTACCACTGTAGGAAGAGTCAGATAGGTCAGCCTCTCAACCTTGCTTCCATGCGAAAGCAGTGGATCGAAGAACTTGCTCCTAAAGAAGGCAGGGACAGTCATGTAGGCACTTTTGTTAAAAAGATAGGACAGGGCCCTGGATGGCTTTTGACAACTAGGAGGAAGAGAGAGGCCCCACATCTTGAAGACTGGTATCAACTCCCTTTATCAAGCTGCACACCCAACATTCCGTCCTCCACAAATCTACCAAAAATATAGTTTAAAAAGGACATATTACTTTCAAAAGAGCATTAGTAAGACTCACACCTGACTTTTTAACAGAAATAAGGAAATCCATGAAAAGTGGAATAATGTTTTAAAAGAAGTTAACCTAGAAATCTATACCCAGCAAAATAGACTTCAAAATGAAGATACAAATGTGTTTAGAAAATGAAAATTGAGAAAAAAAAAACTTTTTTTTTTACAGACCCACACAAAGAATTGTTAAAGGGAGTTATTCAGGCTCAAGGAAAACTGATCCCAGATGGAAGCACAGAAATGCAGGACTAAATTAAGAGCAATGGAAAGGATAAATACAAGGTCAGTATATAAAACTCAATTGTATTCCTATATTATAGCAATAATAAATTAGAAAATCAAAAATTTTAGGTGATAAAATTTATAATAATATAAAAAATTAAATACCTATGAATAAATCTAAAATAGTGCAAGATCTCTTCATATCAAACTATATACTATTTCTGAGAGGAATTAAAGAAAACCTAAATAAGTGGAGGGCTGCACCAAATTCAGGCTAGGAAGACTTTTAATGAAAACATATTACTTCTTCCAAATTGATGTATAGATTCAGTGCAGTCCCAGTAAAAATTGACATTTTGTGGTAAAAATTGACAAGCTGATTTCAAATTTACAGTTGACCACTGAATAAAATGGCTTTGAGCTGTGTGTGTCCCCTTACATGTAGATTTTTTTCAATAGTAAATACTAAGTTACTAGATGATCTGTAGATTTTCGACTGGGTAGGGGTTGGCACTCCCAACTCCCTCGTTGTTCAAGGGTAAACTGTATATGTAATTGCAAAAGGCCAAGAATAGCCAAGAGAGTCTCAAAGAACAAAGTTGGAGGGCCTAAACCTACCATATATCACCTCCTATTATTGAGATAAACTCATTATTAGGATAATAATGAGGATATCCTAATTATTAGGATAATAGCTTTGGCTCTAAGATGGACAAATAGACCAATAGAAAAGAATAGAGGCCAGAAACAAACCGACACATATATAGTCTTTCGATTTATGATAAAAGTGATACTGCAGTGCAGGGAGGAAGTGTGAGCTTATCAATAAATTAAGCTGGGTCAATTGGATATTCATAAGACCACAGTGTGTCTTGACTCCTAGCTATGTATACCCAAACATCAATTTCACATAGATTGTAGACAGGTAAAACAACAAAGCTACTAGAAGATAACATGAGAGAACATCCTTATGATCTGGGGAAGGAAAATATTTCTTAAACTGGACAGAAAAATCACTGATCATAAAAAGATTGATAAATAGTTTATCATTAAAATCGAGAACTTCTCTTAATAAAAATATGCCATTAAGAGAATAAAAAGGCAAGCTTCTCAATTTTTTCCCTTAAGAAAATAAGCAATGAATATTCATTGAATCATTTTCATCAACTGATATTTTTTAAATTAAATTTTAAAGTTTGTGATAAGTGTGTATTCACATGAAGTTGTAGGATGTAATACAAGGAGATACTGTGTACCCCCTAAAGATAACAACTTGCAAAACTATGGTACACACAACCAGAATATTGGCATTCATACAATCCACCCATTTTCTTCAGATTTTCCCAGTTTTACTTTTACATATGCGTGCGTGTATATTAAGTTCTATGCAGTTTTATCACATGTGGTTTCATGCATCCACCACCACAGTAAAGATTCAAAGCAGTTCCATCACCACAAAGTTCCTTCCTGTTGTTCTTTCATAACCATTCCCACCCGACCCCCCACTCTCTCTCCCCAGAATGCATTTTTAACCATCATTAATTTTTATAATAACCACGATTAAAATAACTATGTAATTTATTTATTTTTTAAAATTTTTAATTTTTTTGGTTGCATTGGGTCTTTGTTGCTGCACGCGGGCTTTCTCTAGTTGCGGCGAGTGGGGGCTACTGTTCATGGTGGTATGCAGGCTTCTCATTGTGGTGGCTTCTCTTGTTGTGGAGCTCAGGCTCTAGGCACGTGGGCTTCAGTAGTTGTGGCACACGGGCTCAGTAGTTGTGGCTCGTGGGCTCTAGAGTGCAGGCTCAGTAGTTGTGGCACACGGGCTTAGTTGCTCTGCGGCATGTGGGATCTTCCTGGACCAGGGCTTGAACCCATGTGCCCTGCATTGGCAGGTGGATTCTTAACCACTGCGCCACCAGGGAAGTCCAATAACTGTGTAACTTAAACAGTGGTTCACAAGCATTTATCCAAGTTAATCAAATAAATGGTGCCTATATGTTTAACAGAAAGCAGAAGTTTAGTAACTCTGGAGGAATGAATTTCCTTGCATATTAAGAGGTTAATAAACAAAGAACACATTATAGAAGGAAGAAATATGTTTTCACTTTGAAACCACTTAAAAAAATTTCTTTAGGGGCTTCCCTGGTGGCGCAGTGCTTGAGAGTCCGCCTGCCGATGCAGGAGACGCGGGTTCGTGCCCCGTTTCGGGAAGATCCCACATGCCGCGGAGCGGCTGGGCCCGTGAGCCATGGCCGCTGAGCCTGTGCGTCCGGAGCCTGTGCTCCGCAAATGGGAGAGGCCACAACAGTGAGAGGCCTGCATAACGCAAGAAAAAAAAAAAAAAATTTCTTTAGCTGTTAGTATTAATAGTAAGTATTATACTAATTAGACACTGCCTACCATTCCTAAATAGAAACTCACTTATGATGTTATCCTTCTCCTTAATGTAGGAGGGGTATCTATTCCTTTTCTTTTCCATTCTTTTCTTTTTTTACTTTTCTTCCTCATTTCATCCTTTGGAGACTGTCTATAGTCCCACCTTTTCTCCAGTCTGAATCTCGAGTAGACTGCTAATTGCTAACCACATACCCATTCTCCTTTCTCTCAAATAAACAGAGCCCCAATTTTCTACTGAGCACAATGTAGCCGAAAGATGACTACATTGCAGCAAGTTGGAGTTTTGCATATAGTTCTGACCAAAGAGATATACATTAATGAACTGATGGGACTTCAGGGAAATCTCTTGAGAAATGAAGGCTGTTCCCCCTTTTCCTCCCTTCTCTGTACTGTTGCTTAAATTTTGAGTGAAATGGCTGGAGCTTTAGCAGTCATTTTGGAACATGGGAAGACATGTAAGTAAAGCTAAGCAGCAAAATGGAAGAAACCCAGATCCCTGACACCCATAAAAACTTTGTGCCTGCACAGGACTTCCTACCTCTGGACTTCTTTCGTATGTAAGAGAAATAATTTTGTAAAGGAAATCGTAACATATTTTAGCAGCTTACCCATACTTTCATAATAATTAGAGCTCTCAAAGACTGAGTCACATGATTACTTTAAATATATTTACATATTTAAATTAGAATTTTTACTAGAAACTGAGGTAGAATTTAAACTAGAGTTAAACTAGAATCTCTGTGTTGGTGTCTATTGATTATCTTTTGTCATTCAGTTTGTGATCTTAGGTTATAGGTATGATGGATTTTTGGTGGAAACTTGGACATTTTGGTTATTATGTTACGGGGCTCTGTATCTTAATTTACTTCTCTTTTAGCCAGCTTCCTCTGACACCACTGTGGAAGGGATGTGCTGCCCCATTACTGCCAGGTGGCAATCAAAGTCCTGGTTCTCCACTCAGTCCCCATTGATACCCAAGGGAGCAACACTGCTTGTTACTGCTGGGTAGGAGTGAGAGCCAGCTTCCTCCAAGTCTGGGATGTATAAGCCAAAAATAAATCCTAGGGAACTCATCACTGTGTCTTTTCTAGGGTCTCTAGGTCACTAGCCAATCTGCCTTTTTCTCTCCATCTTATGGAATCTTCTTATTTTTTTATATACAGTGTCTAGAGTTTTCAGTTGTACTTAACCGGCAAGAATATGGAAAAATATATCTATTCATTCTTCCTTGAAGCATTTACGTGTTTTATTAGAGAGAGGCGTTGCTGAATCCCTCATGCTGCCAAAACTGGAAGTCCTTCTTTCTGCTTTTGTCTCTTAAACACTTTTTTCCTTCCCCCCACTTTTACAATTTCTATCACTAGTTTAACTAATAATCATCTTCAGTAATATAAGTTAAAAAATAAAATGTAACTGTATTCAAAGCATTCTAGTTATCTATTTGTGCATAACAAACCATACCAAAATTTTGTGGCATAAAGTCACAAATACTTTATTGTCATTATGGATTCTCTGGGTCAGGAATGTGGGCAGGGTACAGCAGAGATGGCTTATCTTTGGTTTCTGATGTCTGAGGCCTCTGCTGGCAAGACTTGAAGAGCTGGGGGAGACTTCACTGGCTGGGGTCCAGAGTCATCTGTAGGTTTCTTCACTCACATATCTGGTGCCTGGGCTGGGAATACTTGAAGACTGGGTTTAGTTGGGCCTATTAACTGGAATGCCTATTATGTGGTCTCTCTTTGTGGTTTAGTCTTCCTCACAGTATGGCAGCCTCAGGATAGTTGGACTTTTTAAAAGGTGGCTCAGGGCTTCAGGAGTGAGTGTTCTAGTGAATGGCCTTTTTGATATAGACTTAAAAGCCATATAATGTCACTTCTCCTTTACTTCATTGGCTGAAGAAGTTTCAAGCCTACTCAGAGTACTATATGGACAATCCCCCTGACCTCTCTATGGGAGGTGTGTAAAAAAATTGAGGCCAATTTTTTAAACTGCCACAAAATATATACAAACTTTGAATATCTTTTATACAGAAAGTTTAAATAAAAGTAAATGTAAAAAAGTTTACAAATAATGCCTTGAAGAAATTATTTTTCTTCTAGAAAATAACCTACAAAAAGAAATCCAAAACAATTAAGAAAATGGTCATACGAACATACATATCGATGATTACCTTAAACGTGAATGGATTAAATGCTCCAACCAAAAGACACAGACTTGCTGAATGGATACAAAAACAAGACCCAGGGCTTCCCTAGTGGCGCAGTGGTTGAGGGTCCGCCTGCCGATACAGGGGACCCGGGTTTGTGCCCTGGTCCGGGAGGATTCCACATGCTGCGGAGTGGCTGGGCCCGTGAGCCATGGCCGCTGAGCCTGCACGTCCGGAGCCTGTGCTCTGCAACAGGAGAGGCCACAGCAGTGAGAGGCCCATGTACCACAAAAAAAAACAACAACCCCAAACTAACAAACAACAAAAAAAAACAAGACCCATATATATGCTGTCTACAAGAGACCCACTTCAGGCCTAGGGACAAATACAGACTGAAAGTGAGGGGATGGAAAAAGATATTCCATGCAAATGGAAATCAAAAGAAAGCTGGAGTAGCAACACTCATATCAGATAAAATAGACTCTAAAATAAGGAATGTTACAAGAGACAAGGAAGGACACTATGTAATGATCAAGGGATCAATCCAAGGAGAAGATATAACAATTATAAATATATATGCACCCAACATAGGAGCACCTCAATGCGTAAGGCAACTGCTAACAGCTATAAAAGAGGAAAGCGACAGTAACACAGTAATAGTGGGGGACTTTAACACCTCACTTACACCAATGGACATCCAAACAGAAAATTAATAAGGAAACACAAGCTTTAAATGATACAGTAGACCAGATAGATTTAATTGATATTTATAGGACATTCCATCCAAAAACAGCAGATTACACTTTCTTCTCAAGTGGGCACGGAACGTTCTCCAGGATAGATCACACCTTGGGTCACAAATCAAGCCTCAGTAAATTTAAGAAAATTGAAATCATCAAGCATCTTTTCTGACCACAATGCTATGAGATTATAAATCAGTTACAGGGAAAAAAACGTAAAAACACAAACTCATGGAGGCTAAACAATATGTTACTAAATAACCAAGAGATCACTGAAGAAATCAAAGAAGAAATCAAAAAATACCTAGAGACAAATGACAATGAAAACATGATGATCCAAAACCTATGGGATGCAGCAAAAGCAGTTCTAAGAGGGAAGTTTATAGCTATACAAGCCTACCTCAAGAAACAAGAAAAATCTCAAATAAACAATCTAACCTTACACCTAAAGGAACTAGAGAAAGAGGGACAAACAAAACCGAAAGTTAGCAGAAGGAAAGAAATCATAAAGATCAGAGCAGAAATAAATGAAATAGAAACAAAGAAAGCAATAGCAAAGATCAATAAAACTAAAATCTGGTTCTTTGAGAAGATAAACAAAATTGATAAATCATTAGCCAGACTCATCAAGAAAAAGAGGGAGAGGACTCAAATCAATAAAATTAGAAATGAAATGGAGAAGTTACAACAGACACCGCAGAAATACAAAGCATCCCAAGAGAATACTACAAGCAACTCTATGCCAATAAAATGGACAACTTGGAAGAAATGGACAAATTCATAGAAAGCTATAACCTTCCAAGACTGAACCAGGAAGAAGTAGAAGATATGAACAGACCAATCACAAGTAATGAAATTGAAACTGTGATTAAAAATCTTCCAGCAAACAAAAGTCCAGGACCAGATAGCTTCACAGGTAAATTCTATCAAACATTTAGAGAAGAGCTAACACCCATCCTTCTCAAGCTCTTCCAAAAAACTGCAGAGGAAGGAGAACTCCCAAACTCATTCTATGAGGCCACCATCACCCTGATACCAAAACCAGACAAAGATACTACAAAAAAAGAAAATTACAGACCAATATCACTGATGAATATAGATGCAAAAATTCTCAACAAAAAACTAGCAAACAGACTCCAACAACACATTAAAAGGATCATACACCATGATCAAGTGGGATTTATCCCAGAGATGCAAGGATTCTTCAATATACGCAAATCAGTCATTGTGATACACCATATTAACAAATTGAAGAATAAAAACCATATGATCATCTCAATAGATGCAGAAAAAGCTTTTGACAAAATTCAACACTGATTTATGATAAAAGCTCTCCAGAAAGTGGGCATAGAGGGAAACTACCTCAACATAATAAAGGCCGTATATGACAAACCCACAGCAAACATCATTCTCAGTGGTGAAAAACTGAAAGTATTTCCACTAAGATCAGGAACAAGACAAGGATGTCCACTCTCACCACTATTATTCAACATAGTTTTGGAAGTCCTGGCCATGACAATCAGAGATGAAAAAGAAATAAAAGGAATATAGATTGGAAAAGAAGAAGTAAAACTGTCATTGTTTGCAGATGGCATGATACTATACATAGAGAATCCTAAAGATGCCACCAGAAAGCTACTAGAGCTAATCCATAATTTGGTAAAGTTTCAGGATACAAAATTAATGCACAGAAATCTCCTGCATGCCTTTACACTAATGATGAAAAATCTGAAAGAGAAATTAAGGAAACACTCTTTTTTACCATTGCAACAAAAAGAATAAGATACCTAGGAATAAACCTACCTAGGGAGACAAAAGACCTGTATGCAGAAAGCTATAAGACACTGATGAAAGAAATTAAAGATGACACAAACAGATGGAGAGATATACTGTGTCTTAGATTTGAAGAATCAACATTGCGAAAATGACTATACTAGCCAAAGCAATCTACAGATTCAATGCAGTCCCTATCAAACTACCAATGGCATTTTTCACAGAACTAGAACAAAAAATTTCACGATTTGTATGGAAACACAAAAGGCCATGAACAGCCAAAGCAATCTTGGGAACGAAAAACAGAGCTGGAGGATTCAGGCTCCCTGACTTCAGACTATACTACAAAGCTACAGTAATCAAGACAGTATGGTACTGGCACAAAAACAGAAATATAGATCAATAGAACAGAATAGAAAGCCCAGAGATAAATCCATGCCCATATGGTCACCTTATCTTTGATAAAGGAGGCAAGAATGTACAATGGAGAAAAGACAGCCTTTTCAATAAGTGGTGCTGGGAAAACTGGACAGCTACATGTAAAAGAATGAAATTAGAACACTCCCTAACACCATACACAAAAATAAACTCAAAGTGGATTAAAGACCTAAATGTAAGGCCAGACACTATCAAACTCTTAGAGGAAAACATAGGCAGAACACTCTATGACATAAATCACAGCAAGATCCTTTTTTGACCCACCTCCTAGAGAAATGGAAATAAAAACAAAAATAAACAAATGGGACCTAATGAAACTTAAAAGCTTTTGCACAACAAAGGAAACCATAAACAAGATGAAAAGACAACCCTCAGTATGGGAGAAAATATTTTCAAAGGAATCATTGGACAAAGGATTAATCTCCAAAATATATAATCAGCTCATGCAGCTTAATATTAAAAAAACAAACAACCCAATCCAAAAATGGGCAGAAGACCTAAATAGACATTTCCCCAAAGAAGACATACCGATGGCCCAGAAGCACATGAAAAGCTGCTCAACATCACTAATTATTAGAGAAATGCAAATCAAAACTACAATGAGGTATCACCTCACACCATTTAGAATGGGCATCATCAGAAAATCTACAAACAACAAATGCTGGAGAGGGTGTGGAGAAAATGCTGGAGGGTGTAAATTGATACAGCCACTATGGAGAACAGTATGGAGGTTCCTTAAAAAACTAAAAACAGAATTACCATATGATCCAGCAATCCCCCTACTGGGCATATACCCAGAGAAAACCATAATTCAAAAAGACACACGCACCCCAGCGTTCATTGCAGCACTATTTACAATAGCCAGGTCATGGAAGCAACCTAAATGCCCATCGACAGACGAATGGATAAAGAAGTTGTGGTACATATATACAATGGAATACTACTCAGCCATAAAAAGGCACGAAATTGGGTCATTCGTTGAGACGTGGATGGATCTAGAGACTGTCATAGAGAGTGAAGTAAGTCAGAAAGAGCAAAACAATTATCGTATATTAACGCATGTATGTGGAACCTAGAAAAGCGGTAGAGGTGAACTGGTTTGCAGGGCAGAATTTGAGACACAGATGTAGAGAACAAACGCATGGACACCAAGCGGGGAAAGCCGGCGTGGCGGGGTGGGGATGGTGGTGTGATGAATTGGGTGATTGGGATTGACGTGTATACACTGATGTGTATAAAATGGATGACAAATACGAAAAAATAATTAAACATAAAAAACCAAAACCAAAACAAACAAAAAAAGAAATTATTTTTCTTCGAATATATTCAATATTATCTGCTAAGTTCAAAGGCAAAGCATAATAATAATGACTATCAAAATTTAAGTTAAATTTATTTAAATATAATTGAAAGTTTTAACTGTTTTTTGAAATTGAATTAAGTATTATAAATTTTTTCTATAAACCTAAACCTATTCATAATTGTAGCTATCAATGTGAAGAATAGGTGTTGTATTTAATATGTTTTTTGTTGTTTTTTTTTGCGGTATGCGGGCCTCTCACTGTTGTGGCCTCTCCCGTTGCGGAGCACAGGCTCCGGACGCGCAGGCTCAGCGTCCATGGCTCACAGGCCCAGCCGCTCTGTGGCATGTGGGATCTTCCCGGACCGGGGCACGAACCCGTGTCCCCTGCATCGGCAGGCGGACTCTCAACCACTGCGCCACCAGGGAAGCCCTAATATATGTTTTATCTAGACTTACATATATACAGATTTAGGATATTATTAAATTGTTTAATATTGTAAATTTTTCCTCAGATACCATGTGCAACTGTTGTAAAAACTGTGCTAAATTGTGAATATTGGATGTAGAGAGTTCAAGAAAATGAGCACTCTGCTCTATGACAAATATTTTGCTATTCAAAAATCTATTGTGGTCATGATATTTGAGAGAAAAGATATGATGAGCTAATTTTTTTTCTTACCTAATTATTTCTCCAACTCAAATGCTCCTCATACTCTGAAGCATTGTCTATCTCTGATATCAGCAGTGCCACAGTCCTCAATTCTTCATTTGAACATAATTGTCTTTCATGGACACAGGGTAGTGTAGCAGAGTGTTTCTCGGGTGCCTAAATGGTGTGAATCACAGCAGCAGATGTGTTGGATTGTGAATTGCCCAGTGTCATCACTGAGCACTGAGTCCTGAGTGACAGAAGTACCAGTGTGATTTTTACCAAATTCATCATTTATGGTTTTCTGGTTTATGGGTCCGTCTACGGTGCAGGACAAGGGCAGGGGCCCCTTGCCTGGGTTTGAAGGCATTACCACTTCTCTGGGAGCATGAACTTTCAAACTGTCTAGTCACACTCACTGCTAGCTCTTCAGAGTTTATAATCCAGGGAGCTTCCAAGAACATGAAGTTCCTTCAGCAGTGTTTCCACAGTAAATTATGCCCCAGCTTAGGTTCAGAAGTTGATAGGATGCCCATTTGTCCCATAACATGGAGCTCTAACATCAGGGGCTGTGATCACACTTGGTACTCACAATGTTTGCTGACCTTTAGAGGTGAGTCGTAGCTTTGGTACATTGAATTTTCTTATTTGTGGGGAAAAAGGACTCATTTAATCAAGCAAAACTCTTGTATCAGTGAGCCTAGACAACCTCCAAAATGTAAGGCCTCTATTTGTATTTATTGTCCAGAATTTCTTCTCTATATCTGAGTACTGTGGTCAGAATTCAGTCTAGAGATGACCTCAAGATCTCTACCTCCTGTTTGGAAGTTGTCTAGGAATTTCCTGCAGATAATATGTATGCAGTTCATGCTTTACAATCATAAAGATTTATTTTAATTAATACCCATTTTGTTGGGAAAGAACTCTCTCACTAGTCAATCAGCCATAGAAGAACTCAAGATGTGTTCTGGAGAGAGCATAATCTCTCTATCCCCTCTTTCCCATTTATTGGTCAGATCAATATTTACAGTTCATATCAATATCAATATAATTCATTTAAGTACATGCATTTTCTTCTTTTTTAAACCTAGAAATGGTATCTGTTGTTACTTTTCTCATCGATATTTACAACTAATTGTGGAGTGAATTTGTCCACAGTTAACAGAGGTCTAAAATCTCAGCAGGCAGGTGGTAGAGGTATTTAAATTTTGATTGAGGCTCTCTTAACAGCACTCTAAAAATGACACCCAGATAATATCTATCTGTTTGATTATTCCTAGCAGTCTGATGCCGAAACCCAAACCAATCTATAGAGTTTCCACATTTGGAGTGAAAGTTGTGTAAATATCAGAGTATTCACTTAACATTCTTTGTAAATTAAATTATTTGAATATCCCTTCCATCAAAACCTTTTTTTAAATCCTAATATAAGTTTGTTGTTTTAGGTATTACAAATTGGAATAATCTTTAGCAAGTTTAGGAATATAAAAATAATAGCTTATTAAGGCTAGCTAACCACTGAATATATTTCATCTTACTTGAATTTTCTTCTCCAATATTCTCCCTGTTATCTCTCTCTCCCTCCCTCTTCCCTCCCTTCCCCCCCCTTTTTTAAGCACAGACCAGACATTCTAGCATTTTAAATGGAGTTTCTAACAATTATATTTAGAGAAACGTAAATATGGACAATGAAAATTACCTACATGGAAAATGGCTTATCATTTCATAGAGAATTTTTTTTAAGTAGTTTCCTTTAACCTTACTGGGAGGAGGGTCTATGCAAAAACTTTCCTGGAGTGGTCAGTCCTGAGGTGCTATGTCTGTTATGCTTCTTGCCAAAGTTCAGGAGGGCAGTATCTGTTTCCTCAAGATGGTGTGATAATGGGGTATTGCAGTGTTCTTGATGTGAAGCAAAGAGATAACAGACAGAAAGCTAATTAAAATAGAGTTAACTTGCTTTAAGGAAAAGGGCAAAGCCTTTTCCTTCCCTCTGCTTTAAAGTCTTCCTGTTCCCACCCACCACAAAGACTTGAAACAATAGAGTCAGCAAAAAGAATATCTTTATGTTCACTCTTTTAAAAAAATTGTTCATTCTTATGAAATGTCTTATTTTGTTTCCTTAATGACTTTGTCTCCACCTTCCTCTACCTTTTGTAGATGGGTAAGAACTATCAAATGCTTATTTTCCTAGTGGTGGTACATTTAAAAACAATCTCCCCTCCCCCAGAGTTCCTTCGTGAAAACTTTAGGCCAGCCAAAGGAGTTACTACACTGGTTGGGATCTTAAGGCAGTAACAGTGTGATAACACCACAGGAAACACTGCCTTTTGTTTCGTGAATTTCTCTGGGTTAATGTTATTTTGATTCCTGATTTGTAACAAGGCAGCAACTCTGACATCTCCATTCAGGAACAATAATTGTAACTTTATTCACTCCTTGGATTGGTGATTGCACCTAGAAGATGTTCTACCTAGTATTTCTTACTATAATCTGATTGTGCCTCCATCATTAGCCTTATTTTCTTTTTTTTTTTTTTTTTTGTGGTGCGCAGGCCTCTCACTCTTGTGGCCTCTCCCGTTGTGGAGCACAGGCTCCGAACGCGCAGGCTCAGCGGCCGTGGCTCACGGGCCCAGCCGCTCCGCGGCATGTGGGATCTTCCCGGACCGGGGCACGAACCCACGTCCCCTGCATCCGCAGGTGGACTCTCAACCACTGCGCCACCAGGGAAGCCCCCATTAGCCTTATTTTCTACATTAAAAGGGAAGTGAAAAGAGAAAAGACGTAGAATTGTGATCTTGGGCGTGATTACTCGATCATCAGAAATGTTGAACACATAAGGATAAAAGAAGTGGTTAAAAGAGTAAAGCACACTGTCAACAATAAAAGGAAATAACTAGAGAAAAATGACTATGCCTATTCATTAGAAACTGATGTAATTAATTGAATGTAGATTTTTTTGGTGGGGGATTAGTGGTCAGAAAATAATTGTAAGTAAATACATGTTAATTATTTTTGCCTTGTCTCATTAAAAATTTTTTGTGGTGGTAGATATGTAAATATCTTCCTAATTGAAAAAAACATAGTTAAACAAAATAGTGGCATTTCCTTCTTAAATGTGTTTAAAAGTGGTATTACTTCTCATCTGTCTGGAACAGTGAGGGTATACTAACACCTCACTGTATAACCCTTTTAATTACAGGGTATTTTATATTGTTTTGATTTTCATAATATCTTTGTTATGTCAGTAGGACCTTGCCCTATTATAAGGATGAGGAAGCAGCCCGAAGTACTAGATGACTTGCCCGAAGTGGCATCATTTGTAATTATTAGATCCAGAACTAGAACTTAAGTCTCCTCTCATTTTCTTAGTGCTCTCTCTACTGCTTGGACTCACAGAGATGTTTTCCAAGGTCCTTTCCAGTCACAGGTTTCTTTAGTTTTAGCGAAGATATAAATGTATCACAGTATTTCTGTAGTCAAAGAGTGCTGTCCTAGATTTTATTTTACTTTTTAAAAAAATATTTTATATATTTATTTATTTGGTTGCACCGTGTCTTAGTTGTGTCATGTGGGATCTAGTTCCCTGACCAGGGATCGAACCCCGGCCCCCTGCATTGGGAGCACAGAGTCTTAGCCACTGGACCACCAGGGAAGTCCCTGTCCTAGATTTTAAATATAGACATTTGGAGACAGTGGGAGGCAGATGTGCTGGATATTCTCTGCTTGCTCCACAGTCCACTGTTCATCCTCTTCCACCCTGCTCTGTGCCACAGGAGGTTGTTCAGAGTGAACTGAATCAAGGGGCTTCTGATTAGGTTCAGCGGGAGATTGGAGGGCAGAGAGTGAGGTTAGGTATTTATTCCTCTGCTCCTTCCCTGCTGGGCCACAGTGGCAGTGGCTACAGTCCTTAACTGAAGGTGTAGCAGATGCCATAGGTCTCCTACCCAGGTACCCTCAGCCCTCACCATGCCTGATGTACGGTGGTGGCTGCTTCCTGTGTGAACACCCGCCACTCTCTGCCTGAGGGCTTTTTCTGGCCATGGAAACATGCCTACCCCATGCACAGGGCAGGGCAAAGGTGCTGGACGGTTGATATCCCCAGGGAGCAGCCCTTAACCAATGATGTATGGGAATTGGTGGGTAAACATCTCCATGTCCTCTCCGCCAGGTTGGGACAACTCTGAGCCTTGTTCTTCACCATCTCTTAGAGGTCCCTATCGAGACTGAGCCCCATTTGCACTCAGTGGTGATCTGCTGATCAGTGCACACTGTGTTGGCCTCCTTCCCTCCCCTGTCTCACTTACCCACCCGCTTCCAGTGCCTCTTGGAATTGCTCCTAAATAAACTACTTGTGCTGAAATCCTACCTTTGAGAATTACTTCTGGGGGACCCCAACCCAATGCAGAAGCCACAGTTCTTGTCAGACGACTGTCTTCTGTAGCCACAGCTTACTCTGTGGGTTCCAGGAACCTCTTCCTTCCTCTCCCTGCCCCTTCAGGTCAAGTGTAGTCATGGATACCCATTGTTGCTAGCCCCAGAGCGATTCACTGCTCTTGTACACACAGCTGCAAAATAGGCTGGGCAATGTAGTCTTTATGCCGGGTGGCTAAACAATGGATATTCTTTTAGCTCGGAAGAAAATGAGAATAAGAGGAGTGAACATCTAGCAGTCTCTTCAGAGGAACACTTCAAATTTTAGAATTTTTGGAGACATACTGTGGGATAATTAAATGGGTGACAGCAACACAAATCAGGCCAGCAATGATTATAACGCAGTCGCCACCATAATGTCAATAAAGGTATCAGGGTTATCTATGGGTTGCTCTTCAGGATAGCTACTGTTGGAGAAGAGCTGGTTTTGCCCCGCTGTGCTCTTCTTGGAGGCAGAGCTCGTGTAATTCCTCTGTAGCCCTAGCTGGTGATATGCTAACCTCATACTGCTTAGTTACAGCAAAGCTGCTCTACACTCAGCTGCCTGATGTGCTTCGTCTCATGCCTCAGGCATTGCTGTGACAATATTTATACTCAACTGTAGCAAAAGGTTTTTTTTTTTTTTTTTTTTTTTTTGCAGTACGCAGGCCTCTCACTGTTGTGGCCTCTCCCGTTGCAGAGCACAGGCTCCAGACGCGCAGGCTCAGTGGCCATGGCTCACGGGCCTAGCCACTCCATGGCATGTGGGATCTTCCCAGACCGGGGCACGAACCCGTGTCCCCTGCATTGGCAGGCGGACTCTCAACCACTGCGCCACCAGGGAAGCCCTCAACTGTAGCAAAAAGCTTTTTTAAAACATAAGTAAAAATTTGGACGGACTAAATTTTTACTGGGGAGGGGGGATTTGACTTCTTGTGTGCAGTGGTTGAGAATCCCCATGTTAGGTATTTTAGAGGATATAAAATGAGTAGTAAACTGTCCTTTCCCTCCAGAACTCCAAGTCTAGTTGTGATGGAGAGTGTAGTGAGGACTGAAGGGAAATTTGGGGTGGGAAGAAATGATAACTCCAGTGTAAGAGGCAGGATACTTTGTTAAGGTGTTAGTTATTGTGGGTCTCCAATCCTACCCTAGCTTGTTATTGAAATTGCACAAGGTGCTCTGAAGCAGTAGAGTATTCAGGAAGAAATAAAGGGGTACCTTTGAGGGCCAGGGAAGAGTGGAAATTCTGGAGCACTGGGAAGGGGGTGGAGGTTGGTAAGCCATGGGTACTGGGCACCCTTGATTGTTCTGTGGTTGTGTCCTGGTCAGTAGGATGGCTAGCGCTTCCATCAGAGGCAAAGCTCTCTCGCCAGTCCTCCTCCATCCCCATTCAGCACTGGAACAGAAAGCCTGTCACATTTCAAGGTTGGGCAGTGAGAATATCAAAAGGGATCAAAGTAAATGAGAGATTAGGAGTCCTTCCCCTATTTTCTGATACATGCACTTCTCCCAGATTATGGTGTAAACCAGGGAGGTGAGGGGACTCCAGTAATGATTGTGATTGATTTTCTTGGCAGCTCAGAGGGAACTGAGATGGGTTTAAGTTGATATAAAGAAAATAAACATAGCAAAATTTCTTGGATACCTAAATGTGGTGGTTTAAGATGGAATCTGCTCCATGCATGAATAACCAAAACAAAAGCAGAATATGACAAGTGCTGGCTGTATGGGAGGCTAAGGGGTGTAGCACAGCTATAATAAATCATGGCATACTGTTTGGGAGCACTGCAGTCTCTTTTTCACAGGGCTTTTCTGGCTAGGCAGAAGGAACTGGAGGGCAGTTAAGCAGAGAAGGGGAAAGTATTCTTTTCCTCACTGATTCTCTTCTAACTTACTCCCTTATCAAAGCACAGTAACATAATTATACATGTGGTAAATATTTATATATTAGTCAAATATTAATGAGTTTTTTTTTTTTTTTTTGCGGTACATGGGCCTCTCACTGTTGTGGCCTCTCCCGTTGTGGAGCACAGGCTCTGGACGCGCAGGCTCAGTGGCCATGGCTCACGGGCCTAGCCGCTCCGTAGCATGTGGGATCTTCCCGGACCGGGGCACGAACCCGCGTCCCCTGCATCAGCAGGCAGACTCTTAACCTCTGCGCCACCAGGGAAGCCCTTAATGAAGTATTATATCCTGGTAATTCCTTCTACTTTCCTCTAGTTGCATATCACACTTGAGTATGTCCTGTAAAATCCATGTTGTCCATCCTCTGGATTATGGCAGCAGAAAAAACATTGTCTCGTCTGCAAGGCATTGTTGACACACAAAGTGCAGATCCTTGTGTTCCTGCATCTGTCCCTCCCACAGACACCTTTCTCATCCGGCAGCTTTCTCTTTGCCATTGCAGAGGCTTTGGAGCAGGGAACCCTATGTAATTTCTATTTTTCCTGGAAATTAAGGTGAACGGTTGTGTGGGTAGGCTTACAGACATTTTCTATATGTAGTCTGTATATCCTTAACTCTAAAAGACGTGATAAAAACAGATTTTAATGTTTTGAAATTAAGTGTGTGTCTTGCAATTAATGTCAAAAGAAATCAGTCTGTTTCCAGGCAGAACTGTAAGTTATGCTGTGTTTGTCTTTGTGCACGTGCATGCTTAGTGTTGTGTGAAAGGTATCTTTTCATCTGATCGCCAACTCAGATGAGCTGTTTGTAACAGTGCCTAAATGCAGGTGAATTTTAATTTAATTCTTGACTGCCAGTTGGCTTTTGAAACCTTTTAAAGATTACAATTCAGCAGTGGAAGATTACCTGTCATATGCCGAGTAATGAATTTAAAAAACCAGTAGGAATTGTTACATACTTTGGACTAGATCAGAAAAATTCGGAGTTGGGAGAGTTGAGAATGTTTCGGAGTTGAGAATGGTTCATCTATTAAAAGGTTCTAGCTAACTTTTCCCCCTAAAATTTAAGCACATATGCAAAACCCTAGACTGGGTGCTATGGAATATGGAAGATGTGGATGGGGAGGAGAGAAAAAGAATTTGCAGTCAGACTCTACGTTGTGCATATGAGATAAATCACTCTTGAAGCTAGCAATGCAAGGCATTGAGTATTCATACACCAAATACCAAGCTATTTGTCACTTTGAGAGAAGAATTATGCTCTCAGAATTTGGAGGAGCTGGAAGGCTTTAAAGATTTAAGGTTTGAACTAGACCTTGAAGGATGAGCTGGGATAACTGTCTAGGCTAAGTAATAATCTCAAAAGCCAGAAAATCACTACTATCGTTTCCCACTCTATTATTTCTTCAGGCTTTGATGGTCCTGAATGGATGAAGGGCCTAATGTAAAGGAGTGCAGGGTGCCTGACTTTGGCCTTGTCTCCAGGGTTTGTCACCCCCGGCAGATCTCTGCAGAGGCAGAGGCATTAACAGCAACATGGGAGCTTCTTGCTACAGACTGGCCTGGTATTATGGGCTATTACTGTCTTCAAAAACTGGGTGTTTGAGCCACCCTGTTAAGGTCTTGAGCATAAGATTCTAGAAGCCATGTGTTCTTTAAGAATTTCCCCTGCCTCCTAGGACCAGAAATGTCCTAAATTAGAAGACAGAGATTTGTGCCCTTTGTAATCTTGATTGCTTACCAAATGCAGTCAGGCACTTAGGGTCAGTTAACTATGATGAATTTTTCTTAACTCCAACTTTTCGCCTTCTCGGGGCTACTTTAAGTTCTCTGGCAATGTTCCCCTATGACGGTGGCCATCTGAAGAAGTGTAGGCATTTCCCTTCCTTTATTATTATTTTTTTCAAGTTCTGGAACCAGCAGGCAGTTCTCCTTCCTGCCCTCCCTTGGCCCCAGAGTCTCTGACTTCTCTCCAGAGACACTTATTTGGAAACTTTTTGAGCCAGTGGGAAATCAACTTAGAGGCTTTTTTTCTTTAGACCAATGGGAATATTGTGTGTCATGGATGAAAAGATTTGAGTACTACCAGTATCACACTGAGTCTACATAACAAGGCTGTTTCCATGTCTTGGCCCACCGCCTGAGTTAATTTTGCTTTGCTGGATGTAGAGACAATGAATTCTGTTTGAACAAGAAATCATGTGTAACAAATGCTTTTGCAAAACCATGTCCTTTTAGCAGTTACTTTAGTAAAGATGTCCTTCAGCAAGGGGTTTCGGTACAACAGATGCATTTAAACACCTGTACAATGCTTAACAACATAATTTTAAAAATATACTTTTAATTTTAGAATAGTTTTTGATTTACAGAAAAGTTGTAAAGATAGTACAGAAAGTTCTCATATACTCCATGCCCAGTTTCCCCTGTTAACATCTTAAATTAGTGTGATAGATTGTTATAATTAGCCACTTACCCTTGCCTGTCTGTAACCTTCCGCTCCAACAGTGAGAACCCTGACTCCTACTGTCATCTATTTACATAATTGTTCAATTCCAGTATATATATGTAGTGGTCTCAGAATTATGAACCTATATCCCCATGGGAAACAGCTTCATCAAATAGAGTAATATGTTTTTGTATAGTTCCTTTTGCCTTTAGTCTTACAAACTTTACTCATTTCCAAAGTGACTCAGGTCAGTACCCTTTCCCCTACTCCCTTCAATGAGGCTCTTTCATACATTCGTAATACAGTTAGATTCTTTTGTCACAATCAACATTCCATTCAGGGATCCCTTAACCCCATGATGATTTTTTTTAAACCTGTATACATTAAGGTTCATTTTTGTCCTTTAAATTTCTATACGTTACGAATATCGTCACGTTTACATTGGCATTGCAGTATCATACTCAATAGTTTCACACTCTAAAAAGTCCCCCGAGCTTCACCTATTCAGACCTCCCTCCACCCCAGTGAATCTCAGGCAGCCACTGATCTGTTTACCATCTCTATTTAAATTTAACATTTAAAAAATATGTTAAAATTAAAAAAAATTTTTAAATAGTTGGGGCTTTTATAAATCGATTGGACTTTCATAGATTGTGAGTACTTTCTTTGGAAATGAATGTCTTTGACCTTAAAGATGTTATAGCTGTTATCAGTTATTATACCTGAAACTCTTGGATTTGGGGCCTGCCTCTTGAGTAGCAATACAATTTTATCATTTTTAAATGAAGGGACACTTCACTCATTATGTCTGCAAACCTCTGAGACATTCAGAGGAATCAGGGCACTTGAAGTGGGGGTAGAAGGATGAGGAGGTAAAGGGGATGTTTCAACAGAAAATGCAAGAGATTTCAGCTAATGCGGGGGAAGTAAGGGGTAGTTGTAGCTCAGATAAGAGTGGTTATGAATCAGTTGTGAAATACTTGACGTAAACCAAGATAATGCTTACACAACACAGACTTCATCAAGTACTGGGATCAGGTTAGGCATTTACCTGCAGTTCAAGACCTTTATTTCAATTCTGCACACTCCTTATTGAGTGTCTGCTGTGCTTGACTTTGCTGTGCTATGTGCTCTGAGCGTGCCTTCTTCTGGTGCAACTGTTTGGTCACATAACTTCCACTTTGGAAGAGCTGGCCATTCTGCAACATTCAAGGGCTTCCCCTAACTCAGAGTTCAGGGCATTCCTTCCTGATTACCAAGGCCACTTGCTTATCCTGGAAAAACAAAGGCATGGGTGACCCTTGGTCATAGTTCACTCCCCAATCCCCTCTCTCAGCATGTCCCTAGTCCCACAGTTGCTGTTGAATATGTAGGATCACATTAAATTTGGGGAAGGGAGGTGGAGAGGTACTATGTGCTGTTGGAGGGAAGGGACTTCTGTTCTCATTCCCTTCAGTTGCCCTGGGGTTACTTCTGAAAAATAAATGGAAGATATTGGAGGGGGAGAAAGTAAGGGACACAAGAAGAGAAGACAATGTTTTATTTAATCTGAACCATGTACCTAGCATATAAGTGAAGAGGAAAGGAACTCAAACTTGTTGAGTGCCAACTATGTGCTAGGGTCTCTGTTGGGATTTCTTACACATTTATTTCCCTA
>NW_006783561.1:66034-67845 GCF_000442215.2 Lipotes vexillifer
ATGAAGTATAATTTTTTAAAATCTTTATTTCTCAGATAAACTGAGGTTCAAAGAGGCTCACTAACTTGTCTAATTTTACACAGTGAAGATTCAAACCTAGATCTCCTTAACTCTAAAACCCTGGCAGCACATTAAAATCACCTGAGCCCTTTTATGAGAAATCCTTACCTGAACCCCAGACCAAATTCCAATTTCTGAGGGTAGGGATGAGCATTAGCATTTTTAAAGCACCCGCAGTGATTACATATAATGTATAATGTGCAGGTAGGGTTGAGAACCATGGCTCTGCTCCGAGAGACAGTGCCTTTCCTACTTCTCTCCTAAAAGAAGGGAAGGGGCATTTTCTGAACCAGTGTGCATTCTAAATACTCTCAGAGTACTTTTATATCCACCCCATGCCATATTTCCTATCCCTCACAGGGGTTTTTTATCATCCCTGAATACCTGTAAGCAGGCAGGTGGAGTGGGGGCAGAGGGTATTACTGATGGTAGAGAACTACAAATATGATTGAGTTAATCTAAACAATTTTTTTGATAAGACATGCATGTGGTGCTGATAGATTGTCAAAGTACAATGTCAAATAGTGTCAAGAAAATTTGATATGATTTTCAAAAGGTGCTGGCAAATTTTGTTTGTTGAGTATTCATACACCAAATACCAAAGAGTACTGACTTAGTATCTTAGTTTATAGCAGGTGTAAGAAGATGGGGTTTGGGTGTGTTCCTGGTGGAAAAAAAAAATCTATGAATTCCTGAGATTAGATTTGTTAATTGCCATACAACATTTAACATGTTTCTTGAAGTATGATTTATCATACCTCTGACATCCCTATCAATGATAAAACCCCATTCTTTTGCAGTCTCCTTTTAGCCTTGAAACCAACCATGAGTAAGAACCATTTAAATAATACCAAAAGGACATAAATAACCACACAGCTCATTCCCCCAGGTCTTCACTAAATTATTACCTTCTACCCCTGGGAAGCCCTGACATATATACACTATTGATACTATGTATAAAATAGATAACTAATGAGAATGTACTATATAGCTCAGGGAACTCTACTCACTGCTCTGTGGTGACCTAAATGGGAAGGAAATCCAAAAAAGAGGGGATATATGTATACGTATAGCTGATTCACTTTGCTGTACAGTAGAAACTAACACAAAATACCTATTGTAAACACATATGGTAAAGCAACTATACTCCAATAAAAATTAATTAAATAAAAAGAGAGTAAAGTTTTTTTTACCACAATAACACAGATATCAAACCAATATTATTAGAAATGGAGTCTAAACTGGCTCGGGAGAAGGCATCCACTGGATTTTCATTTAGTATAATTAGTTTTTATTATAAATGGCAAATGCTCTAAATCTGAAACCTTTAGTAAGGTGAAGAAAGAGTATTGTACAGACCCAGATTTATTAAAGCACCAAAATTTTTATTTATTTATTTTTGGGGGCCGCACCATGCAGCTTGTGGGATCTTAGTTCCCTGACCAGGGATCGAATCCATGCCCCCTGCAGTGGAAGCACAAGAGTCTTAACCACTGGACCACCAGGGCAGTCCATCACCAAACATTTATTGAGCACATACTATGCTGCTGAGCACTCTGAAGATAGCAGAGATGCCTAAACTAAAAAAAGCCCCTGCCTTTATTGAAGTATGACTAAAAGCATAATGGAGAATATATGTTATATATAGAGTCAAAACAATCTTTATTGGTCACAAATTTAATGGCTTATGGTATATTTGGAAGAAAAATGTCTTATGGTACAATTGGCTTTAGATACCACCTCTCCTGCTG
>NW_006783561.1:67855-106981 GCF_000442215.2 Lipotes vexillifer
ACAGTGTAGAAAGAGCATGAACTAGCCATCAGTGAAATCAGATTTATGTTCTGCTTTGCTGCTGTTTATTAACTCAACCATTTATCAAAAATTTACTGAGAGCCTACACCGTGGGAGAAACTATATTAAATGCTGGAGAGCATGGTAGCAACCAGCTCCCTGCTCTCAATGTGAACATGAACTTGTAGCTTAACATCTCCACGCCTCTATCCTTGCTTAGACTAGATGTCCGAGGTCTCTTTCAAATCTAAAATGCTAAGGTTTGTGACAGCCTTGTGGAGGGGGAAGCTGTCCAGACAGGCAGCCTTGGGACTTGGGAACTTACCTTCCTCTCTGAGGCTTGGCTGTTGTCCTGATTTCAAAATATCTTCATATACACAGTTTTAAAATGTTTTGGTCAGTTTCTCATCTGCATTTGGGTCATGTTGGCAAAGCCTGGGTGTGGCAATTCTTGCTCATAAGACTTCAGAGATAGGAGGTCTAGGTTTGGAAAAGGTAGACAACTTGCATCAGTACAGCTAGACAGCTGTTCCCAGCGAGCAGCCTCCCCTGCCGTCCCACCCTGCCTTCTGACCAATACCACACTTTCTCTCGCCACAGCATCTTTTGCTAGGGTGACCCGTTGCTCTTCTGGTGTAATGAGCCTCTAAAAGGGACTGCTCATCAGGGGACCAGAAGTGATCAGATTTATGGGGCTGGAAGAACTGTTCTTGGGTCCCACAGTTTTTCCGGTGGGTATCAAGGTAACAAGTTTCTTGGACAGTGTCCTTGTCCCCACCGTGAGCCACAGCCACCCCCCGCCTCTGCAGGAGACCCTCCAACACTAGCAGGTAGTCCTTTAAGATCAAACACATCCTAAAAGATCTACATTGTTGCTGGTTTCCAATTCCACGGGCTTGGCTGGCTAGGGCTGGGTGCCAGCAGCTGGTAGTGGCAGGCGCCCACTGAGCAACGGGAGCGCAGAGAAAGAAGGAGCGGCAGCAGCAGCGGAGAGGACACCGCGGGAGAGAGGCCGGGAGCGAGGAAGGGTCCCTGAAGCCTGCCCCCTACCCGGTGCCAGACTCTGCGGGCGCACTGGGTGAGCATGGTCGGCGGGCAAGGTTGCAACCGTGTGGATGAAAGGCTCTTGGTGCTGCAGCCAGGAGTCAGTGCTGTG
Organism: Lipotes vexillifer; assembly: GCF_000442215.2. Lineage (NCBI taxonomy): Eukaryota > Metazoa > Chordata > Mammalia > Artiodactyla > Lipotidae > Lipotes > Lipotes vexillifer. The sequence goes on from NW_006783561.1 coordinate 69,012, forward strand.
CCTCTGAGGTGGGAGAGCCAACTTCAGGACACAGGTCCGCAAGAGACCTCCCAGCTCCACGTAATATCAAACGGCGAAAATCTCCCAGAGATCTCCATCTCAACACCAACACCCAGCTTCACTCAATGACCAGCAAGCTACAGTGCTGGACACCCTATGCCAAACACCTAGCAAGACGGGAACACAACCCCATCCATTAGCAGAGAGGCTGCCTAAAATCATAATAAGGTCACAGACACCCCAAAACACACCACCAGACATGGACCTGCCCACCAGAAAGACAAGATCCAGCCTCATCCACCAGAACACAGGCACTAGTCCCCTCCATCTGGAAGCCTACACAACCCACTGAACCAACCTTAGCCACTGGGGACAGACACCAAAAACAACGGGAACTACGAACCTGCAGCCTGCAAAAAGGAGACCTCAAACACAGTAAGATAAGCAAAATGAGAAGACAGAAAAACACAGCAGATGAAGGAGCAAGATAACCCACCAGACCTAACAAATGAAGAGGAAATAGGCAGTCTACCTGAAAAATTCAGAATAATGATAATAAAGATGATCCAAAATCTTGGAAATAGAATAGAGAAAATGCAAGAAACATTTAACAAGGACCTAGAAGAACTAAAGAGGAAACAAGCAATGATGAACAACACAATAAATGAAATTAAAAATGCTCTAGAAGGGATCAATAGCAGAATAACTGAGGCAGAAGAACGGATAAGTGACCTGGAAGATAAAATAGTGGAAATAACTACTGCAGAGCAGAATAAAGAAAAAAGAATGAAAAGAACTGAGGACAGTCTCAGAGACCAGTAAATAGCTTTTTTTTTTTTTGCTTGCAGCCAAGATATACTTTACAAGGGGAAAAATGGATTTCTGTAACAAAGGGAGAGGGAAAGAGCTGAAGAGAGATATCTGAACATACATTGTTTCAAGATACAAAACATTGCAACCTGGGGAAGCTTTAGGGGAATGAGCTGTTGGACTTCTCGGCCAGTCTGTCCTTTCAATGAAAAAGACATAGGGTTTGAGGTTCCTTCCGAAACGGGGCAGGCTAATTTAGCCCCTCCCACGAGCCCGAGGGTCTGTTATATCTCTGTTCCTTGAGTACCTCTCTCACTGAGACCGACCACAGCAAGCAGAGGCTGAAAAATAAAGAGCAAAGAGGAAGAAAACAAAAGCTGCCAATTATGGAAGATAGAAGGGGTAAGAGCAAAATTGATTTGATCTGAATCCTTAAGAACAAACAAAAAAAAAAAAGGAAAAAAGAAAACCAAAAGCCCGGACCAAAAGCAAGTACTAGAAAGAGCAAGAGGCAAAAAGCCCTAAATACACTTTCCCACCCTCTCCTTCTTAGAGGAGGCAGAGAAAAAACTTTGGGAAACATTTTAGGAAGCCAGGCTCCGGGGTTAGAGTCAAGGGTGGCTCCTGAGCTAGCTGGAGCAGCTCATGAATATTCATTAGCAATTGGTATTCAGATCTGGTTTTTTAGAGGCAAAAGACTTCTTCCGTCCCCTCGCAGTTTAGGAGGCAGCTGCCTCATTTACAGTCCAGAGTCGTCTTGCTTCGGGTCAGTACCTCAGTGAGTTTGCTTGAAGATGCTGGGCTCTGTGTGTAGATTTGCCTTGTTCTCGAATTTCCTGTGTGCTTTCCTGTTGTGAAATTAGCAAAGGCTTCTCTGCCTGGAATTAGACAGAGAAGTTAATGTGGCAAGAGCCTGTCACAACAGGACCCGAGAGTATGTCTTGCAAAAGACTAAACTTTTCTTGGGAGGTGTGGGGGAGTGTGCATGGGTGTGGGGAGGGAGGGAAGGGGTATAGGTACGAAGAACAGTTTTATCTTTAAAAAGCAAGGCTTATCGGACGGACTATATTTAGATTTTGTCTAAAAACTGCGAGAGCAGCCTGGTTTGTACAGATGGTGTGCGGTCTCTGTCCTTTACCTCTTTTGGGCATTTTCTGCCAGGACAGAGAGCCAGCTGCTTGCCAGCCTGTGGGAGCTAGGAAGAATGTCTGCAGCATTGTGGTTGTGTAGGGTTGCAAACCTTCGTCAGCTCTGGTCTCTAATATCCCCACGTGTTTTTATCACATAGAACGTGGAGGAATGGGATGAGTAGTCAATAGAGTTCTTAATAATGACAGTAATGATAGCTGTTAACGTTTTCGTCTTTACTCTGTGCTGGGAGCTGTCCTAAGCGTATTACACGTGTTACTTATTCCTCACAGCAACTTATAAGGTGAGTACTATCATTATCATCCCCATTTCCCAGATGATGGAGTTGAGGTAGTGAGAGAGTAGCTTACCTTGGGATCACACAGTAAGTGGTGAATTTGAATGCAGGCGACGGGCGCAGGGTCCGAGGGTCTATTTCCCTACCCTGTTGCTCCACTTCAGTCTCTTGTTACTGCTCCGACGTTGTTGATTTGGGTTTGCAAATCTTTGAAGCTACAGGGGAAATGACACTGGTGAAATCTCAAGTCTGGTAAGGAATTTGTTCTTTGCTATCAAGTTTACATGCATTTTTCCCATTTGTTGCCTGTGGCCATTCTCTGTGGTAGGGCCCAGGTATTGTTATTATTGCCTTTTACAAAAGGGAGAGACTGAAGCCAGGAGGAGTTAGATGGCAGGAATCACACAGCTAGTTTTCAAAAGTCCAAAGCAGACTAGAAATCCCCTGCCTCTGGTTTCCCTTCTAACCTGCAGATTGAGCTGAGTCATCTCTGAACTTCTGTCCCCACCCCCAGACACTTTCAGTTCCTCAAGGGACTTGTGGAACTTCTTTCCTCCCTTCCAGATTGTTTCAAGACACTTGCCTCTGCCTTGAAGGCTGATTTGGCCCTCTCCTCCTCCTTTGGTCTGGAACCAAGCTGCTCGAGTTTGAATCCCAGCTCCACCCCTTCCTGTGAGCCTCAGTCTCCTCATCTGTAAAATGAAGAGAATAATGTTATCTACCTCACAGGGTTGTTGTAAGGACTAAATGAGGGATTCATGCAGGGTTCTCAGAACAGGGCCTGATGTATATAATATGTGCTCAATAAATGTTAGCTGTGGCAATCACTTCTTCAAGCCTCATCTTGATTGTTAGTCCCTCCTTTAAGCCTTCTCCAGCCCTTTGAGCCTTATAGTAGCCTTATATTGGATGTTTCTACAGTACCTCACTACTTACACCTAAGGTGGCACTTGTCACACTTGTCCACACTCCTGCCTTCTGCATCGCTTCCCAACCTTCCCCCGACTATAATTTCTTTATTTACCTTTGGATCTGCAGTGTCTAGCACAGCGTTTAACACATAATGGGTACTCAATAAATATTTAGTAAGCTAAGTAATATTATCTTAGTTGATGTTCATCCAAGCATCAGTAGGCTGGTTTAAAAAGGGGACCTTTGAGTTTGCAGTAGAGTCCTGCTGGTACAAACAGCTCTTTTGTGCAATATGTAAAGACATCCCTCTAAGTGAATACACTGAAAAACAAAATGCATTTCGTCTAGGTGGGTGACCTTCAGAGCTGATGTGACCCTATGCTAGGGCACCCTGTTTGGCCCATCCAGCTCCGGCTGAACTTCAGTCCCCAGTCCCCTTTCAGCTGAGAACCAAACTGGAGATTTCAGGTGCCTCATAGCACAACTTCACTATCTCTGAACAGAACATCTGGTTCCAGAAATAGTGTCCCGCCAGCCCCATTTTATAGCGACCAATCTCGTAGTCTGAGACAACATACTCTGGTAATAGAAGAAAAACAAACACCACAGAGGTTGGCCCTGGATAAAATCATAAAGTACATTAAATTTGTTTCCAGCACCCTCCCTTTCCTTTTCTTGGCATACCTTCAAACCCGTTTGACAAATATTATTGTGTCTTCCATTTGTAAGTCCCTGTGCCAGATGTGTGGGATATAAACAGTTTGCTCACAGTCTAGTGAGGGAGGCAGACATATATACAACCAACTCTAATTGAAGCCAGACTCTGTGAAGTGCTAATAATCATAGCTAACATTGGTTTTTTATTATGTGCAAGGCACTGTAATTTTTATACATACATCTGGCATTGTCTCATGTCATCTTCCCAAAAAAACCTATGATAGAGATTTCTGCATCTTACAGCTGTGGAGGGAAGTTACTTGGCCAACGTCATCCAGATAGTAATAGGCACAGGGGGGAATTTAGACCAATATAGTTAGGCTGCAAAGCATGGGTTCCTAATAGATAAGTTCTCCTACCTCCCTAAGAGCCATAATAGAAGTTTAAGGAAAATCCCATGAGAAACAGAACAGGGATTGATGATTTGGGGGAAAACCTCTCAAAGGATGTGGAACACTTCAATTGGACCTAGAAAGATGAGTAGAGTCTGGTGCCCACAATAAGCCCTTCCAAATTCCAGCAGTGCTTAAAGACCTTCCTCTCTCTTTTACCAAAATTGCAGCCTAGATTTAAGAATAAAAAGCTTGGGCTTCCCTGGTGGCGCGGTGGTTGAGAGCCCGCCTGCCGATGCAGGGGACGCGGGTTCGTGCCTCGGTCCGGGAAGATCCCACGTGCCGCGGAGCGGCTGGGCCCGTGAGCCATGGCCGCTGAGCCTGCGCGTCCGGAGCCTGTGCTCCGCAACTGGAGAGGCCACAGCAGTGAGAGGCCCGCGTACTGCAAAAAAAAAAAAAAAAAGAATAAAAAGTTTTTTTCACTTTTTTCCAGGTTCCAAGTAGGGAACCTATTTACATGTTCATCCTGGAGATTTGCAGGCAGAAGTCCAAAGTTTAGCCTTGATTATGAGTTTGGGATTACCAGTCCTGTAATCTAATAAACCTTTACAAAGTCAACAGGTGCATATTAAATGATTTCTTTAATCATGATTGTCTTGCATGGTCATTGGGCACATGTGGTAAACAGTTTTTTACAAATGGCAGTGATTGGTCTTGCTTTTACTTGGCCAAACCATATTTTAAGAGTATTTTCTCCCTTGTGTTGTCCATAATCAGTGGTTGTGCCGAAGGGCATTAATGTTTAATTCCACCTGCCTATGCAGAGTGAAGGTGAGGACTGGGGCACATCCCATCGGGTCTGTTCCTTGTGAGCTCCATTCCCTGAAAAAGTTTGGAGGGAGGCCAAAGTTGAGGGCAGCCCTTGGGGTGAAGAATCATCAAACCTCTTGAAGGTTTGATGGAAGTGCAGATGAGCAGAGGCACTGCCTTTGTCTTGGTGAATGTGTGTGTGTGTTCTGAGGCAGTATTTCTTAAACTTCGATATGCATGTGCATCATTGGGGATCTTGTTAAAATGCAGATTCTGACCCGCAGCTCTGGAGTGGGGTCTGAGATTGTGCATTTCTAACAAGCTCCCAGGTGTTAGTAATGCTGCCCCTACATAGGCCACACTTCGACTAGCCATGTCATAGTGTCATTGCATACCATAGTGTCAGGGCTTATTTTGGTACCAAACAACCAAGCCCTCCCTTCCCCAGTGCTCCCTGCCCCGCCCCCTCCTCTGAAGCTACCACTTTGAGTCACTGATCAGTTATGTCATTGCAGGATGATGGGAAACCTAATTCATGCATTCCTTTGTTCTTTCAGAAAACATATGTCCTAGAATTTTGCCATACAAGAAACAAATCTGAATCTTTATCACATACAATCTGTAATTGCACATAAAGGCCCTGTGTTGGATTTCCTAAACATCTCCCACCTTTTCTCTACGGCTCCAAGATTCCTTATGCTGCTTTCATTCCCTTCCTCCAACCTGAGAAGTACTGGAACAGAACATTTGGTTGCCCCAGAACCCTTTGCTGGGTGTTTGGAGTGCCCGAGAGCTGGGGCTAGCAAGGATTCAGGACTCTGAGACTGGGAGCAGCGTGCCAGGGGGGCACTGTCTGCACTGCAGAAGTGAGGTTAGAATGATCCCAGATGCAAAGGAGGATAGTGAATGCAGAGAGGACCGATGGGGTTTCTTTAGGTTTGGAAAATTGAGGGAATCATAAGGAAAAAAGAAGTCGTTGGAGTAGAGAAGGCAAGAGGGAGTTTGCCTAACATACTTCCATCCCACAGTTTTTGTGCTAGAGTATCAAAATGAATTTAGAGACCCAGGAACAATGGTAGTACATGCCCTACGTAAAAAGGTGTTTCCTTCTGATACATAAGGAGGATGTGGACAGTTTCTTTCCGTCCATGAAGATGTAAGTAATATGGCATATACTCATTAAAGAAGACATGAAATATGGATTAGAGGAGAAAGAAAAACAATCGCTCATGACAATATTTTGGTGTATTTCCTTGTAATTCCTTTTTCTATGCCTGGGTTGTTTCTCTTTTTTAGCACTTATTTGACTACAACCTTGAAAAATTACGAGGTGACATTGTGATTGTTAGGCTATACATAGTGTAGCAGTGAAGCACAAGTATTTTCCACCTTATAGCATGGTCTTCGTTAGCATAATTTTTATAGTCACATAGTTTTTTTTAACAGTGTCCCTGTTATTGAACATTTAGGTTGTTCCCATTTCCAATAAACATCTTTGTGAGTGAAGTTTTTCCATATGTAGGGATGCATGCTGAGGATAGAATCCCAGAAGTAGAATTACTGGATTAAAATCTGTAAATGTTTTTTAAAGTTCTTGATTACTATTAACAAGTTGCTTTACCAAAGGATGGACCCTTCGTGCTCCCACAAGGAGTTCCTGTTTTGCTGCATCCCTGACAACTTAGGTGTTTTGTTTTGTTTTTTTCTTTAAATAATCGTGTCCACTTTTATGTTGTTTTAGTTTGTTTAATTACTGGTGAATTTGACATTTTTCACATAACGTGCTTCTTCTTTTGTATACTGTTTACATCCGTTGCCTGTTTATTACTTATTGGATTTTATGTTTTAAATTAATTTATGTGAGCTCTTGATAAAATAAAGATATTCAGGTTTTTCTACTATATTTGCAACAGTTTTTCCAAAACCTTAGTGTTTTTATACAGAGACTTACAGCTATGAATAGATCCAATACATTTTTATCTGTGGTGCTATATTTTCAAAAAAGTTTGATATTACATTTATTGTCTCTTTAACCCAGGATAATTTTTTGCAAGTTCCAAGTAATTGTCATTTTTGTTTAAACTATTAATTTTTATTAATTTTTCATTTTATTTCACAATGATTAGAGAATATGTCTTTAATGTTTCTGAGGTTTCTTTGTACCTAAGCATGTAGTGAATTTTTATAAATGTGAACACTTGTGACTAAGATATATTCTGTTTTTAAGATATAAAATTGTTTTTTTTCTTGGGTTTTTTTTTTTTTGCGGTATGTGGGCCTCTCACTGTTGTGGCCGCTCCCTCTCCGGATGCGCAGGCTCAGCGGCCATTGCTCACGGGCCCAGCCGCTCCGCGGCATGTGGGATCTTCCCGGACCGGGGCACGAACCCATGTCCCCTGCATCGGCAGGCAGACTCTCAACCACTGCACCACCAGGGAAGCCCAAGATATAAAATTGGATATTTGTAAATCTATCCAGTCATTTCAATTATATGGTAATCCCTCCTCAACCATAATATTCTCCTATGTGAAATTATAGTACATCTGCATTTACTTTTGTATACTTTTATTGTTACCTATGAGAATTTTCATTCCAGGAAAAAGAATGAGCTGTGAATAACTTTTTATTGTGGCTTATTAGAAAAGCGTGGGGGGCAGTGATAGAGAGTTGGGACTATAAAAGGAAGTAAAGTAGATGCAGAGAAGGAGTAAGTCAATAAAGTCTTGAGAAAGATGAAAGAAGATGAGATAAAGTTCTCAGCATCTTAGGCAGCTGAGCCTTGTATGGCTACATAACTTTAGGAAGTATTGTAGTATGGTGTGAGTGAAAATTACCAAGTCTTTCCCTCCCAAATAAACATGGCAGGCCCCAGGAGGCCAGAGCCAGGAGGTGGGTCTGGTTGGCAGGATATAGGAGGTGAGGGTCAGAATCTCTGAACTATAAAATTGAAACAGTATTGCTCAAGTGGATAAAGACTCAGACATATGCACAAAAGACATCTGAAGCAGTGTGTCATCAGCAAAATAACTTTTTAGGCACTGAACTGAAACGGCAGGGTAGGGAGGACTCGAAAAGTTTCCAGTGAGCAAAGGTTGGTAAATAGAAAGTAATAGTGCAGTACTCATATTTTCTAATTTAAGCTGTGTGAAATGTTCTTGATACCATCTTTTGCTTAATGTCTTCTTTTTTATTGCTTTATTTTGGTGTACTTACAAATAATCATTAGTGCTTTTTCATAGATTTATTTTCTTTTTCTTCTTTTTTGGTTGATATAGTAACAGTGGTAGGTTGCAAAGATTACAGCTCTGAATCCCCAGAATTTATGAATGTTACCTTATATGGAAAGAGTCTTTGCAGATGTGATTAAATTAAGGAATTTAAACTGGGGAGATCCTGGATAATCACAGATGGTCTTATAAGAGGGAGGAGGAGGGAGACCTGACACAGAAGAAGGCAAGGCAACCACTGTAGCAAGATGCTGTGCTACTGGCTTTATCTTTTCCGACCACAACGCCATGAGATTAGATATCAATTATAGGAAAAGAGCAGTAAAAAATACAAACACATGGAGGCTAAACAATACACTACTTAGTAACGAAGTGATCACTGAAGAAATCAAAGAGGAAATTAAAAAATACCTAGAAACAAATGACAATGGAGATACAACGACCCAAAACCTATGGGATGCAGCAAAAGCAGTTCTAAGAGGGAAGTTTATAGCAATACAAGCCCACCTTAAGAAGCAGGAAACATCTCGAATAAACAACCTAACCTTGCACCTCAAGCAATTAGAGAAAGAAGAACAAAAAAACCCCAGAGTTAGCAGAAGGAAAGAAATCATAAAAATCAGATCAGAAATAAATGAAAAAGAAATGAAGGAAACAATAGCAAAGATCAATAAAACTAAAAGCTGGTTCTTTGAGAAGATTAACAAAATTGATAAACCATTAGCCAGACTCATCAAGAAAATAAGGGAGAAGACTCAAATCAATAGAATCAGAAATGAAAAAGGAGAAGTAACAACTGACACTGCAGAAATACAAAAAATCATGAGGGATTACTACAAGCAACTCTATGCCAATAAAATGGACAATCTGGAAGAAATGGACAAATTCTTAGAAATGCACAAACTGCCAAGACTGAATCAGGAAGAAATAGAAAATATGAACAGACCAATCACAAACACTGAAATTGAAACTGTGATTAAAAATCTTCCAACAAACAAAAGCCCAGGACCAGATGGCTTCACAGGCGAATTCTATCAAACATTTAGAGAAGAGCTAACACCTATTCTTCTCAAACTCTTCCAAAATATAGCAGAGGGAGGAACACTCCCAAACTCATTCTACGAGGCCACCATCACCTTGATACCAAAACCAGACAAGGATGTCACAAAGAAAGAAAACTACAGGCCAATATCACTGATGAACATAGATGCAAAAATCCTCAACAAAATACTAGCAAACAGAATCCAACAGCACATTAAAAGGATCATACACCATGATCAAGTGGGGTTTATTCCAGGAATGCAAGGATTCTTCAATATACGCAAATCTATCAATGTGATTAACCATATTAACAAATTGAAGGAGAAAAACCATATGATCATCTCAATAGATGCAGAGAAAGCTTTTGACAAAATTCAACACCCATTTATGATAAAAACCCTGCAGAAAGTAGGTGTAGAGGGAACTTTCCTCAATATAATAAAGGCCGTATATGACAAGCCCACAGCCAACATCATCCTCAATGGCGAAAAACTGAAAGCATTTCCACTAAGGTCAGGAACAAGACAAGGTTGCCCACTCTCACCACTCTTATTCAACATAGTTTTGGAAGTTTTAGCCACAGCAATCAGAGAAGAAAAGGAAATAAAAGGAATCCAAATCGGAAAAGAAGAAGTAAAGCTGTCACTGTTTGCAGATGACATGATACTATACATAGAGAATCCTAAAGATGCTACCAGAAAACTACTAGAGCTAATCAATGAATTTGGTAAAGTAGCAGGATACAAAATTAATGCACAGAAATCTCTGGCATTCCTATATACTAACGATGAAAAATCTGAAAGTGAAATCAAGAAAACACTCCCATTTACCATTGCAACAAAAAGAATAAAATATCTAGGAATAAACCTACCTAAGGAGACAAAAGACCTGTATGCAGAAAATTATAAGACACTGATGAAAGAAATTAAAGATGATACAAACAGATGGAGAGATATACCATGTTCTTGGATTGGAAGAATCAACATTGTGAAAATGACTCTACTCCCCAAAGCAATCTATAGATTCAATGCAATCCCTATCAAACTACCACTGGCATTTTTCACAGAACTAGAACAAAAAATTTCACAATTTGTATGGAAACACAAAAGACCCCGAATAGCCAAAGCAATCTTGAGAACAAAAAATGGAGCTGGAGGAATCAGGCTGCCTGACTTCAGACTATACTACAAAGCTACAGTAATCAAGACAGTATGGTACTGGCACAAAAACAGAAAGATAGATCAATGGAATAGGATAGAAAGCCCAGAGATAAACCCATGCACATATGGTCACCTTATCTTTGATAAAGGTGGCAGGAATATACAGTGGAGAAAGGACAGCCCCTTCAATAAGTGGTGCTGGGAAAACTGGACAGGTACATGTAAAAGTATGAGATTAGATCACTCCCTAACACCATACACAAAAATAAGCTCAAAATGGATTAAAGACCTAAATGTAAGGCCAGAAACTATCAAACTCTTAGAGGAAAACATAGGCAGAACACTCTATGACATAAATCACAGCAAGATCCTTCTTGACCCATCTCCTAGAGTAATGGAGATAAAAACAAAAATAAACAAATGGGACCTAATGAAACTTCAAAGCTTTTGCACAGCAAAGGAAACCATAAACAAGACCAAAAGACAGCCCTCAGAATGGGAGAAAATATTTGCAAATGAATCAACTGACAAAGGATTAATCTCTAAAATTTACAGGCAGCTCATGCAGCTCAATAACAAAAAAATAAACAACCCAATCCAAAAATGGGCAGAAGACCTAAATAGACATTTCTCCAAAGAAGATATACAGACTGCCAACAAACACATGAAAGAATGCTCAACATCATTAATCATTAGAGAAATGCAAATCAAAACTACAATGAGATATCATCTCACACCAGTCAGAATGGCCATCATCAAAAAATCTAGAAACAATAAATGCTGGAGAGGGTGTGGAGAAAAGGGAACACTCTTGCACTGCTGGTGGGAATGTGAATTGGTTCAGCCACTATGGAGAACAGTATGGAGGTTCCTTAAAAAACTACAAATAGAACTACCATATGACCCAGCAATCCCACTACTAGGTATATACCCTGAGGAAACCAGAATTCAGAAAGAGTCATGTACCAAAATGTTCATTGCAGCTCTATTTACAATAGCCCGGAGATAAAAAAAAAAAAAAAAAAAAAAAAAGATGCTGTGCTACTGGCTTTGAATATGGAGGAGAGGTCCACAAGCCAAGGAATGCGGAATGCGGAATGCATGGAATGCCATCAAGCAGATGGAAAAGGAAGAGTAGCCCTGCCCATACCTTGATTTCAGTCCAGTGAAAGTGATTTCAGACTTTGGAACTTCAGAACTGTAGGAGTAAATGTGTATTGTTTTAAGCCAATGGGTTTGTGGTAATTTGTTATGGCAGCTGTAGTAAACTAACAGAGTAAGTGTTTAATACATGGAAGTGGTGATGGTTTAGTTAGTTAATCTACAGGTGTGTAGTGTGTATTGAGCCACGTGTTGTTCCAGTCAACTTACAGATGTTAACTCAGTTCTCAAACAACTGTTTGATGTTGATACTGTCCCTGTCTTACAAATGAGAAACCAAGAAATGAGTAGTTAAGTGACCTACCTAAAGTCTCTCAATTGGTAAGTGCTGACGTTGAGATTTGAACCCATAGTTGTTGATCTTACTATTATTTCGAGATATAATTCACATACCATATAATTAACCTGCTTAAAGTTTACAATTCACTGTTTTTAAACATAGTCACAGAATCTTGCGGCCATCACTACAATCAATTTTAGAACATTTTATCACCACAAGAGGAAACCCTGTACCCATTAGCATGAATTTAATTAACTTTAATATAGTTCTTTTCTCACTATGACTTTCCCCATTTTTGAGTTCTTAATTTTTGTTCCTGTCAAAATTATCTGGTGCATATGAAAGTAACTTTTTAGAAAGGGCATCAATGTGGTAAGAGAGTGACAACTTGTCTAAATATAGATAGCTTATCCCCCTCAAGTAATTGGAAATATTCCCCCATTGTCTTGAGAAGTTTGATGCTGTGAAGTACTTTGAGGACACTTGTTCAGCCTGAATATTTTTCTGTTCTCTATTCCTGACATTTTCACAGTGAGACAACTGAGTATAGACTTCCTTTCATTGATTTTGCTTAGAATATGGTAAACCCTTTTGATTTCCAAATTCAGGACTTCTTTAGGGGCAAGAAGGATTTCTTTTTCATAACTTTAATCAGTGCTCCTACTCTGTTCGCTTGCATTTCTTCTTCAGGGACCTATTATTTGGATCTCTTATCTCTGAACTTACTCCATCCGTTTATCTCTCCCTTTCTTCCCTCCCTCCCTCCCTCCCTCTCTCTCTCTCTCTCTCTTTCTTTCCCTCTCTCTCTCTCCTTTCTTCCTTCCTTCTTTCCTTTCCTTTCTTTATTTTCCTTTGTATTCTGACAATATTTTCCTAATATTCTCTACATCACTGATTCAGTTTTCCTTAATTATTTCTAGTATAAACTTTCATTCAGCTACAGTATTTTTAGTTTCCATGAAATCTTTTATCCTAATCTGTTCTCTTCTCAGACCAACATCCTCTTGTATCCAGCCAAAAAATAAATAAAGTAAGATTTCCCTCTCTTTCCTGCATCATATCTATTTTGGAAGCAAGCTTCTTCTCTACCATTCTTTCTACTTATTGCAAAATTTATTTAAGGCCTTATCCTTGAAAGAAAAGAGATACCTTCTGTAGGGGTGCACAAATGAATGTTAGGTGTTTTTCATCTTATTCTAAAAAGAATTTAAGGAAGCACTAGGGGAGATTCATCCCAGTTCAGTGTTAGAGATGGGGAATGCATGGTCTACCCTTGGCTCCCTTAGATTCCGTTTGGATCCTAGAATAATGCAATCACCAAATGCAACATCCCTTTCTACTTGTAGGAAGACATCTCAGTCCTCTACCCAAAAAAGCTCACTCAGATCCAGGAAAGAAGGCAACAGTCCTGTTGCCATAGAGTCTTGTTTCAGAGGATAGAGAGGCTAGGGCTCTCAGGATTCTGTCAGTATTTTTGTCCAGAGGCATAAAGGCATTCAGGAAGGACCATTCTCTGGGCCCATTTTCTTACCTTTGCCCCTTTCCCACTGACAGCAAACCTTCATTAAACTGCAGAGTGAGCTCCTGCGCCACTGCTTAGCACCTTGCCCAAGTAATGTCTTTGGTTGGAGATCAGTTCTAAGTCTCTTTATACTCATGGTAGAGTGAAGTTATCAGTTCACAGAGGCAAAAATAAACACACAAACAAGCAAAACAAAGCAAGACAAAACAACAAACCCAGGACTTCCCAAAGAGTTCCCTGTGCCCCTTCTGTCACACCGTGTTTCTCTTCTCCCACAGTGTGCTTTTGTTGATCCCAAGTTAATGAGTGTTAGGTGGGCCAGCTGAGGCCTCTGCTTACTTGCCCCCCTCATGCTGCCTTGTCTCAGAAGAGGTGATGCTGGCCGTTACGGTCATTTCTTAATGCTAATGCACTGACGTTTCATTTGAGGAAAAAATATCATTTGTTTTAGGATACAGATATAGATTTTCACAAGAATGTGGGACAGTGTGGCAAAGTATTTTCACTTATGCTGTCATCATACTTAGTGGTCATAAGACTTGGCTCTGTGAGATCACTCGGGCAGGAATGAACCAAGAAGTTGGTGTGCAATGGGAAGAAACTAGTATTAGGCTTTTGCAATAGTCCAGTAGGTGAGAGATGATGGGGACCTGCACTAAGGCATTGATGGTGGGTGAGTGGGGGAGAGGGGTGGATGAGAGGAGCTGGATTTAAACAATACTTATGAGGTAGAGTTTGAGGTAGAGGGCTAGGTGGTTTGTTGGGAAGGAAGGAGGAGGAGATGTTAAGATTTATTCTCAAGTTTAGCTTTAGATGATTGCATTAATATTTATGAATAAGACTGGGAATGAGGGAGGGAGAGTGGATTTGGCAGGGGAGGAGGGAGATAATAAGTTGATCCTGGCACATGCTAAATATGAGATGTTTATAAGATATCACGGCAGAGATATTCTGTTGTTGCTGGAAATGTGGATGTAGAGCTTGGAGAGGTCTGGCCAAAATCAAGAGATAATGGGAGTTAGAGTTGGAGCATGGAGTCAATAGTTGAAAATATGAGCATTTAAAGTATGAGTTACCCTGGAAAGTATAGGGGATGATTGTTATACAGCAGAAACTAACACAACATTGTAAAGCAATTATACTCCAATAAAGATGTTAAAAAATAAAACAATAATTATACTAAAAAAAAAAAAAAGAAAGTATAGGGAATGAAAACAGAAGAGATAAAGAATGGAACCCAAGGAAACACCAACAATAAACGGATGGGAAAAGAAATGCCTTAAGAAGAGAGATTCAGAAAGAAAACCTAAAAAGGTAAGAGAAAGAGAAAGCCAAGGAGAGTCTGAACCCAGTAGCCAAGGGAGAGTGTGTTTTGAGACCAAAGTTTCTAGAAGAAGTGCCAAAGCTGCAGATTAGACAAGAAGGAGAATGAGAAGAGGTATCGTATTTTCTGTTCTTCTAGCACCTCCCACCCCTGCCCTCTACCCCTGCCCCACAGTGTAATGTTTTTGGGAATTGGGATGCACTTTATAATATTTCCTACCCACAGACCCTTAATCCCTCCAGCAAAAACCTTAAAACTCTAATGGTACATTTTATAGTGGGAGAGATGTGGTGATTGGGTTTGAGAATTTGGAGCTTATAAATATCCTTGGTGAAAACAGACTTAGTAGAATATTAAGAGGTTAAACAGCAGAAGTTACAAAAGTAGGAACAATGAGCGTATTAGATAACTCAAGAAGTGAGGTGGTGGAGGGAAAGAGAGCTGACGTGAGGGATGTGTGTTGGATCAAGGGAGAATGTTGCAGACTAGAGTGGACTTGATGATGTTTGAAGGATAAGAGCCAACAGGGGGGATTCCCTGGCAGTCCAGTGGTTTAGGACTCTGTGCTTTCACCGCCAGACCCAGGTTCAGTCCCTGGTCAGGAAACTTAAGATCCTGCAAGCTGCACAATGCGGCCAAAAAAAAATCCAAAAGAGCCAATGGAAGGGAGATGGATTCATTCATTAACAAATATTTATTGAGCAAAGAGTATATGTCAAGCACTGTTCTAGGCACTGAGGATACAGTGGAAAGCAAAACAAAATCCTTAACTTCACAGGGTTTATGTTCAGGGTGGAGGGGTGGGGTGAGGGCAGACAGATAATCAGCAAAAAAAAAAAGTAAGATGTATGGTATATTAGTGATAAGTACTAAGAAAAAATCAAAGCAGGAAAGGGGGTTGAGAAGTATTGGGAGGTTACAATTTTACATAGCGTGGTAAAATAGAAGGTGATTGGGAAGAAAGACCTTAAAGAGGTAAAGAAGTCCAGCATGTGGCTCTCTCTGGGAAGAATATTCCAGGTGGCGAGGCCAGCAAATACAAAGTCCTGCAGAGAAATTAAGGAAGAGCAAAGAAGCCAGTGTGGCTGAGTTGAAGAGAGGTGACAAGGAGGTGAGAGCTGAGGGACTTCCCTGGCGGTCCAGTGGTTAAGGCTCCATACTTCAAATGCAGGAGGTGTGGGTTCGATTCCTGGTCAGGAAATAAGATCCCACATGCTGTGCGGCCAAAAAAAAGGAAAAAAAAATGCAGGAGGTGAGAGCTGAGAGGTGGATTTGAACTAAACAGACTGTCTAGGGTCTTGCAGGCCATTGTTAACCTTTGGCTTTCCTTACAGGGAAATGGGAAACCACTGTGGGTTTTGAGCAGAGTAGTGACTGGATCCAATTCACATTTTGATAGGCTCCCTGTGGCTACTATGTGGAGAATAGACCGAAAGGGGGCAAGCGTAGAAGAGAGAGATCAGTTGGGAGACTTCTTCAATAATGCCAGTGAGAAGTGGTTGTGTCTAGTCCTAGGTGGTAGCAGTAGAAGTTGTGAGAAGTGATTGGATTTTTAAAAATTGAGGTAGAGTTGATTTACAATATTATATTACTTTTGAGTGTATAGCACAGTGATTCAAAATTTTTATAGATTAGACTCCATTTAAAGTTATTATAAAATATGGGCTATATTCCCTGTGCTGTACAATATATCCTTGTAGCTTATTTATTTTATACATAGTAGCTTGTATCTCTTAATGCCCTGCCCCTATCTTGTTCCTCCCCCTTCCCTCTCCCCACTAGTAACCACTAGTTTTTTCTCTATGTCTGTGAGTCTGTTTCTGTTTTGTTACATTGATTCATTTGTTTTATTTTTTAGATTCCATGTATAAGTGATAACATACAATATTTGTCTTTCTCTGTCTGACTTATTTCACTAAATATAATACCCATCTATGTTGTTACAAATGGCAAAATTTCATTCTTTTTATGGCTGAGTAGTATTCCATTGTATATATATACCACATGTTCTTTATCCATTCATCTGTTGATGGACACTTAGGTTGCTTCCATATCTTGGCTGTTGTAAATAATGCTGCTGTGACCAATGGGGGTGCATGTATCTTTTTCTTGAATTTGTGTTTTTGTTTTCTTTGGATATATACACAGGAGTGGAATTGCTGGATCATATGGTAGTTCTACTTTTAGTTTTTTGAGGAACCTTCATACTGTTCTACAGTGGCTGCACCAACTTATATTCCCAACAACACTGTACAAGGGTTCCTTTTCTCCACATCCTTGCCAACATTTGTTAGTTGTGTTCTTTTTGATGATAGCCATTCTAACAGGTGTGAGGTAGTATCTTGTTGTGGTTTTGATTTGCATTTCTCTGATGATTAACAGTGTTGAGCATGATTACTCTTTTTGACAACATATTTTACATATTTCTCTTTTGTGTATCCCTTAACTGCTTATTGCAGATATAGATGATTTTACCACTTTTGTCTTTTAACTTTTCTACTGGCTTTGTATGTGGTTGACTTACTACCTTTACTGTATATTTGCCTTTACTGATGAGCTTTTTCCTTTTGTAATTTTCATGTTTTTAGTTGTGGCCTTTTCTTTTGTCTTAGAGAAGTCCCTTTAACATTTCTTGTAAAACTGGTTTGGTGGCGCTGAACTCTTAGTTTTTGCTTCTCTATGAAACTTTTTTTTTTTTCTTTTTTTTTTTTTAGTTGTTAAGCAGTTTAAATTTTATTGACCTCCTGGTTTTTTAAAAAAAAGTTAAATTTAGGTCACACCTCTAAGTTCGATGCATTATATACAGATCATGCAGAGTGTGACTATGGAGAGATACAAATTAGTCCACACCGAAAAAGATTTAACTTTTGATCTCTCCGTTAAATCTGAGTGAAAGCCTTGCTGAGTAGAGTATTCTTGGTTGTAAGTTTTTCCCTTTCATTACTTTAAATATATTGTGCCACTCTCTTCTGGCCTGCAGAGTTTCTGCTGAAAAGTCAGCTGATTATGCTTGATATAATCTTAGAGGTCTCTTAAACTTTCCTCATTTCTTTTTATTCCTTTTTCTGTTCAGCATCAGTGATTTCCTCTACTCTGTCTTCTGGTTCGCTGATCCATTCCTCTATATCATTTAGTCTGTTGTTGATTCCTCGTAGTGTATTTTTCATTTCAGTTATTGTATTCTTCATCTCTGTTTGGTTCTTATTTTTATTTTCTCTTTGTTAAAAACTTCTAACTTCTTACTCTGTTCATCCATTCTTCTCCTGAGTTCTTTGATCTTTATAATCATTACCTTGAATTCTTTATTGGATAGATTGCCTATCTCCACTTAGTTTTTCTTCTGGGATTTTATCTTGTTTCTTCCTTTGGAACATGTTCCTCTCTCACCTCATTTTGCCTAAGTTGCTGTTTTTATTTCTATGTTTCTGGCAGGTTGGTTATATTTCCCAACCCTAGGGAAGCGACCTTTTGTAGCAGATGTCCTATGTGTCCCAGCAGCACACTCCCCTCTGGTCACCAAAGCTATATGCTCTAGGGGTGCCCCTATGTTGGCTGAGTCCTTCTGTTGCGGCAGGCTGACTGCTGTGGATGGTCTGGTAGGTGTGACTGGCCCCCAGTCTGGTTGGTTGCCAGGTCCTGCCTTGTGTGGGGGCTGCTAGCTGCTGGTTGGTGGGGTTGGGTCACGAGGCAGCTGGCTGAAGAACCCCAGGGGTCTCAAGGCTAGTGCTGGCTCACTGGTGGGCAGAGCCAGGTTCTGGGGTGGTGGTTGTGGCGTCAGGGTTCCCTGATCTAGTGTTGGCCTGGTGGTGGGTGGAGCTTGTTCTTGACATGGCTAGCTGTGGGTTCTGGGGTGTCCTAAAGCTGGTGCTGGCCTGCTGGTGAGTGGAGCTGAACCTGGGGCAGCTGGCTGAGTAATCCAGGGTATCTCAGAGCTGGTGTTGACCTGATGGTGGGTGGGGCTAGAGCCCAGGGGATCCCAGGGATAATGTTGGCCCACTGGTGGGTGGACCCATGTCTGAAGGTCTCTGGCTACAGGGCCCTGGGGGTCCTGAAGCTGGTGTCAGCCTGCTGGGGGGTGGGGCTGGATCTCAGGGAGTCCCAGGGCTGGTGCTGGCCCACTGGTGAGCAGAGCCAGGTCCTAGAGTCTCTGGCTCCAGAGCCCAGGGGTCCAAGAGCAGGTGTTGGACTGCTGGTGGGTGGGGCCAGTTCCTGGCACAGCTGGCTGCAGGATCTGGGATGTACTGGAGTTTGTGTTGGCCTGCTGGTAAGTGAGGCCCCATCTCAGTGTGGCTGGCTGAGGGGCTCAACTTGCCTCAGAGCTGGTGTTGATCTGCTGGTGGGCAGAGCTGGGGCCCAGTGGGTCCTGGGGTTGGTGCCTACCTGCTGGTGGTGGGCTGGGTCCTTCCATGGCTGGATGCAGGGCTGCGGTTGTCCTGGGACTGGTGTCTGCCCGCTGGTGGGTGGGGCTCAGGGCCCAGGGTGTCCTGGGGCTGGTGCCTGCACACTGGTGTGTCAGGCTAGGTTCTGGGCCCTCTGGTGGACAGGGCTGTGTCCAGGGATGGCTCTAGGCTCAGGGGATCTTAAGGCAGCCTGCCTGCTGTGGGTGGGGCTGTGTCCCGGCCTGGCTGGTTGCTTGGCCCGAGGCATCCCAGTACTGGTGCTTACTGGCTGGTGAGCGGGGCTGGGGCTAGGTCCCAAGACTAATAAGGTAGAGGGAGGATTCCAAAATGGAGCTTGCTAGCACCTGTGTCCACACAGTAGAACGAGCTCCAAAAAATGCCTGCTGCCAGTGCCTGTGCCCCCAGGGTGGGCTCCAGTTGCCTCCTGCCTCTCTGGGAGACTCTCCAAGATCATCAGGTGGGTCTGAGCCAGGTTCCTTTCAAATGACTGCTTCTGCCCTGGGTCCTGGAGCATGTGAGATTTTGTGTGAGTCCTTTAAGAGTGGAGTCTCCATTTCCCATAGCTCTCTGGGTCTCCCAAAAGTAAGCCCCATTGGCCTTCAAAGCCAAACGTTCTGGGGGCCTGACTTCCTTGTGCAGGACCCTGGGGCTGAGGTGCCCCATGTGGGGCTCAGACCCTCACTTTTGGGGGAGAACATCTGCAATTGTAATTATTCTTTCCTTTGGGGGGTCACCCACCTGGGGATATGGGTCTTGACTGTACTGTGCCTCTGCCCCTCCTGCCCATCTCATTGTAGTTCCTTCTTTATATCTTTTCTGGTAGGTTCTGGTCTTTCTCATCAATAGTTGCTCTGTAAATAGTTGTAATTTTGGTGTGCCTATGAGAAGATATAAGCTTCCTACTCTACCCTCTTGGGAACTATCCCAAGAAGTGATTGGATTTTGAAGGCAGAGCCAATAGTATTTCCTGACTGGATCTGGATGGAAAACAAAGAGGGAAGGAAATTTGTTTCCAAGGTTTTGGGCCTTCCAAAAACTAGAAGGATGGAGTGGCCTTGAGCTGAAATGGAAAGACTGTAGGAGGAACATGTTTGAGTGGGAAGCTCAGGAGCTCAGTTTTGTATGTTTTAAGTTTGAGATGCCTTTGATAAGAAATGCCTGTTTGGGGGTTTCCCCGGTGGTCCAGTGGTTAAGACTCCCCACTTCCACTGCAGGGGGTGCAGGTTCGATCCCTGGTCGGGGAACTAAGATCCTGCATGCTGCGCAGCGTGGCCAAAAAAAAAGAAAAAAAGAAAAAAGAAAAGAAATGCCTATTTGACGTGGAGATTTTGAATTAAGCAGATGAATATACAAGTCTGGAGTTCAGGGGAGAAGACTGTGCTGGAGATACAAATTTGGGTCATTAGGTGGTGTTTAAACTCAGTGAGACTGGATTTAAATGCAACGAGACTGGATGAGAGCACCAAAGGAGTGAATGTAGATAGAAAAGAAATTCCAAGGACTGAGCCTTGGGATGCTACAAATTTAATGGTTGGGGACAAGAGGAGAAATCATCCAACAAGACTGAGAAAGAGTGTGTGTGTGTGTGTGTGTGTGTGTGTGTGTGTGTGTGTGTGTGTGTGTGTTGGGGTGGGAGGAGGGGGATAAATTAGGAGAGTATGTTATCCTGAGGTCCAAGTAAAGAAAGTGTGTTAAGAGGAGGAAGTGGTTGGCTGGATCTAATGCTGCTCATGGGTCAAATAAGGTGAAACTGAGAATTGACCATTGCATTTAACACAGTGGAGGTCCATGGTGATCTCAGTAAGAGCCCGTTTGGTGGAGTGCTGGGAGCAAAATTCTCACTGGAGTTCATCCTATTGCTTCTCCTCTCCCCCTCCTCCCTCCCTGAACTAAGGAGGAATCAGCAGTACCTGAAGAACATGGTTGAGTGTGAGGGAGGCATGGTTCCTCAAAGGAAATTCAGAGTCCTAGTACCAGAAGAAGGGGAAATGGATTCTTGGCAGACAATACAGCAAATGTTCACTTTAGCCAGAAATAGCCTGTTTCTGTCCTGTGTATCCTATTTACAGTCTCTAGCATCAGTTCTCTGTAAAGATTTTTAGGAATGGAAACTTTTATAGGAAGGCATATAACCCCTGGTGCTGATAGACCATCAAGATTGCAGACATTTTCTCTGAAAGAAAAGCCAGAGGCCCTACAGGGCTAGGAAGTGTGTTCTTTTACAAATGTGTCTTTCTCAGTGAGCTCACTCCAGGATTCAGACTGTGAAGATAGCCCAAACCCCAGGCTCCTAGTCACTGTTACACTTTCCAGAACTGCCTTATGGTTTCATGTGGTATATCTGTTTGCAAAATCCAGTGATTTGGAGGACTTTACACTTTAAGAGAGAATAAGGGCAGGGTAGGAGTAGGAAGTCACAATTCAAACGTGGTCTAGATATTTCTGCATTTGGCATTTTAAAAAGACTCAGTGAATGTTAGTGCTGGAAGGGACTTGAGTATTCTCAAATCCCTTCATTAAAACAGAATTAATTACATTGCTGTCTTTTAAAATTACACAAATAATACAAGTTTATTACAGGAAATTTGGGATACATAAAGAACAAGTAAGAAAATAAAAATTCTCTGTAAGCTTACTGTTCATACCTCTTTGTCATGTCCTTCTCTTGTTCTCTTCTTTCTCCTACTTTTTATTGTTTATTATTTTATTTTTTTTAAATTTGGAGCCATGTTTTTCATACTGATTGAAATCTTCTATTTTACTTCATAATTTGTCATGACAATCAAATGGCTTTTACCGTATGATTTTTAATGACTGCAAATAGTATTCCATCATTTGAACATATACCATGTACTTATTTAACGATTACCTTTTATGGAATATTTAGGAAATTTCCAAATATTGTACTATTATAAAAACTGTTGTGGATCAATCTCAGTGCATGTCTTTGAAGATGTCTTTAGGATAAATTCCTAAAAGTAGAATTTCTAAATTGTTCTCCAAATTACAGCAGTATCTGAGTGACAGAAACACTGAAGTCCTGAGTTAGGAAGGAATATGCCCAAGTTACTCAGCTGGTCAGTGGCTGAGTGTGTTTTGGAGTCCAGCTCCCTGTCTTTTGAGAGACCCTTTTCCTTGACACCATGGTTCCTGTTACATTTCAGCTTCTTGTTAGTGATGTCCTGCAGGACCCCTTAGACCTTGATGACATATAAATTTTTCCTGCAAACTGTGTGGCTCCCACTCATGCCAAACTAGTCCTCTAATTCATCTGTGGGCGTGAACTCTGAACAGTTAGAGACAACTTTTTTCATGAGAGACGATGGTGCTCCTCAGATACCTTTCCCCTTTAGGGTGATAAATATTTCTTTATTAGTCAAGAGCCATACCCACTAGACATTTCCTCATACACATGAAGTGTTCCTGAGGTTTCTCTGACTTCTTTTTGCCCTTACTGTTTATATACTTTCTTTCCAAAATCCTGCTTCATAGTAGTGCTTCTCGATAGGAAGGCCACCTTTCAGTGGACCCCAGTGATTGAGTCCCCCTCCTACCCCAGTCGTGGTTCACTTTGACTCACCCCAACCCATCCAACCAGTTGGCAGAAACACAGCAAGGCCTACACGTTGGAGCAAGTTGTACTGGTGGCTCTTCCATAACTGAGAAACTTTTAAAAGGCAATGGTGATTTGGCCAATTCTTAGCCTATAAGACCTTCCCCAATTTACAAATATATTTATTAGGTTGAAGCTTTTGAAACTGACAGTTTTGTACAGTCAAAAATTGTCAAGTATTGGCAATTTCTTATGATTCATCTTAATATGTAAAATGATCCTAGATGTCAAAAATATGCTATAGAAAACATATCAGTTACACATCTCAGAATATCCCCAAGATAGATTCCAGAAGGTCTGCCACTGACCCCTGAACACCCAACCAGGGCTGTGTTTCTCACATATCAAAAGGCAAAGTTTTTTGTTTTTTTTTTAAAAAATGTCCATTGTTGTTGAAGAGGTGGCCCAAATTGTTGGCGAGATTGTTGGCAATGGGTAAACTTGTTTTAGAGGGAAATGTGGCTATAATTATTTAAAGCCTTAAAAAATGTGTACACTCTGACCCAGAGCATCTACTATGAAAACTCACCCTAAGTAAAGCAGCCTGGATATGTGCACAGATGTGCCTTCAAGGATATTTATTAGAGCATTGTTTGTAATGGTGAACAACTATAAATAACCTAAAGTAATGTATATGTCTAGTAATTAAATGATGTTGTGAAAGAATAATAAATAATTAAATGATGTTGTGAAAGAATTTCCAAGGACAAGAGATAAAAAGCACTGTTGGGAGAAAAACAAGTTATAAAGTTGATCAAGACCCATTTTGTTAAAATATTTAATAAATGTAGACATGAAATATACACAGGAGGAAGACTGGCAAGATGTATAGTGAAATATTAAAAGGACTATTTATGGGTGATCAAAAGAGTGAATTTTATTTTCTTCTTTTATACTTTTCTGTATTTTCCAAATTTTTAACAGTAAGCATATAATATTTTGCAATCATAAAAAAATCTGTCATGGAAAACTTTTAATGTTAAATGAAAAGTAACTAATTGACTAGTAAAAAATTAAGCAGGTAAGAAATACACATGAATTTCAAATAGCAGAAGCAGGTGAAAATAAGAATGAAAGTGAAATGAGGAAATTATATTGGATTAAAAAAGAACATGTGTTTACAAAACTGAAAACTGTTAAACTCTTAACATATGGGTATAGTAAGGTTGGCAACGATGCTCCTTTGCCTGCCTTGTAAATGAAGTTTCCCAGCAAAGAACAATAGCTCCACTAGAGGACATGAGGAAATCAAATAAGTCTCAAAGTAGAACAGGCCTTGATAACCGCCTAGTTCAGTGGCTACAGGAATTTTTTTAAAAATAAATTTATTTATTTTTGGCTGTGTTGGGTCTTTGTTTCTGTGCGAGGGCTTTCTCTAGTTGCGGCGAGCAGGGGCCACTCTTCATCGCGGTGCGCGGGCCTCTCACTATCGCGGCCTCTCTTGTTGCGGAGCACAGGCTCCAGACGCGCAGGCTCAGTAGTTGTGGCTCACGGGCCCAGTTGCTCCGCGGCATGTGGGATCTTCCCAGACCAGGGCTGGAACCCTTGTTCCCTGCATTGGCAGGCAGATTCTCAACCACTGCGCCACCAGGGAAGCCCAGGAATTTTTAAATATGATGGACTGGCAGGATTTTTCTTTTTAAAAAGTCAATATCAATTTTTACCAAAGTAATACATGCATATAATTAAAAGTCAAGTTTAATAATCATAGCAAAGAACTGCAGTCACCCATCCCATCACTTTCTACCCTCCCCTCACCCTTAAACCCTATATTCTCCAGAGTAGCCCTTTAAATCTTTTTAGGATTTCTTTTGCCATTTGTGCTTCCTCTGCTAATTTAGATGTTATCTGTTGCTTTCTATTGTGGTAGCTGAGTACTTTGCTTTCTTACATTCCCTCAGGGTTGTCCTCTCCATACCACCTCTATATGGTGATATCACAATTTTTGGTTAAATCAGTATCCAATATTTACCTTAGCATGTCTAGATAAGTATTGTTTGTGCCTTAGATTTCCTTTCCTGTACAACTTTGCATTTTTGCTGGTGTTAATAAGGTCTCATTTCTTCATCTATGTCTCTAATAGTAATTTTTTTGCAAACCCTTTGATATAATTTCCTACACAGTAATCTTTTCTTTTTTGTCCCCCTTCTTTTCCTGTCTGTCCTTTTTTTAAAAATTTATTTATTATTTTTATTTATTTATTTAATTTATTTTTTAAGGCAAATCCATTTATTATTTTTGGCTGTGTTGGGTCTTCGTTGCCGTGTGCGGGCTTTCTCTAGTTGCGGCAAGCAGGGGCTACTCTTCGTTGTGGTGCACAGGCTTCTCATTGCAGTGGCTTCTCTTGTTGTGGAGCATGGGCTCTAGGCAAGTGGGCTTCAGCAGTTGCAGCATGCAGGCTCAGTAGTTGTGGTGCCTGGGCTCAGTAGTTGCGGCACGTGGGCTCTAGAGTGCAGGCTCAGTAGTTGTGGCCCACGGGCTTAGTTGCTCCATGGCACGTGGTATCTTACCGGAGCAGGGCTTGAGCCCGTGTCCCCTGCATTGGCAGGCAGATTCTTAACCACTGCGACACCAGGGAAGTCCCCCTGTCTGTCCTTTTTTAAAACCTCCTTTCTGAATCTGTTGTCCTGTTCTAGTCTAAGCTGGCTGCTCTCCTGGCCAGCTGCAGAGTTGTCTTGCTGGGCTTCCCTTGACCTCTCTCCTGTGTTGATTCTCAGTTTGTATTAGATCTCTTCCTCTTTCTATGTTCACTACCTCATTTGGGTGGAGCATACCCTTCAGTAACTTCCTGAGAAAAGGTGAATTGGAGGAAAAATGTTGAGGCCTTTGTGTATCAGAATTTTGAAGTTCAATGCTATTCTTATTCCTAATTATTTTTATATCACTTGTTCCTCCCACCCACCCTCTGTTTCCAGGAAGCATTTAGGATTTTTTTTTATCCCTTACGTACTAAAATTTATGCTGGTGTACTTTGGTGTGTGTTTTTCATCCATTGTGTTAGGCATTCAGCCCCTCCCATCTGGCAACTCAGATCTTTCAGTTCTGGGAAATTTTCTCATATGGTTTCTTTGATAATTTCCTGCCCACGATTTTCTCTGTTCTTTCTTTCTAGAAGACCTATTAGTCAGTTGTCTCTCTTGTGATAATAATTTTCATTTCATTTGTTTTCTCTCTTTACCCTTTGACAGTTGGCTCTACCTTCTAGGATATTTCCTCAACTTTATCTTTGAACCATTTGTTAAAATTTCTTATTTCAGTTATTATAGTTTAAATTTGTAAAAGCTTGTTTTTATTTTCTGATCTCTTTAAACAAAACTGTACACACTTTTGGTCTCATAGATGTAATATTTTCTTCTTTCTCTGAGGATAGAAATTGAAGCTTTCTTCTGTTTCCTCTTTTTGTTGTTTGTTTTCATTTCTGTCTTTCATGTTGAAGACTTTTTTTTACATATTATTATTATCTTCACACAATTCTATCCAGTTGATATTATTATTATCCTCATTTTATAGTTAATGGGTCTTCGAGAGTATATCATCGTTTTATTTTTCTCACCATGGATGTCTGAAAAAGTCATCATGGACCAGCCACATCCACAGTCCAGCTTCTCAATCAAGTTGGATTCTCTGTTGAATCCTTAAAGTTTCTTCTTGCCCTCCTATATTTTACCTCCCCGCAATACCCAGAGATAGTGGTCTTACTATATTAGACAGCTCTGTTAGAAAGATCTGATCGTTCTAATGTTTAATTGAAACATTTCTCCTTCCCCGCATTTTTCCTCTGACATTAGCACTAGTTCTGTCCTCTGGGCCATAGAGATATGGACCAAATCTAAATGCCCCTCTATAGGATAGTCCCTTAGATATTTGAAAGGGTACTGTCATGCCTCCTCTGTGTCTGCCATTCCCCAGCCTGAAGAGGCCTAGTCTCTCCTACTGTATTTCACTCTTTTGTCAAGCTCCAGTTGGCTAACATTTTGTAAGGCTTTGGATCAGCTCCTAGCTGTCGAGGTCTCACTTTAAGTGTAGTATCTGTAACTTAATGCAGACTCCAGATGTGCTTTGAAACACTGAGCCTTGAGTGGGATAGTCTCATTTTATTTATATTTATTTATTTATAGCAATTAAAGAAACTTTTTTTATACAGCAGGTTCTTATTAGTTATCTGTTTTATACATATTAGCGTGTTTATGTCAATCCCAATCTCCCAGTTCATCCCACCACTACCCTCCCCTGCCACTTTCCCCACTTGGTGTCCATATGTTTGTTTCTGTCTTGCCATTGGTTTAATTTTAGCCTGGGAAGTTTCATGTGCATCTTTTCCTAGTAGGTGATAGTTTTGATAAGTTTCTCACAAAGTTTAATTTCTGGGCTGCTTTTGATTAGTGTTATGGGGTTTTTTTTTGTTGGGTGTGGGGAGGTGGGAGATGCAGGGAGATGGGGATGCAGGGAGGTGAGGGGTGAGGGGAGGTGGGGATTCAGGGGGGTGAGAGATGCAGGCAGCTGGGGGTGTAGGGAGGTGGGGTCATGGAGCTGAGGGGTGAAGAGGTAGAGGGTGCAGGGAGGTGAGGGGGTACAGGTGGGTAGGGGCAGAGAGGTGGGACACAGAGTCTGCATCTGAGTCCTGTCTCCACAGGTCACCTCATTATTGCTGGAAAGCCTCTGTGAGGGTAGAGGCTCAGGGTTTGTTGCCAGGACTGAATAAGAAAGCCCATGAAAGCGCTCATTACAGTGTCAGGAGGACAGCAGGCACCCAACAAAAGTTAGGTACGATTAAGTGAGGTGAAGTTAAGATCTAAGAAATGAGAAGGCAGAAACTGGGGGAGGATGTGGCAAGGGGAACATACAGCAGGAAAAGGAAACAGCATATGCCAAGGCCCTGCATCGGGAAGAGGCTTGGCTCGCGTAAGGGACAGGGAGGGTGTCGGGGACGGAAGTGTCTAGTGAAGGGTTGGGGGTGGGGGACTCTATGTTAGTTACTGTTTTAACTTCTTAGGATTTCCTTTTCCAGGCCAGTTGCACTTGACCTTGGATAGTATTAACCCCAAACGGAGGTGCTAAGGTGATATTGAAAAATGGAAAGATCTTGTTAATGTAAAGTGCATAAATAAAAACTATAATATGCATATTTGAAAAGGAAAGCACAACATAAACAGGGTTGTTCCAGGCACCATGCTGAATGTTTTGTACACATTACCTCACCAGACCTTTATAGTAATCTTAAGAGATGAGAACTACTGTTATTCCCATATTAGAAGTGAGGAAGTGAGGGCAATGCCTCATATAACTAGGAGGGCCAGAGGTGAGATGCAGACCTAGAAATGCCAGACTCAAGGCTGATAGTGTTGTTACCTAAAGAAATGAAGCTCACCCATTACACTTCGTGCTAATTATAGCTGATATTGTTGAATGGAATTATCTAATTTACTAAGGTATAATGCATCTTTCCCTTTTCTTTAAGAGAGCACACCAAACATTAAAAAAAAATGTATTTGATAGGTCAAGTTGATGACATTGACATTCTGAGTATTAATTTTTATGGTTCTTTATGAGCAGTGATTAAGTCTTATTCATATTTATATATCCAGTACCAAGCACATTCCAGGCAATCAAATATGATTCATATCAGTGCACGCATGAGTATATGAATGCGTGCATAATTAATGGGTGAATGAATGGATGAAATTATAAGACAGTAATGACTATTAAAGTTTTTAGGTCTATTAGTATTTTTAGACTTATTTGCCCCTATACTAAATCTTAAATAGACTGCTTTGCTCTATGAGCTCATATGTCTGCTCTTTGTACGTTTTTTCCTTCCTGTCAGTGTTCTAGTTGGGATATCCGTAGACATGAGATATGCCTGCAGCTCTGCAGATGGGAGAGAGTGAAAGGAAGTTGCCCTGGTTAGTTCAGATCATCATGTCCAAGGGAGAGGAATAAACTCATGTTTGATCCAGGCCATGGCCATATTTAAGGGTTTTGATCTGAGGTGTGGGGTCCAGCTCCAGCGGCATCAGGGGAGTACATTCTTGGTCTGTAACCAAATCGTCAGGTAGGGAGATCTGTCTGCATGAGCACCAGGGGGACATCAGAAACTGAATTTAGATCCTACTTGAAAGGAGTGGACTGAAACCAGTAGAGGGAGTCAGCCCCCTACCAATTTGGTTAACATATATGGCCAGACTCTAGTCCTGGAGTGGAAATGAAATGTAGCCAGACAGACTGGTATACACTTTGGGATGGATTTAGCTAAAGAAGTTTTTCCAGATTCTCCCAAAGGGGAGGTTAGAGTCCTTCCAGGGCACTTGACGCCAGGCATGGGAGCAATCATGGTTTTTCAGACGCTCTCCCGCTAAGGTGAAAAGGTTCCTAATATATTCCAGGACTTAGGTGGGGTTGCTCCTCAGGATGAAAACCAATTATATCTTTACCAGAGGAGGGCAAAGCTGGGCAGGGGCAAACAGAGAGGGACAAATTGCTGATGGAAGTTCAGTGAGTAGGAGCTTCTTTCTCTTCTTTGAACCTTGTTCCCTCAGACTTCTTAATGTCTTTCTCAAAACACACTGCTCTGATGTGTGTAGCCAATACTGCAGAGATAGTGCCATGAAGGCACTGATTTGCAGCGATCTATAAAGGACTTAGGTTGTGCCAGCCCCTATTAAGTGCTTGACTTTCACTACCTCATTTACTCCTACAACAGCCCTTTTTATCCCCAACTTTATGGTTGATTTATTGAGTGAAGAACTGAAAATCACTTTATGGGTGGTACATTTCCTTTGTGCATCACATTGAAAGTGAGATGTTGATAAACTGGGTGGGTGGATGTGTCCAGAAAGGGGAAGGATCCAGAGACCATGTTATATAAAGAACATGTGCTGAAGCAGGTAGGGACATGAATGTGACTGGTACTAATGTGGTAGTTCCAAGAAAAAATTGGAAACTTGCTCCTGGTCAATCAGGAAGTTTAGCCAGAGGACTTTAAGCCAGAGGACTTTAAGGGACTGTCCAATATTGGAGGAAAGGGTTATTATAGGGCCATTTGGGGAAGTCCTGGGTCTTAGAACAGACAGTCATGAGCAGGGAGGGTGTGAAGGAGGAAGAGAGAGAGAATTTCCCTGTTGCCTTACTGACTTCATCCTGCATTAGTTCATCGAAACACTTCCTGTTTGTTTGTTTCTCCACAGTCTTTCTATTGTTTTATCTATTTCTGAATTGATTCCCTGAAAGCTCTAAGGATGCTTTTTAAAAATTTTTTATTTTTTTTACATCTTTATTGTAGTATAATTGCTTTACAATGGTATGTTAGTTTCTGCTTTATAACAAAGTGAATCAGTTATACATATACATATGTTCTCATATCTCTTCCCTCTTGCGTCTCCCTCCCTCCCACCCTCCCTATCCCACCCCTCCAGGCGGTCACAAAGCACCGAGCTGATCTCCCTTTGCTATGCGGCTGCTTCCCACTAGCTGTCTACCTTACGTTTGGTAGTGTATACATATGTCCATGCCTCTCTCTCACTTTGTCACAGCTTACCCTTCCCCCTCCCCATATCCTCAAGTCCATTCTCTAGTAGGTCTGTGTCTTTATTCCTGTCTTACCCCTAGGTTCTTCATGACATTTTTCATTGCAGCTCTATTTACAATAGCTCTAAGGATGCTTTTTAAAATTCCGGTCCTCTGTATCACAAATCCTATTGGTTTTAGGATTCTTGGATGATAGTGGGAATGGTGAGGTGGAGACATAGAGAACATCTAAGATAAAAGGACATGGGGCTGGATGTGGAAGCCTTGTACACCCAGCCACATACAGATTGGACAAGTTCCCTTGCTATTTAGCCTCAGCTTTTACATACCTGAAAACGGGATTTATGTATGTGTGTATGTGTATCCTCTGTGTCCTAGAGAGTTTTTCTGAGGATCAGAAAAGAGAGTGGACGTAAATGTGTTTGCAAACTGTTGTTGAGACCATCAACATGTAAAGTTTTATGACTGTCACTATTGCTATTGTGACACTGCCATTTGCTGAACCTCGTTTAATTTGGAAGCTCCCTAATTCACAATGATTTGTGTAGTGGGGTCATTACCACGTTGGAGCCTTAAATGGAGACTTTATCCACGATTACTGAAAGGTCAGCCACCCCGGAGTCACATGAGAACAGAAAGCAAATCTTGTTTGCGAATTGGCTTCAAGTACTGTCAGTTTCAAATGGAGGTCTTGGGGGGTCCTTGGCTGGCACATCAAGGGGGCATTTCAAAGAAAAGAGGCTAAACCTTGACTAGACCTCAGAGCAAATGTGCAGCCTTCTCTTTGCTACTCCCTTTCTAAAAAGGAAAACAAATTCTACTTACTTGGGTGTGTGTAACTTATGTGTATCTGCTTATTCTGATCCTTTTTCCCCAAGCCTTCCTTTGCTTGTTCCATTTTATACATGGAATAATCTTCTAACATGCCCAATTTTTATAAATATCTTCTATTTTAGGACTTTCACAGTATTCCTAGAAATTTTGCCTAAGTAGCACTGTGCCTTCTCTATTTCATAGGTCTGCATAAAAAACCCAATATCCATTTACATTCTTCCTAGCATTTTGATGGTAGGAAAAATATCTGAGTTTATTTTTAGGGCAAGTCACATAACAGAAAGGATAGCAAATATTTGTGGTTGCCTTGGGAACTCAGTTTCTAGATATTACTGATTATGGAAAGGAGGAACAGATTTGGAGATGGGACAATTTGGTGATCAAGAAATAGAACAGCAGGAGGCCCTGGAAGAGGGTGGAAGGAAGTAGAAGATCTATGTTAAAAATACAGGTTCCTTGTCAAATTTTTTTTCTTTTTGTCTGTTTCTGATTACTTCCTGAGGGCAGAATATGGTGGATGCTTTAATAACCAGGTGATTTTCTTCTTCAGTTTTGTTTTTTTGTTTTTTGTTTTTTGTAGGAAAGAACAGGATAGCATTTTGACTGTTTGCCAAATTGTCCATAAGACAGAGTATCAAAGGGAGGAGACACTGAAGCCAAGAAATCCTGCTTTTTGTATTCCTGGATCTTTCTTGGAACAGCCCATCATGCGTGACATCTGAAGATACAGCACCAGCTGCTCATGAATACAAGTTCCTTAGAGTACCCAGACTTTATGGGAGCACTAGAAACGTATTACGTGGTTTGTTGCCAGCATTTCCCGCACTGACTCTCACCAGCAACTCTTCACTCTGGCCAACCTCAGAGACATGGGGACTGCTGTGCACTCTGATGTCTCATGTAGAGAGTCTCATGGGCTGACTGCAGGTGTGAAGGCCTGGAAAAAGATTCTGGCTTTACTCCCCAGCCACCCCAAGACCCTGGTAGACCCAGGAAGTGGAAATTCTGGAGACCAATACTTGTATGGCCTTCTGAGTCGCACACTGCATCTGACTTGCCGTTCCCGCAGGAAACAATTGATGTACACCCAGAATACTGAGGGCCTGTTGGAAGGCAGCCCTAGGCCTCAGTGTTCTTCTCCTGGAGCTGGCAGACAATGAGGAAGGAGGGGAGAGAGTTACTTGTTGGGAGAGGAAGTAAAGCTGGAGGCTGGGGTGTGGTTAGAATTCAAGCATCAGGATCTGCAAGGCTCCAAGGCTATCCCCACTCCATTCCATCAGGCCAGATTAGGATGGGGTGTGTTGTAGGGGGATTAAGCCTAAGAGAGTGTGTATGTGTCAGGCACAGATGACACGGACTGGGTTCTTTTTTTTTTTTAATTAGTTTACCATTTTTTAATAGATTTATTTATTTATTTATTTGTGGCTGCGTTGGGTCTTCGTTGCTGTGCACGCTCTTTCTCTAGTTGCGGCGAGTGGAGGCTACTCTTCGTTGCTGTGTGCAGGCTTCTCATTGTGGTGGCTTCTCGTGTTGCGGAGCACGGGCCCTAGGGTGCGCGGGCTTCAGTAGTTGTGGCTCATGGGCTCTAGAGCGCAGGCTCAGTAGTTGTGGCACATGGGCTCAGTTGCTCTGCGGCATGTGGGATCTTCCCAGACCAGGGCTTGAACCCGTGTCTCCTGCATTGGCAGGCAGATTCTTAACCACTGCGCCACCAGAGAAGCCCCGAACTGGGTTCTTTTACCTGAGGTTATAGGAGTTGACAGGCCCATATGGAGAAGTCAGGAAACACAAGTAACAGGCTCTATTGCTGCATATCAGCTGGAATGGGGGCCCCTTTGTTGCGGTTGTAGTGCCAGGTCACGTGAATGGACAGCTACTGTGGAAGTCTCCCCCTGTGATCATTCTTGCATGGCAAAAACTCCACTCTTCTCTGATTCTGTTCTCTGTTCTGCAGCATCTGCTGCAGTGGCTGGACAACTCCCCTCTGTTGTCACTAATTGATTTCAGGAGGGTCTCTTGTTCCAGGCCAACTCCATTGATCTTCCCCCCAAAAGAAGGTAGAGCAGGGTATTCAAGCATTCAGATGAACTGACTTCCAATCCTAGTTCTGCCTCTTACTAGCTATATGACCTCAGGTTGGTAACTTAACTTCTCTGAGTATCGGTTTTCCCACCTGTACAATGGGATTAATATTAGTACTTAGTTCATAGCTTTGTTATAAATATTAAATGAGATCATGCAAGCCCAGCCCACACTTTGACTCAAGCAGCAGTTGCTGGAACAATCTTTTGTGGCCAAGATCATAAGGTCACAGGACTGGAAGGTTAGTCACAAAACCCAACCTAGCAACTTATGAGACAGAAACCATCTGTTGCAACTTTTCTCAGAGGATGGCTATGTAAACTGGCTCCACTTGGCTGAAGGAAGTGGGTAGGTGGTAGGTGGGAGTGGCAGGGATAGAAGAGAAAAGAGTTAAATGATTATCAGTTCCTCCTGGTGATTAAGAGCATAGACTTCCCAGAGTCAGACAGACTTGTGTTCAAATTCCAGCTCTGCACTCAGTGTCTGTGTGACCGTGAGCACACTACTAGACTCTCTGCCCCCCAGTTTCCTCAAGCGCAAAGTGGGCTAATGATATCTACAGTGTTGGAGGATTTCGTGAATAATGCATGTAAAGTGCTTAGCACAGTGCCGGTACCCAGCAAGCACATAACAAATGATGACGAACATGACTGTGAGGATGACGGGAGCTTTTCTGGTCTAGAGTCCTGCTCTTTCCACCTGAGGAGGTGGGAAGGAGACAGGGTAGGTACTGGGCAAAACTGGGTGCTGGTGAAGAAATAGATGTGTTAACTGAGGGCCTCATTTCTGAGCCACTCTTCTACTCCTGATCCCTATGTCTTCCCACCCTGCTGCCCAGTGCCTGGGAGCTGCCTAAAGCCCTTTGCTCCTAAACCATCCCAAGGGGTGGTTTGCCCCTCCGCTGTCTATACTACTTCCAGACTCCTATTCTTTCTGTTCAGCTTTGCCACAGCCAGGTTTGGGGAACACAGTCCATCTCAATGATTCACTCTAAGGTGTGAAGGACCACACAACTCCCTTCTACTTTTAAGGTCACCAGACTATTTCTTCTTTAACTCCTCCAAATTGGAAATTAGTTGAGTGAGAAGCAGTGGAAGGTAGAGGGTACTTAGAGCACAAGGCCCTCCATATTGCCCTGAAAAGAACCTGAAAGCCAAACCTGGGGAAAGGGGCAGGATCAGCAGGAGAGGAAGAATGTGTGGGTTCCCTAACCTCCCTACTGCACCCCACTTCTTTGCCTGAGAAAGTGAATCCTGATTCTAGAACGTGAGGCTAATGTTGCTACCCAAGGGAGAGGGCAACTCAGGACTGACACCCACCAAGCCAGGGTCAGCCCTAGATTCTGGCTCCCCACGCCCATTGTCAGCAGCAAAACTGGCTCCTAAAAGCGCCAAATCCTGGGAGGAAAAGTATCAGCAAATGCTAAAGTGACAGGAATCTTCTCATCCACCCTAGACTTTTCTATCATGAGAAAAAGAGGAACCTTGGAATTTTGGGAAATTAAAATTTTCAACCCCATTTACAGATGTAAAAAGCCTCTGGTTACTCGGGTATTGCATATTTGCATATTTGACTTTATATGTAGATTACAGATGAAGTTATGGCGTTGTGGACTATAATCATCATCTTACTAATCATCCCAATCATTTAATTTACAGTTCATTTGGCAGTTTCTTACACATTATTCGATTAAATTTAATCATCTTAACAACTTTGTCAAGTAGGTATTACCATTAATCCTCATTTTACAGTTGAGAAAACAAAGGGTGAGAATGTGAGTTTACTCAAGATCCCAGATCCAGTAACCTCTAGCTTTTGTTTTGCTTTTGTTTTTTGATTTAGGTGAGCGACTGTTAGAATGAACCGTTGAAATGTGCTGGGCTATGGACTTTGCATCTTCCAGTGTCAAGCATAATAAGCTATATTAATTTCCAGGAAAAGAGCTGAGAGAGAAAAAAGGAGACTAAATCTATGATTCATGATACAACTTATAGGGAAATTTGATCAGTCTAGTATTCCAAGTTTTATTTTGACCATCTTCTTTTTTTTCTTTTTCTTTTTCGAATCAAAGTGTAACCTATTGAAATAGACATGCTGCTTCTACTCTACATAAACATGAAGCTCTGTGTGTTACAAAGAGCTTAGAAGGATGGACCTCCTAATTAATTAGGGCCACAAAGTCTCTTTCTTATTTAAAGACATAGATATTTTAGGATGGGGAGCGAATGTTAAAGATAGTGTTTGTCTATATCAAAATACAAAGAAGCGTGAGATTGGTAGCTCCATGAAGGGCTTTGGGTGAGAATACAAAGGAGAGTGAAAAGGACATTGTTGTATGAGAATAAGATAAGCCACCCCAGTCAAGTGGAGGCTTTGGATGAAGTGTTTTTCTTACAAATTACAAAGCAAGGACAGAAGCAAAATAGACCATCAGTGGAATATTTCAACTAAGGGAGGACTTGGTACACTGGATATGCAAATTATTAGTACAGTATTTCAAAGATACTCTACCACATTGTCTTGGAGAAGTTGCTTAACCTATCTCATTTGCATTTTTCTTATCTGTAAAACAGGGGCTAAAACAGTACTTAACATTCAGGACCTTTAAGATTATTAAGTGAAAAAAAGTTATGTGAAGTGCCTACTATAGTGCCTGGCCTGAAGAAGGTCACAATAGATGTTGGCAACCCTGCCCTCCGCTATCCCCCACCACAGCCCTGCATGACATTCTGAAGCACTATAACTTTATGTAGACATTTATTGGAAATACAGTTTTCCAAAAAATACAAAGTGTGAAAAATTCTTGATTTTCCTTGCAAGTTAGAGGAAGATATTAGTGCCCTTCTTCCTTGATTTAATTCTGATACAAAAGAAAGATATGGTTAGGAATGTAGGAGAAGTGACTAGTTCATTTAGTCATTGATAATCCTGAAGAAGAGAAACATAAGGCAATCAGGCACATGGCTTCTGTTTTTAAGAAGGCAGATTTTTTTTTTAAAAATCAGAAAGATGATAGGTGAGATATCATGGCCAGATTTGCTAAAGAATATGGCTCAAAAAGGTTAAGAGTCTAAAAATGAAATAACCAACTAAATGAGAAATATGCTCATGTAATCACAAGTAATCTTAATGGATAAGAAAAGTGAAAGGCATTTAAAACACTCATTTGACCAGAGGGAGTTTGATAAGGAGCTCAGAAATTATGGGGGAGTTTTTTCTTTTATATTATATATTTCTCTATTTTCTAAAAATTTCTATGATGACCATAACTTTTATAAAATAAAAAAATTTCCCCAGGTATTTGTACAATAGAGAAAAAATGGTAAGTACTTGAGAAAATGTTTAGAAGCTAGGAGAATTCTTTTAAAAGTAGTGTCACTTGGGCTAAGTATCACTTGGAGATGAGGCATACAGGAAAAAATGCTAAAGATAACAAAAAAATGTTATTTTGGTTATGGTTCAGTGCAAGAACATGAACAGGGAGATGCACAGTGATAATGGATTTTACAAAGGAACTTTTACCTCTGAACTTCTATTTTGCTTCAATCTAGAAAAATTCAGTTCAATCAATTCAAACTAAAACATGTATCATTAAGAAGTCATTGAAACAGATGGGAAGTTATTAAGAGCCCCTGACTTTTCTAAATAAGTTTAAAGAACATTACAGAGATGATGTTCTTTAAATTCTCAGAGTTAGTAATCTAAATCATAAAATATGGGAGAGGATGGATTCAGGAAACTCCACATGAGGTTGATTCTTGGCAAATCCTTAAAATAAACATGAAAGATTTATTAGCACCTAGGACAAAAAAAGTCCCCAAGCACTTGAAACTGACATAGTTTTACTAAGTCAAGTTATATCAAATTACTCCAATTTGATATGGGGTCATTATGGGGAAGACATGCAGGAAGTTGTTAGAGTTAATAAATTTTGGTGGTCTCTCAAATATATAGAAATAGTGTACTTTATTTCAGCAAGAGGTTCACAAAATTTTTTGGTT
Organism: Lipotes vexillifer; assembly: GCF_000442215.2. Lineage (NCBI taxonomy): Eukaryota > Metazoa > Chordata > Mammalia > Artiodactyla > Lipotidae > Lipotes > Lipotes vexillifer. The sequence continues at coordinate 106,188 of NW_006783561.1, forward strand.
ATAGAAAATTTCAAACAAAAACAAAGAGAGCATGTACCATCAATAAAGTACACTGTACCCAGAAAAAAAACAAAACAAAACAAAACAGAATAGTATATAGTATAATAAACCTCTACATACCCATTACCCATCTTCAACATTTATCAATACATGTTCTGAGATTTCTGTTTCCTCTGTTACTCTCCCTTCCACCAAGCCTTTTTGTTGTTGGTATCGGAATTTTTTACAGCAAATCCCACATATGATGTAATTTTACTGGTAAGTACTTCAGTATGAGAAAGATGTATAACAAAGTCTTTCATGATATGCTTAGCAGTTGCTAAGGCTAAAATTCACGTGCACTCTAGCTGTTTTTTCCAGTGACAGTGTCTTGCTTGCTTGCTTGCCTGCCATCTTGCCAGGGTGCTGGCGTTGGGTTCAGTAGCTTTCTTTGGTATACCTTGGAATCCCTTACTCCACCTCTCCCCGCCAACCCCTGATGAAACCTCCTAGAGTGATTTTGAAGCTTGCTTCTTTGAGGAGCTGCTTAGGAATTCCCTTGCTGCTATTTCAACCCCCCTCCACCACTGTATTAAATAATCCGGAAGTCAGCTTCAGAAAGCTGGCTGGCTTCAGGGATGGTGAACCAGAGCTGCCTTTAAAAAGAAGCCTGGGGCTTCCCTGGTGGCGCAGTGGTTGAGAGTCCTCCTGCCAACGCAGGGGTACATGGGTTCGTGCCCCGGTCCGGGAAGATCCCACATGCCGCGGAGCGGCTGGGCCCGTGAGCCATGGCCGCTGAGCCTGCGCGACCGGAG
>NW_006783561.1:107484-117150 GCF_000442215.2 Lipotes vexillifer
TCAGACACACTCTGACAGCCGGGCACCCGCTGACCTGCATCCGGGCCCTGAGGCGGGGATAAAAAAAAAAAAAAAAAAAAAAAAAGGAGCCTGGAGGTAGCTGAGGGAATTGCCTGTTGGGAACAGACTGGAGGTGTGCTGCCCCACATACCTTCACTGTCTCTTATAAAAAGAGACGTATGGGTGGGATGTGTTGAGTTGTTTACAAAAATAGCGCAGAGAAAACCCCTCTGAAATCATGGGAAAAAGTCCCATGGTTGTGCCTTAAATATAAAGAATAAATTAGATACAGTGTTCACCCACTGTACCCCTAAAAGCTCTCACAACTTCTCTATTTTTAAAAAATATCAGCCATTAAGTGGGAGGTAGCAGTGGTTTTCAAAGTGTGGTCCCTGGACCAGCATCTGCAGCATTACCTAGAAACTTGTTAGAAGTGCACATTCTCTGGCCTCACCTCAGACGTACTGAATCAGAAACTCTGGGGATGGGGTCCAGCAGTTTTTGTTTTAATAAACCTTCCTGGTGATTCTGAGCAGGTTTATGGTTGAGAACTGGACTATAGGACTATAGAAACTATGTCTTTAGAAGGTTCTCTGAAAGTTGTACAGAGTCTGCCCTCTGACATAGGCCTGAACAGGAAAACTGCAAGCTGAAGAAACTTTGCCTGTAACCACTGAGCTAGGGTGGGGAGTGCGGTTGACATTTGCTTAGTAAAATAGGTCATGTGGCAGGAGAGAAAAACTACTAATAGAGAAGAGCAAAACCAAGTGGAATCAGAATGACAAGGTAGTGGCCAGTACACTCGTTGTTACAAAACTAGAAAGTTCCTATTCAAATGACTATAGTTACTAATACATACCTACATAGAAAGGAATAAGATATGAATTGAGGTTTTCTTTTAATGTGCTGTATTTTGTTTCACCTTGGAGACGTAGCTTGTGAAAATATTTTGTCTAGTAGGTCTGGTCAGTCCTTAATTGAAGCTCTATGTTGACAGGAAAATAGAAACTTGCTGAATTTTAAAAACATGATTTGGCTGCTACATAATTGGAGTTTTGTGGTAAACAATCACAGATGCCAGAAGTGTGAAAAAGTTATGATCTTAATCATAACCATATTGACCATAACAACAACAGCAATAATAATCATAACTACAGTTACCATTTATTGAATGCCTACTGTGTGCAGACACTGCTGTGTGCTTGGCACTAGGGATAAAGTTGTGGATAAGCAGACCTGGTCCTCTCAACCTTGGCTACATCTTAGTTGCACCAGGAAGCCATTAAAAATTAACAATGCCCAGGCTTCATCTCAGTGATTCTGATTTAATTAGTCTGGGATGGGACTCTCAGGTTGGTATTTTCACAAAGTTCTCCAGTGACTCTAATGTGCAGCTAGAATTGAGAATGACTGATGAGGTGAAAGACTTAAGCATGTAGCTAATTAATTACAGTAGCCTTAAGTGATATGAGGAAAAATTTAGAGTGCTGTGAGGAGTGCCGGCTAGTGTGGAGTTCATGGAAGGGGGTCTCTGAGGCATCCTTGAGGAAGGACTTGCACCTGGAATCTGAAGGCCAAGCAGAATATAGCTAAGCAAAGAGAGTGGGAGGAGAATGTTCTAGGCAGAGTTAAAAAATTGTACGGGGGCCCAGTGGCAGGGGAAGAAAAGTGAAGTGAGGGCTGAAAGGAGGCAAAGAGTGAGGGAAGGGTGGTGATAAGGGAAGCTGGAAACCCAAGAAGGGGCAAGACAAGTAGGACCTATGGGTTACATGAAGGATTGTGGTCTTTATTCTAAAGTAATGGGAAGCTATGAAGGGTTTTAAGTAACTAGTGGGTGATGTGATCATATGGAGACTTTGAAAAGGTCACTGCGGCTGCAGTGTAGCAAACAAATTGTCGAGAGGCAAGAGTGGATGCAAGGAGACCAGTTAGGAGCCTGCTGTGGGAGGTGGTGGTGGCTGGACAAAGAAGGTGGCAGGGTGATGGAGGGGGGGCGTGGGCATCAGAATCTTTGGGAGGTAGAATCCCAGGACTTGACACAAGCTCTCAGTAACATTTGCTGAATGAGCGGGCTCCTTGGATGTGAAGGACAAGGGTGAGGAAGGAATGGAGTATGATGCCATTGTTCTTGGGTCACAACTGGATGGGTAGTAGAGATGCTCACTGACCTATGGGCATTGAACTATGGAGAGCTGGGGGAGGAACAGGTTTGGGGAGAAGGGGAAAGCATGAATTCTGTTTGGGCAGAAAAGGTTTGAGGTGCCTGTGAGTTATCCAAGGTGAAAGGTCAAGGAGGCAGCTGAAAGGTCAGGAATACATATGTCTGGGCTAAATATAAGTTAGTGTATTTCCCACATATGGACAGTGCTAACCGAGGCCATGGGACTGGTTGGGATCACTCTAATCATTCTTTTCATACAGAGCTCACTGCATCTTCACATCAGCTTCCCAAATTAAGTGATGGATGTTTTTAAAATTTCAGTCTAGAAAATGAAATTTAGAAAGGCTAAGTAACTTTCTCAGGTCACACAGCTAGTTAAGAGGCAGGGGTGAGTGTCCATCCTACGGGATAGTTATAATAATCAAAAACAAGGAAATAGATGCATTATTACCTAATCATACTGCTTCTCTTAGAATGACTCACTGTCAGAGACAATGTAGTTAACCATGCTTGCTTAGAAAGGACCAGCTAAATGTGTAGTTCCTTCTATTATACACTTATCATCTGAGTCTATTATTCTTGGTAATTCAGCGAGAAAGTATTCCGTGGAGTTTATGACTAAGCTCTGGGATTCAGATTTGGGATTTACTGCCTAAACATCTGTCCTCTTGCTTCCTACAATACATGCAAACTGAAGTCGAGTTGCCTGGCAGCTCACTAAAAATAGTCAGAGCCATAGAGTTGAGAAGTTAAAACACATTTGGAATAATCAAATAAATCTCCCCTTTTCTTGAGGGAAAACATTGTGTACTAAAAATTCAAATCAGTCTTATCCATTCATTTATTCAACTGACATATGGAATACTGACACAGACCAGACCCTTTGCTGGTTTCTGGAGATCTAAAAAGGTATACTGTGTTCTCAAGGTGCTCAGTCCCATAGAGGAGACTGACACAGGTTAAAGGCCATTATAGCATTGTGGGAGGGAAGCTATGAGACAGATGCAAAGGAGGGTATTAAATCCATCATTAGAGGAGGGGCAAGAGGCTTTCAGGAAGACTTTCTGGAAGTGGTGACACATAAACATTATCCTCAGCTTCAGTTTCTTCATAAGGTGCAAAAAGATAAAGAAGAGAGCTTCAGGCAGAAGAAAAAAGCAGGAACACTGTACAAGACATGAAGATATGAAAAAGAAGGGCCAATTTAGAGACTAACACCTTGAACTACACCTGAATTGTGTGGGGACTTGGCCTTAAAATTGTGGTTAAAGAGTTTAACTTTTATTTTGAGACACATGGGAATCATTGAAGACGTTCACGCTGGTGGGGTCATATAATCAGGTTTGCATTTTTAGGATGATCGTGGTAGCTTCAAAGTAGAGGACCGATTAGAAGGGGAAGAGCCTAGGTGTGGGGATGCCTCTACAGAAGCTATTGTAGAAGTCCAGGCAGGAAATAGATAATTGCAAAGATTTGGGAGATGTTTAGTGGGCAGAATCAGTAAAACCTCGGCGGGAGTTTGCTTGGAGGGAGAAGGGAGAGTGTGGGGAGACTGGGGGCATGGTGCTGACCTTCACTGAGCAGATTATACAGAACAGTTGGAGTGGGAAAGAAAGTTTAGTTTTAGACATGGTGATTTTGGCTGCAGAACATCAAAGCAGGTATGTTCAGTAGGTGAATAGAATTATAGATTTGGAGCTCCAGATAAAGTCCTGTACTGGAGATACAGATCAGGGGGTCATCCCAATAAAGTTTAGGGAGCCATCACCATTCAGTTGGTCGTTTGTGTATGAAGTGACATGAGCCAAGTTTCCAAGATGGAACACTGTGGAACATCCCTATTTAAAGGGTATGGTGAGAAAAAGGTGCCAGCAAAGTAAGGGTCAGAGAAGTAAGAGGACTATTAGAAGAGTCTGGTGTCATGGGAGCCAAGAAAAGAGAGTTTATATAGTAAACAGTGTCAAATTCTATAGGAAATGGAAAAGCATCCATCGGATATTTGTGTGAGTGGCATTAGTAGAATGGTGGGACAGAAGCCAGGTGTGGTGGATCAAGGAGTGAGTAGGTTGTGGGAAGGTGGAATTTAGGAATGCACAGAGTGCAAGGAGGAAAACAGAACAAGTCAGAGGAAGTCAAATCTTAAGAGCTGGTGTGGCCTGTATCAGCTCACTGGGAGGCTGGAGGCAGAGAGCCGAAGGCAAGAGAAATGGAATGAACGTCCCTGCGCTGTATAAAGCTCTGAGAAAAGGGGGAGTGGCCTTTCTCCACCCTGTCCTAAGAGCCTTGGTGGTGGTGGGCCCAGGAGCGTCTTTGTTATCTGATTTAGCTATCCCATCCCTGAAGACGGTCTACCAATGCAGCATTCTCAGAGGTCAGTTCTCGGCAACAAAGACTTTCCTGGAAGGTGGAGTAAAATTTTTCTCTTCAACTCTTGCATTCCCCAGAGTCTCTGGGTGTGTACGAATTTTTATAAAGAATTTCAAATATTTTAGCCACCATTTCCAAGGACCATAAAGTATGGTTCCTTGTATGGTATCCTTGTGTGGTATCCTGAGCTTTTGCTGAGGTGGAGACACTTTCCCCTCCATTCAAAACATTATTATAATTCCAAAGAAGGGAAAGTATATGGGATCCCTCTTGTCTGCTTTGACCCCCTAAAGTGTGCTTCCTTGTCTGGCTGAACCCCTCCTACCTGGGTGAGTCTGAGCAAATAAGAAAGCAGCCCGCCTGGGTGTGAGCAAGAAGTGCATAGACTGTGCTGTACATGTGGCTCCTGTGGTCTCCGCATCACATCGGTATTCTACAGGCAGCCTGCGTCTCACAGGGAGAGACAATCTATTTCACTTTGTGGAATAAAGAAAATGAGAATCCCGTGAAACCAAACATGCATATGAGTATCTATATGTGGCCTAATACCCCCTATTGTTTAACAATGATTAGCTCACTTTTCACCTTGTAGAAAAATCATGGCAAGATAACTTGAACATGAAATCATAGTAGGGGGTTAGTTTGATTAACTTTGAGGAGTCATCCTACATCACTATGGAGGAAGAACTTTCAGGGAAGTGACCATGAGCCAAGTCACCTTCTCCCCCCAAGGCTGTGCTAGAGGCGCAGTTCTTTTAGTTGCCTTTTAGTTGCCTTTTCACTCCCTGCAGATGACCTTGCCTCACCATATTCACACATCTTTCTTCATTCAGTATACAAAATTGAGTAGGACATCACTTTCTTAGTTGCATTCTGGATTCGAGGAAATACTGAAGTCACAAGATTGAAAATACTTTTTTTTTAAAGTGTGGGCGATTTTGGTAGGAGCTGCCCTCATCTGTTATGGGTTGATCTTATTAGTTTTTCTTTAAGGAAGACACTTTCTCCAAGGTCCAGGAACCTTTCTTTAACCCCTCCTGCTTTCCACCTCACTAAATGAATACAGAAAATAGGCTTTAAAAAATCTAGGGTACTCTTGGATTGCCCCTCCCAAATATCAGTTGTGTCTGTCACATCCTTGAAAGGAACTAGATACTAATCAATTTAAGATTGAGCTCTCACATAAGCATCTAAAGTGCAGATACTCTGTGTTGATTGTTGAAGAGAGCTGCTTAGGTACCAGATGATCTGTGACAGAGTTACCATGGACATTTAGAAACTTGATCATATCTTATTCAGAGAGCTGTTCCCTCTTCTATTGATACATGACAGCAGAGGTGCCAAATTTCCCTTAAAATAAAGCTTTTAATCCACCCAAAGCCCGGCCAAATGAGACCTGACGATTTTGCACTAAAGAATACAAAAGAGATGACATTGATCTGGGAAGACTGAATGAGTGGGGACCCAGAGATGGATGCTTGGACTAATTAAGTTGGTGAGTGGCTGGCACAGTGGTAGAGTGGGCAGAGGATCAGCAAAGTTGACATCAAACCACCAACGCATCTCTTCCCATTTAGCCTATGCCCACCTTCCAGGTTCCTAGCATCTTTGCCACTTTAATCCAAACTGGAAACCCTCTGTAGATTCTTTCTCTTCAACTCAGAGCCTTTGGGTTTTCAGGAATTTTTATTAAGAATTTTTGATTGCTCAGAGAATTAAGGAAGGAAGAGAGGGAAGGGGGAGAAGGAGGAGGAGAAAGAAGGGAGGGAGTAAGGAAGGTCACATGGTAAAATACTTTATGAATTGCTCAAAGCAAAAGGGCATTAACATGCAGGCCCGGGACTCTATCCTTGGGGGCACCTGCCTACAGGGTTAGCCTTTGGCTGGTGTCTGGGAGCTTGGGTTTGGGGAGGGTTCTCACTATTCTGAGAATTAAGGAAATGGCTTGCTGTGCCTGGACTGTTTGTGCAGGTAGTGAGGTTTGTGTTGGGCATCTGCTTTCCAGCTGGAGTCTGGAATCTTGATGTATGCTGGATGGTAGGTGCCTGTGTGACTGGCCCCCAGTGAAGGCCCTGTGCTCTGGTGAGCTTCTCTGATAGACAATATTTCACATGTGTTATCACAACTCATTGCTGGGGAATTAAGTGTGTCCTGTGGTCTCCACTGGGAGAAGACCCTTGGAAGCTTGCACCTGGTTTCCCCTAGACTTTGTCTCATACTTCTTTTTTCTTTGTTGATTTTTCTTCATGTTCTTTGACTGTAATAAATCTTAGTCATGGGTTATCTCTATATGCTAAGTCCTGTGAGTCCTCCTAGTGAATCTATAACTTTTCAGAGATGTCTATGCCTTTACCCAGTGGGAACATACTGTTCACATAGTTCCACATCTTGCCTTTCACAATATAAAATGTTTTGAAGACCGTTTGCATCAACATTCATAGATCTCAATCTTTTCCATGCCTGAATAGTATTATGTATAACTGTACTAGAATTTATATATTCAGATCTCAATTAATGGACCTTTAGTAACTTTTATTATTGCAATTACAAATAATGCTGCATTGAACATTCCTATACATGCATCTTTTCATACATTGATAAGTATTACCAGCAGGTTAAATTCCTAGAAGTAGAATTCTTGGGTCAAAGGATATATATGCTTTGCTCTTTGATAGATATTGCAAAATTGCCCCCCACCAAAGAGGCTGTGTGGATTTTTACTCCCATCAACGTGGAAGAAGTGCCTGTTTCCCCATATTTTTGTTGATATATATTTCTTTATCAAATTTTCAATAAAATTCACCCTTTTTAGGTGTACAGTTCCGTGAATTTTAACAGATGTATGTAGTCTTGTAACTACCACCACGATCAAGATATAGAATGTTTCCATCATCTCAGAAAGTTCCCTTGTGGGCCTTTGTAGTCAATCCTCAGTTCCTGAAACTGCGTATTGATCTGATTCCTGTCCTTAGTTTTGCCTTTTTCAGAATATCATATAAACGAAATCACACATAGTCTTTTGAGTCTGGCGTCTTTCACTTAGCATAATGCTTTTGAGATTCATCCATGTTGTTGCATTTATGAGTAGTTTACGCCCTTTTTGTTGCTGAATAGAATTCCATTGTATCACTATTTGAGTACATTTCACTAGTTGATGCGCACTTGGGTTGTTTTGAGTTTTTGGTGATTAATAAATCTGTTAGAAATATTTAGGTACAGGTTTTTGTGTAGACATGTCTTCACTCTTTTTGGGTAAATACCTAAGAGTAGGATTGCCTGGTCATATGGTAAGTATATGTTTAACTTCATAAGAAACTACCAAACTCTTTCCAAAGTGGCTGAGCCATTTTGCATCCCCAGCAGCAGTGTATGAGAGTTCCAGTAGCTCTGCATCCTTGCCAACATTTGGTATTGTCAGGTATTTTTTTGCCATTCTAATGAGTATGTAATAATATTATATATTTATCAAACTTTAAAAAAACTTTGCTATTCTAAGTAATAAAAGGTATCTCGGGCTTCCCTGGTGGCGCAGTGGTTGAGAGTCCGCCTGCCGATGTAGGGGACACGGGTTCGTGCCCCGGTCCGGGAAGATCCCACATGCCGCAGAATGGCGGGGCCCGTGAGCCATGGCCACTGAGCCTGCACGTCCGGAGCCTGTGCTCCACAACGGGAGAGGCCACAACAGTGAGAGGCCCGCGTACCGCAAAAAAAAAAAAAAAAGTTATCTCAATTTTCATTGACTACATTTCTTTAAGTTAGGGTAATTAGAATACTTCTAATATGTTGAAAATATTTCTTTTTCTTTAAATTGCCTATTTATGTTCTTTGCCCATTTTTCTACTAGATGGGTTGATCATTTTCTTAATGATTTTTAATGACTCTGTATATTAAGGAAACCAACTATTTCATAGTCGTTGCAAACATTTTCCTCAGTTTGTTATTTTTTACTTTGCTTATGGCATATTCTGCTGCAGAAATATTTTTATGTTGCTTCTGACTTTTGTACCTCATAGGTACAAAAATGAGGAGGTAGAAATAAGATAACTTACAAATGTGAGATGTAGAAGACAGGGGGCTGTAAGGCTGGGAAACGTGGGTGAATCAGTTCACCCCATCCCCACTCTGACCCCCACACTAGTGATATTTGGCCAGCACAGATTGTCTCAGTCTTTCTCACCAGCAACACATACCCAACGCTTGTTGACAAACGCAGCCTCTTTGAGAAAAGGTAGAATCCCCAGGGCACAATTCTTCAATTTCAGATGTGGAAGATGATTTGTTTAGTGGGAGCAATGTGTTTATTGCAGAGACCATCAATGCACGAGATTGTTAACACTTGTTGGCTGAGAGACGGAATTCCTGTCTGCAGTCTCAATGATATCACTCTGCCGGAAACAACCCTCCTCCTTGCCAACCCTATACTTGAGTATGGGATTCGACGATGTCCGCAAAGACCTATTGTGCTCCATGCAGTCTATGGGTAAAAGAATTCAGGAAAGGCCAGAAGGGGTGTGGGTGAGGAGGTAGATGGAAATGTGGGAGGAAGTGAGGAGAAGGAGAGAGAGGGAAGGAGATTCCTTTGCTTCCTTATTTCCCACACTCAGATCCTCTGTTGGCATTTGATTTTTGCAGTCATTAACGTTTTTAGAGTCAGGCACATCAGTGCCAAGTCAGTTAGTTACTTGCTGCTAATCTGAGAAGAGCACAGCCCACAGCAAAAAGAATGGTGGGATGGAGAGTGTGGGATTGGCAGAGTCTGATTTGCAGGAAGAGCTTGTTGTGCACTCCCACCCCGGTTCCACTGCCCTGGGTCACTAAATGGGCTCTTCCCACCCGAAGCTGAACTTCTGAGGCGCCCACTCAGGATCAGCCAGTCTACTTTGTTAGGATAAATGCACTCCTTTTCTAACTAAAGAGCTGTGAACTGGGATGAACCAGCTAATTAACATCTCAAAGAGCAGAAACAAAAGATCATTAAGTAAAAGCAAGTAACTTTCTCTGAAGTCTTGGGTTCAAGAGATCAGTGGAACAGGACCATGGGTATTTACTCAATAACCTGTCTCTCTACCTCTCTCTCTAGTCGTCGTCGTCGTCGTCGTACCCCCCCCCCCCCCCCCCCCCCCCCCCCCCCCCCCCTC
>NW_006783561.1:117160-125658 GCF_000442215.2 Lipotes vexillifer
TGCTCTGGCTCCTTCTCCCAAGTCTGAGTCTATCTTGTTTTCCCTCCCTCTCCTTTTCACCCTTTAACTAACTGGTCATCATTGAGGCCTTGAAGTACATTTTTAGTATTTGTCTATTTATTGACATTGTACTGACTTCCTCGACTTAAAAGCAGCCAGGAAAAAAACCCCACCAAATTAAACTGCTTTATCCTCAAACTTGACTCTGGATTTATTAATTGGGAGAATATGGGGGGTGTGTGAAATGTAAGATCTTTCTATTTGAACAGAACTTTGGGTGAGTTCTTTTCCTGAGAAGGAATGAAGCTGAGTAATTTCTATGCATCTCTAACGCAGGGCAGTGCTTGAGGCAGTGGAGTGGAGTTGAGAGACTTGGATCCAGTCACTGCTCTGCCAATTGCAAGCTGTGTGACTTTGAGCAAGTCCCTTAACCTCCCTAGGAACGGTAATCCCAGCCTCTGCCTCTTAGCTGCTAGCTTCTGACCATCAGGGACCGAGAGACTTCATATTTTATTTTATTTTTTCACATCTTTATTAGAGTATAAATGCTTTACAATATTGTGTTAGTATCTGCTGTACAACAAAGTGAATCAGTTATATGTATACATATGTCCCCATATCCCCTCTCTCTGAGCCTCCCTTCCACCCTCCCTATCCTACCCCTCTAGGTGGTCACACAGCACCGAGCTGATCTCCCTGTGCTATGCAGCAGCTTCCTGCTAGCTATCTATTCTACATTTGGTAGTGTGTATATGTCAGTGCTACTCTCTCACTTCGTCCCAGCTTCCCCTTCCCCCACTGTGCCCTCCAGTCCGTTCTCTAAGACTTCATATTTTAAAAATATAACATTGTCTGGTGTCATCAGTGACAGCAGTCCAGACAACCCCTTCAGCCAAATCCTCAAAGTCAGTCACTTTTCACTTCTGGATAATGAGGTTGGCGTCTACGTACAGCTCTAGTACCACACAACAGGCACTGTACTAAGCCTCAGTCATGTGGTGTAGGGTAGGGTGGGGGCTAAAAGCCTGGCCTCTGGATCCAGAATGCCTGACTTTAATTCCTGGTCCCAACATTTACATCAGTGTAAGTTTGGGCAATCTTCTTAAGCTCTCTCTGACTCAGTTTCCTCACCTGTAAAGTGACAATAATGAGGATAATAATAGTACCTGTAATTTGTGACCTTATTTGGAAGTAAAGTCTTTGCAGATGTAATTAAGGATCTTGAGATCATTCTGGCTTTAGGATGGGCCCTAAATCTAATGACTGGTGTCCTCCTAAGAGAAAGGAGAGGGAAATTTGATACACACAGAGACAGGGAAAAAGGCCATGTACAGACAGAGGCAGATATTGGAGTGATGCAGCCATAAACCAAGGAATGCTGGGAGCTACCAGAAGCTGGACAAAGCAAGAAAGGAATCTCTCCAGAGTCTTTGGCCCTGTTGGCACCTTGATTGTGGACTTCTGGCCTCCGGAATTGTGAGAGAGTAAAATTCTATTGTTTTAAGTCACCATGTTTGTGGTAATTTGTTGTGGCAGCTCTAGGAAACTGATACAGATGATGATAATAGTACTACCTCACAGGAGTGTTGTGAAGGTTAAATTAGTTGCTGTGTTTAAAGTGCTGAGAGCAGAATCTGGAATGCATCGAGGGCTCTTTTGTAGGTTGTTATGTAAATTGTTTGCTCACTGACTCTTACCTAGCAACCCTATGAATTCCGTACTATTGTGACTCCCATTTTTCATGCAAGGAGTTGGAGGCTTAGAGAGACTGAGCAAAGGCGAGGTTGTTTGGACTCTGCTCTAGCTTGAGCCACCCTTCAGAAGTCTGTGGAGTTTGGCTTTCTACTGATGGATCCTGGTGACTGTTGGCTTGGTGACCCCTCATAATGGTGCTCTCTCAGCAAAGATTCACCAGTCCTGGGTCACCAAGAAGCCCAGAAGGTATAGAGAAGACCTATCACAATATGGTACTTGCTCCTCCTGGATGTGTCTTCTCAGCTCTGGTCTTGGCACAAGCAGAGCCACGCTCAGTCCACACTTGACTGTGTGGTTGTCCTATGACCTGACTTCATGGGGGTGCCTCAGCACCTCATCACAAGAGACGGGTGTGCCGCCTAAAAGACCACACCCTTCCTGTCCAGGTACTTCAAAGGTTCCTGGTGGTTCCTTGTTTACCCCTATGGTGCTGAGTGTAAATTACACAAATGATTAGAAGTAAGTCGGATCACTTAGAGTAAGATAAAAAAGCCCTCACCAGAACCTGCAAGGCCTCACAAGCAAGGCACCCAGTGACCCCACCCCTGACCATCTCTTACTATTTTCCCCTTCATCATTCATCCAGCCACACTGGCCTTATGGCCAGGCACTGTTCCACCCCAGGTCCTTTGCACATGCAGTTCCAGTTCCCTTAAATTCTATTGCCCAAGTGGTATGCTTGCTTTCTCTTTATTCCTATCACTTTTAATATCACCATCTCAGGTCTTTCCTAATTACCCTATCCTGCCTCTTCACCTGCTTTTTCTCTCTCCTTAGCACTTATAATTATGTAACATACCATAAATGTTACTTATCTTGCTTATTGTCTTTTCTTTCAGACTAACATCTAAGCACCATGAGGATGGGGATGTTTATTTGATTTGTTCACTACTGTAGCTCAGAGCCTAGGGCAGGTCTAGTGAATAGTATAATGCATTCAATAAATAATTGTTGACTAATTGAACAATGAATGAAACAACAACTATAGGACTCCCAAACCGAAATCGGCCAATCCATTAAATATCTAGAGGTAGCACATGAAGAGAGGGCTACTGGAACAATTGAACTTTGAAGCATACGGAGGGGAGCTTGATTTTGAAGGTGACAAGGAAAAAGATTTGGTGGAGAAAGAGGGGAATAGAATTCCAACTGAAGGAAATCTCATGTTGACAAATGTCACAATCCAAAATTCATTTATTCATTCAACTAGTGATATAGCAATGAGTGAGCCAGAAAAAAAAGTCCCTTCACTTAAGGAACTTACAGTCTAGTGGTCATAATGTCAGGCATTATGATGTCGGGCACACACATCTGCTTATTGGAATGGTGAGACGGGAAGGGCTTAAATTTCTGAAGGGCTGAGGGGTCCAAGTAGACCAGTGAGGCTTTCATCTGGCAAGCAGAAGGAAGCTACATTAAATTCTTAATTAGGGAGAACCCTGGGAATGTCAATTATGGAGGAATTCTGCAGCCGCATGAAGGATGGATTCTGATAGGAAAGGGAAGTAGGGAGATAGCAGAAAGGGCTGTTGTAGAAGAGGTGGGGGTGACTGGAACAGGGGGTTGGACATCACCATAGAAGGGGTTGGGTCTAAGGGCCCTGGAATGAAGCACCTGGGAAAAGAGCTTAAAGCCCTTGAGTGGGAGAACAATGTCAATGCGCGTCACCAAGAACTCCCCCGTGATGCAGAGGAAGGAAGATGGCAGAAAGGGCAGAGACTCTAGGAGTTGGGGAAATGGCAAAGCCAGATTAGGACCAGTCCCCTGAGCTTCAGTGATTCTTCCATCACTGGGCTGTGTAAACACAGGAAGGACCACAGCACTGCACTGATGTTTACTCTCCAGTGCTTGTCTGTATTGGCTGCTTTGTTCTCTATGTGACAAGCCAAGCTTGGTCCGGATGTGACCCATCAGAAGTTGGAAGTGATTTGAATCTAGTGAGTCTCACTGATTCCCCAGAGCAAAACTTTAGTTGTTTTTGCCAAAAACCCACCACATCTGTCAACACCCCAAATCTTTTTATTAATGGAGTAAAATTTTAGGATAATACACCTTTGGTATCATGAAGTAGAGATGCTGGGATTTCTCTGTGTAGCAGAATTTTGACTAAGGACAGATTACATAATTTTAATCATTAATAGGATGCCAACTGTGGATGTCATGATGGCTGTTTCTGTAAGAATGAAAAAGAATCAGCTTTTTTTTTTTTTGCCTCTGACATAGCTAATTGGCTTGAAATCAGTCTGTGTTTTCTCAGAGCTTGGGTTTCCTTCACTTTTGTCTCTGTCAAGTGAAGAGCTGGCATTTCTACCTGGCTCTCACCTCAAACAGAAAAGCTTTCTCATTTGTCATATGAAAGAAAGGAGGAGAATGGGAGGGAAGTGGCAGGAATTCTCCAGGATAGTGAGGCAAGTCAAAGGAAAACAAATACAACACTTTGCTGCTAGATATTTTTGGTAAAAATGTTCCTTGAAATTGTTTTTTGAAATACTGTTTCACATTGTATGATATAAGTCATGTTTCTGTTATCCACAAGGGAAATTAACGGCGTTTCAGGGGGAAATACAGTCATTGTGAATTTTCTGTAACAGAACTTGATGTAGCAGTCATGGCATCTGAAAGAGCTCTGGGGCCTGGGAAGAGAGGGCAGTTACTGAAGTGGTTCCCTTTTATGAATACATCCTAGATATGTCCACCTGGAGCCCCGCATCTGCTACCACTTCCTAAGAAGAGTCTGGCTTCCTCCATGTGATAAGGGCTTTTGAAAATTACCTGCCATGGTTCATAGGAAACACAGTATTTTAATTATTCCTCTCTGGGTAATCTAGTCGGTCACATGAAAAACAAACTTAGCCATTATTTTTTTGATAATACAGCTTTTGAAAATTGTGTATGAAAAATTCCTAAACTTCCTCTCTGATCTAAGTTCTTTTTCTTATATCTTTAATAAGACAAATATGATCAAAGCCTTGAATATATTCTAATAATATGGATATCATTGCAAAAACTGAGCAAATGTGGAAAAGTATACTTCCTTATTTTTATTCTCTATTTTTTTTACTAAAGTACAGTTGATTTACAGTGTTGTGCTAATTTCTGCTGTACAGCACAGTGACTCAGTTATACACACATATATGCATTCTTTTTTTACATTCTTTTCCAATATGGTTTATCTAAGGAGATTGGATATAGATCCCTGTGCTATACAGTAGGACCTTGTTGTTTATCCATTCAAAATGTAATAGTTTGCATCTACTAACCCCAAACTCCCAGTCCATCCCTCTACCTCTCCCACTCCCCCTTGGCAACCACAAGTTTGTCCTCTATGTCTGTGAGTCTGTTTCTGTTTTGTAGATAAGTCCATTTGTGCCGTATTTTAGATTCCACATATAAGTGATATCATATGGCATCTGTCTTTCTCTTTCTGACTTACTTCACTTAGTATGATAATCTCTAGTTGCATCCATGTTGCTGCAAATGGCATTATTTTGTTCTTTTTTATGGCTGGGGAGTATTCCATTGTATATATATACACCACATCTTCTTTATCCATTCATCTGTTGATGGACATTTAGGTTGTTTCCATGTTTTGGCTATTGTGAGTAGTGCTGCTATGAACATAGGGGTGCATGTGTCTTTTCTTTTTTTTAATCTTTATTGGAGTATAGTTGCTTTACAGTGTTGTGTTAGTTTCTGCTGTGCAACAAAGTGAATCAGCTATATGCATACATATATCCCCATATCCCCTCCCTCTTGAGCCTCCCTTTCACCCTCCCTATCCCACCCCTCTAGGTCGTGCAAAGCATCGAGCTGATCTCCCTGTGCTATGCAGCAGCTTCCCACTAGCTATCTATTTTACATTTGGTAGTGTATATATGTCAGTGCTACTCTCTCACTACATCCCAGCCTCCTCTTCCCCCGCTGTGTCCTCAAGTCCGTTCTCAACATCTGCATCTTTATTCCTGCCCAGGTTCATCAGTACCATTTTTCTAGATTCCATATATATGAGTTAGCATGCAGTATTTATTTTCTCTTTCTGACTTACTTCACTCTGTATGACAGACTCTAAGTCCATCTACCTCACTACACGTAACTCAATTTCGTTCCTTTTTATGGCTGAGAAATATTCCATTGTATATATGTGCCACATCTTCTTTATCCATTCATCTGTCAATGGACATTTTGGTTGTTTCCATGTCCTGGCTATTGTAAATAGTGCTGCAGTGAACATTGTGGTACATGACTCTTTTTGAATTATGGTTTTCTCAGGGTATATGCCCAGTAGTGGGATTGCTGGGTCATATGGTAGTTCTATTTTTAGTTTTTTAAGGAATCTCCATACTGTTCTCCATAGTGGCTGTAGCAATTTACATTCCAACCAACAGTGCAAGAGGGTTCCCTTTTCTCCACACCCTCTCCAGCACTTATTGTTTCTAGATTTTTTGATGATGCCCATTCTGGCCGGTGTGAGGTGATACCTCATTGTGGTTTTGATCTGCATTTCTCTTAATGATTAGTGATGCTGAGCATCTTTTCATGTGTTTGTTGGCAATCTATATATCTTCTTTGGAGAAATGTCTATTTAGGTCTTCTGCCCATTTTTGGATTGGGTTGTTTGTTTTTTTGATATTGAGCTGCATGAGCTGCTTGTATATTTTGGAGATTAATCCTTTGTCAGTTGCTTCCTTTGCAAATATTT
This sequence comes from Lipotes vexillifer, assembly GCF_000442215.2. Taxonomy (NCBI): domain Eukaryota; kingdom Metazoa; phylum Chordata; class Mammalia; order Artiodactyla; family Lipotidae; genus Lipotes; species Lipotes vexillifer. Next base: position 123,615 of record NW_006783561.1, read on the forward strand.
TCTCCCATTCTGAGGGTTGTCTTTTCATCTTGTTTATGGTTTCCTTTGCTGTGCAAAAGCTTTTAAGTTTCATTAGGTCCCATTTGTTTATTTTTGTTTTTATTTCCATTACTCTAAGAGGTGGGTCAAATAAGATCTTGCTGTGATTTATGTCATACAGTTTTCTGCCTATGTTTTCCTCTAAGAGTTTTATAGTGTCTGCCCTTACATTTAGGTCTTTAATCCATCTTGAGTTTATCTTTGTGTATGATGTTAGGAAATGTTCTAATTTCATTCTTTTACATGTAGCTGTCCAGTTTTCCCAGCACCACTTATTGAAGAGGCTGTCTTTTCTCCATTGTATATTCTTGCCTACTTTGTCAAAGATAAGGTGACCATATGTGTGTGGGTTTACTTCTGGGCTTTCTATCCTGTTCCATTGATCTATATTTCTGTTTTTGTGCCGGTACCATACTGTCTTGATTGCATGTATCTTTTTGAATTATAGTTTTAGTTTTGTCTGGTTACATGCCAGCAGTGGGATTGCTGGATCATATGGCAACTCTGTTTTTAGTTTTCTGAGGAACCTCCGTACTGTTTTCCATAGTGGCTGCACCAACTTACATTCCCACCAGCAGTATAGGAGGGTTCCCTGGAAAAGTACACTTTCAACTGTTCATTGATAATAATGAGTTAGTAAATATTCTCATTAAGAAAAGGAAGAAACAACTAGAGTCACATCAATCTATTTCCCACCTTAGGGCTTTTGCAGTTGATACTTCCTCTTCCTGGAATGTTCTTTCTCCTTCTCATAGCTGCTGTTTTCTCATCATCCAGGTCTAAGCTCAAACATCACCTTCTCAGAGAGCCTTTCCTGACCGTCAGTCTAATCTCCCCACCCCAACTCTGCTGCAAGTCACTCTGTAACATTCCTTGGTTTTAATTTCTCCTCAACACTTTTCATGACCTGAAGTCACTTATTTGCATACTTCTTTTCTGGTTCATCTATCTCCCCAACTAGATGTGAACTCCAAAGATCAGGGACCTTGTTGGTCATTTTCATTGGCTACTAAGATTAGTGCCTGAATGGATGGAAGGAAAATGATATAATCAAAATTGTTATATTTACGGAAACGAATAGGTAGACCTTTTGGACAGTTTGAAGGAGGAAAGCATTCAAAGTTCTATTATAGTAGAAACATTGCTGCAGTGTTGCAACCCTTGAGTATTAGATATGTAATGTTCGTCTAAAACGTGCTTGCTGTAAGCTGTGTTTGTCAATATCACGACTTTGGGAAGTGAGGTAGGTAGTACTCAGGTAGGTAGGTAGTACTTAGGGGGCTCTTTTCCAGATTCCAGAGCCCTGGCAGCAAAAAGGACGTTTCTGCCACATCAGGATGTTTTGGCTTCAAGGTCTTCAAATCATGACTCTGATTGGATCAAAGCGTAAATCTCATGGGAGGATCAGATCAGGGTTAGCTGTTTTAGCAGCTCAAAATGCTTTAAGAACTCAAGTTCTTTCCATCTCTCTGCTCAGCCGTCCTTGGCTGGACAGTGTCTGAGGAAGAAGAGAGAATGCTTCCTTTCTTTTCCTAGGCTTGCCCCAGCAGACTTCCTCCAGGGTCTCACAGGCTATTTTGGGAGTATATGCCCACTGTTGAACCTCATCACTGGAGAGGGAATGAGATTATGCAGAACAGTCAGCCCCTTTCTAGGAGGTGTATGGGCTGCTTGGGGGAGTGGCTGGCATCTGGACAAAACTGAGGTTCTTTTGGGAAGTGAGAAGGGGGGAAGTGCTGTATATTTCATTTATGATTCCCTTGTTTGGAAGCAATAGATAATGGTATTGATAAAACTTTTTCTCCTAAGTTTTGTACTGTTTGGTCTGATGGGTACAAACTGGTCCAAGATTCTAGAGATGGATGCAGACTGGAGACCCAAGCAGTTCCAGTCCTTTGGATTAAGTCCGACCTGTGCTCACAAGCTCGAAGGGGAGCTCCTGTGTTGGTGCAGCCACAGCTGCTGAGAAAGAGGGAAAGGGCAGGAGAGGACGGAGTTTCCTCTT
>NW_006783561.1:125668-170526 GCF_000442215.2 Lipotes vexillifer
GACGTAGTTTCCTCTTTCAGTTGCTTTAATCCCTTGCCCTGTCCTTAGAGAAGTGAAAACTATTTTGGAGAACCCATCTCATTTCCACATGCTTTTTTATTACTTGATCCTATCTTTCTTCCCCAAAGCCTAAGAAAAAGGCTTGGGGATAGCTTGGGAAGCTGAGAGAGGAAGGATGAGAATGGAGGGAATGGTGTAACCATTCCATTTCCTGTTCACCTCTGCTGTAGGCTCTATTTATCCTGATCAAAGTAAATTTGCCTTTTATAGAATTCTCCTCCTGGAACTTTTTTATGTCCCATCATGGTAAGAGTATGAACAGGATAGACAAGATAATGTGAATGACGAAATGTTCAAAACTCCACAACCCCTACGCTGTTACCAATTACTTAACATGTAAGTGTGGTTGAAGTGAAGGAATGTGTCAAGCCAGGAAATGTCATGAAGTAGAGGGACTACGATGTTCGATGATATACTCTGAATACTTTTTAATATCATACTCATTTTCCGGTAGATTTTAGAAATGAGGAGGGCTATCCTTGCTTTCTTTGTTACTTGAACGTTGATAGACCTACATGACCTATTAAACAAACTGCCAGTTTAGGATTTTTCCTTCTCCTCATCCCATATCTGATCACCAATCTAATTCTGCCCATTCTCCCTACCATAGCACTAACTCAATTTTGGCCCTCATCACAGTACGGACAAATCCTTTTGTTCTTGTATTATTTCCCAGTTACTTTGCAAGTGCCTCATGGATAAAGATCAGCTTTTATCTATCTTTGCTGTCTCCAGAAAGCCAGCACAAGGCCATATAGAAATGGGAAGAAAATCAATGTCTATTGATTTCTTGTTGATATTTTCTATTCTTCTTTTGTTTTTAGAGTCTGAAGTGAAGATATTTTGCTCTAAAAACATATTGGGCATCCTTGGCTTCTCCTCTGTCATCGCTGTGATAGCACTGCTCGCTCTGGGGCTGACCCAGAACAAACCACTGCCAGAAAATGTTAAGGTAACTCAAACCCCTGTGTGTGTGTGTGTGTGTGTGTGTGTGTGTGTGTGTGTGCACGCACACACATGTGTTTGAGGGGCCCTGGGGGGGCCGGAGGGAAAGTGAGGTTATGGTAAATCAGAGCATACAGTAGAAGTTGCGGTTCTGGAAGCCCAGGAGCAAGTCAATCTCCGTGGAACTAGGCAAGTAGAATGGCAGCCGCTCATTCTGAAGGAAAGAATGCCTTGAATCAATTAGTGGTGGGAAGATGATTGTCTCTGATTGTTCAGCAAATTGATTAAATCAATATTCTAATAGAGACAATGCTTTTATTCACCACATCCAGATCTGTGATATACTGTGCTGGTATTCTACGATCTAGTGCTATCTCTGCTTCTTACTCACTGTTTCATTGTGGAAACAGTGAACTCTTTGTTTATTGAACACTGCATTCTTTGTTCTTTTTACTCCATTATTATTTTTTTAATTTTTTGGCTGTGTTGGGTCTTCATTGCTGCACGCAGGCTTTCTCTAGTTGCGGTGAGCGGGGGCTACTCTTAGTTGCGGTGCGCGGGCTTCTCATAGTGGTGGCTTCTCGTTGCGGAGCATGGGCTCTAGGCACGTGGGCTTCAGTAGTTGTGGCACTCAGGCTCAGTAGTTGTGGTACGTGGGTTCTAGAGCACAGGCTCAGTAGTCGTGGCACACGGGCTTAGTTGCTCCACAGAATGTGGGATCATCCGGGACCAGGGCTCAAACCCATGTCCCCTGTGTTGGCAGGCGGATTCTTAACGACTGCGCCACAAGGGAAGTCCCCTTACTCGGTTATTATCACTATCACCAAAGTTATAAAATTTATTAGACAGCTCTGTATAAAGCACTTTGGGAGACAAAGATTGTGGAGAGGACTTGTTCCTCATCTCCAAAATATTAAATCAATTCTAAAAAGACCCCAGAGAACACATACATGTATCAAATATAGTAATTTGAAATGAATTCATGGATGGACAGACTTCTTGTGAAATTTCCACATTTGAAGAGCTAGTTAGTATCATTAAAAATAATTAGGGTCATTAACTCTGCTGTGATTTATTTCTGCTTCCTTTCAAATTCATCAAAGTAGAATTTCAGAGGCATGGATAGCTCACTAATACCTTGTAATATGGTCATCATTTTATTTAATCCATTAATTTAGAAACATATGGTAAGTTTAAATTTGTATTGCAAATACACTAATGTTAAACTTTCATTTGAATTATAATAAATAAATCTTCAAGGGCCAAGAGACCGATATGCTAATGAATGCATACGTACACGTGGGCAGTGACATATCCAGAAGTTAACTTGACTACAGAGGCCCTGGAATACATATACAGAAGTATATGTATTTTTGCATTTGAAGATACCAAACTGTGAGCCTGGAAAAATGGATGCATATGCCAGGCCTCTGAAACTATTGCCAACCCCCCAAACCATTTGCTATATAGCAGAGGCCTGGATATTACATTGGCACCCGTTTGCCACACAGATTCAACCCAGTGGGACTGTGCACAGCAGTCCCTTTGTCAGCACAGAAGGCTGATACTGTCTCATTGTCAATGGTCTCTTGCCTTTTAATATTGAGTGATGTTGGCTCTCCTGGCAAAACTTCACTCACAACTGAAGGCTCATGACATCTTGGTTTTGCTATTTGTTTACCAGCTCCAAAAGTACATGATTGCCTTCTTGATTTGACCTTTTTATATGTTCATTATTGCATCACTGGAGAGGGAGACTGCCTAGGAGGCAAAATCCACGACAGACTTAGGCTCTGTGTTCTCGGTGAATACTTGTGGTTGTGGATGACCTTCCGTCATTCATGACGGTTGTCTTCAAGACTGCCGTGATTCTATTATTGTGTTTGCCTGGAAAAACGGAGCAAGGTCTTTGGCATCTGAAGTGTATCTTTATAGCAATGTCACTGGCTTGATCCCACTAGGACCCTCTGAAGAGCCGTGGAGAAAGCACTTCAGAATGATGTACCCTAGAGATTTATCTCCTGGTTCTCATCCCCTGTTGGTCAAGGGTCGTCCCAGAGGTTGTTAACTCCCTGGCACTTCCAGTTTTGCACGTGTGTCAGAAGGGCTATGTGGGTACCACAGGTGACCTACTAGGTGGTAGGAGAGAAGACCCTGAGAAGAAATAGAGAGATGAGAAGGTACAGGTGGAGCTGGAGTAAGAAGGTTGGTCAAGGACATGTGAAGTGGCCACAAGAGGTATCTGAAGCATCACTATACTTATTGCTTTTTGTGGGGGGAGAGAGTCGTTTGTACAAATAGTTTCACAACAATAGAGACATATTAATACAGAGGTAGGTGCAGTGCTATGGCAGCCCAGAGGAAGGAGTCACCAATTGTGCCTGGTCACATGAAGACTTCACAGAGGCGGCAGTCTTGGGGCCAAGTAATAAGGAATACTAAGGAGTTTCCCAGGAGGTGAGGTAGGACATGTTCTTTACAAAGACCATACCATGTGACATGTTTCAGAGTGGCAGCCTAAATTAGCAAGTGATCTTGGGGCATCACCAGCAGTTCAGTATGGCTGGAATATTAAATATGCGGCAGGAAGGAATGGTGGGAGAGGAGACTTTAGTCTGAGCTTAGTTTGCCTAGCTCAGGAGTGGACGTCTCATCCATTCAACTCTAGTAGTGCTCAAGATTGGCTCCATATTAAAAGCACCTGGGAAGCTTTTTAAAAATACTCATATCTGGGCCCTACTCTGGGTCAATTAAATCAGAATCTTTGGGGTGAAGCCCGGGCACTGGTATGTTTTAAAAGCTTCCCAGGTGATTCTAATGAGCAGTCATGCTTGCCAACCACTGCTTCGAAGGTTTCAAACAGGAAGGCTATGCCCAGATTGTGTTTCCAAGATTCCTCTTGGCTGCAGAGCAGATTAGAGGAGGAGAGACCAGTTAGGATCTTCCTGACATTGTGCAGACAAGGCAGTTGAGCCTGGAACTAAGGCATTGTCTGTGGAATTAAGGCATTAAGGAGATAATGTGAGAGACACTTAGGTTGACCAGATCTTAGTGATTAGATTCCTTAGAGGACCTTTTAGGATAAAGATGGAACACGTTGGGATGTAATGTTGAGAACAACCTCTGCATGCTTCTGTTTAAAGAGGGTGGTGGCCATAAGCCCCTCTGTGGAAAGACTTTCAGCTGTCTCTCTACCCACTGCCTCTGATTCTTCATCCCTGTCTTATTGCAGGGATAATTATTCTGTCTGCTCAGAGTGTGACACAACATGGGCCATGGGTTCACACTGCCTGGGTTTAAACCTCAACCCTGCTCTTACAGTCACAGGGCATAACTTCTCTGAACCCCAGTTTCTCCATTTGTAAGACAGAACTGATAATTGATATCTCATAAATTACCGTAGGAATGAAGTGGGATAAAGTAAATGCAGTCTGAAGTATGGAATAGGATGCTGGCCCATTGCAGATACTCAGTGGTTGGTAGCTCATGTATTATCATTATCATCTTTGTAGCCTATATGTCTGGTGACAAATTGCCACTTATCTTTTTCCCTGCCTCTTCCCGTCTGACTTGCCCTCTTCTAGCCCAGTTCTGGTCAGCCCTCCAGTCCTGAAGATCCAGTCTTGTCGTCTTCCTGCCTGGTCCAGTCTGGGTTCAGCCTTGCTGGGGAGGTGGTGCCCTCATGCCTGGGCCACATCTGGCAAAACATAGGAAGTCTTTATTGTACTGATGAGTCTACTTGCCCAGCTACCCAGGTTGTAAGCATATTGAGGACAAGGACTGGGTTTCATTTGTCTTTGCCTATTTTTTAATACTCTTTCACTCAATTTATTCATTTAATAAATAGTCGTTGACCGTCTACTTTTGGCCCTAGGGATACAGCAGTGAGCAAGACTGGCAAAGTCCTGACCCTCATGAAGGTTATATTCTAGTGGAGGAGATAATCGTTAACCAGATAGTCACAGAATAAATGTTAAAATATGACAGCACAGCCTGTGACTTGGGTGGCTGCCTCATGGAAGTTCGCTGACTCAGTGAGTAGAGTGAGCATCTTGAACAGGTAAAACTGCTCCCTCCTTGGCTGTGAAGAGCGTGTGAAGAAGGACTAGCCCGACAGCGGAATCTGTCAGCCTCTGCCTCAGGCTCCCCTGTGGATGCTGGCTCCTCGTTCTCACTGCCAAAGCATACCCAGTTCAAACCTCCAGGTTGTAGAACCTGGGAATCTACACAGGTAACAGGCATCCTGGGCTGTTCTCATGACACTGAAGTCTGGGAACTACTGCCATGTATATACGCAATGACCACGTTGCAGAAACAAACAAACATAGGGCTTAATGAACTGAAGAATCATGAGCTGTACCTGTGTCCCCTGGGAAAGTGCCTTTGTCTTGGTGGACTTGGCGGGGAGGTAGAGTTGAGGTCTGCTTGGTTTAACACTTCCTTAATTGCTGGTTTGTCACTGAACACTGGCAGTTAGCGAGTTGTCAGATATTCCTTTAGCACATTCTGGCACACACAGAACCCTGCAAGTTTCTCTCGAAGGCACCAAACTGATCCAGTCCCAAACCACGTGCCTTAATTAAAAGCTGCCACTTCCGTGGAATGCTGGCCAGGGACCAGACAGCTTTGATTTCAATCCCAGATCTGCCATTTGCCAGCTCTGAGACTTTGGGCAAGTGTATTCTCTCTACACCTGTTTCCTTACGTGTTACATGGAGATGGTACCTACTTGGAGGATGGTTGTGAGGAATAAATGGAATAATATCATACTACTGACTCACTTACCAGAGTGCCCAGCACGTCAGAAGCCCTCAGTGGAGACCAGCTGTCGACACTGCTTTGGGGGAAATGAGTTCTAGTAAAGGCTCTTAGCTGTTGGTGTGTTGTGGTCACTGAGCTGGGTGCTCCCAGGATTTCCAACTGCTGCTAAGGGAAAGTGGCCTGTCCCCAGGCATCTGCTTTTGTCACTGGGAACTGAAGTGCTGTTCTTAGATGAGCGCTTGTGATTTTATCTTTTTAGGGAGAATTTGGAAGAATTTACCTCAATTTTCAACCTCAAATACTCTTGGAAAATATATTATTTTTACTCCAGTGGACTTTAAAAAAGCAACACCTGGAGATGAGTGGTGGTGATGGTTACACAACAATTTGAAAGTACTTAATGATACACTGTACACTTAAAAATAGTAAAAATGGTCACTTTTATACTCAGTGTATTTTACCACAATTAAAAAAATAAAAACAACAAACAAAAACAAAACTGAAGCTTGTATTAAAGGTCTAGAAACTCCAACTGAAGAAAAAAGAAAGGAGGAAAATGGTCTCTGTTTCCAGGCCCTGCCAGCATCACTGTAGCTAATGGAGACCTGATTTGCTTATAGAGTACTAGAGTCACATTCAAAAGGACAAGCTTTGTTTATTCAAAAGGGCTAACTGAGGCAGACTGATGAGGTTGCTGAAGTTGCTGTTAAAGCTACAGGGACACCAGAGGGCAGGCAGCAGAAGCAAGAAGAACTACAATCCTGTAGCCTGTGGAACAAAAACCACATTCACAGAAAGATAGACAAGATGAAAAGGCAGAGGGCTATGTACCAGTTGAAGGAACAAGATAAAACCCCAGGAAAACAACTAAATGAAGTGGAGATAGGCAACCTTCGAGAAAAAGAATTCAGAATAATGATAGTGAAGATGATCCAGGACCTCAGAAAAAGAATGGAGACAAAGATTGAGAAGATGCAAGAAATGTTTAACAAAGACCTAGAAGAATTAAAGAACAAACAAAGAGATGAACAGTATAATAACTGAAATGAAAACTACACTAGAAGGAATCAATAGCAGAATAACTGAGGCAGAAGAACAGATAAGTGACCTGGAAGACAGAATGGTGGAATTCACTGCTGTGGAACAGAATAAAGAAAAAAGAATGAAAAGAAGTGAAGACAGCCTAAGAGACCTCTGGGACAACATTAAACGCAACAACATTTGCATTATAGGGGTCACAGAAGGAGAAGAGAGAGACAAAGGACCAGAGAAAATATTTGAAGAGATTATAGTTGAAAACTTCCCTAACATGGGAAAGGAAATAGCCACCCAAGTCCAGGAAGTGCAGTGAGTCCCATACAGGATAAACCTAAGGAGAAACATGCTGAGACACACAGTAATCAAACTGGCAAAAATTAAAGACAAAGAAAAATTATTGAAAGCAGCAAGGGAGAAACGACAAATAACATACAAGGAAACTCCCATAAGGTTAACAGCTGATTTCTCAGCAGAAACTCTACAAGCCAGAAGGGAGTGGCATGACATACTTAAAGTGATGAAAGGGAAGAACCTGCAACCAAGATTACTCTACCCGGCAAGGATCTCATTCAGATTCGATGCAGAAATCAAAAGCTTTACAGACAAGCAAAAGCTAAGAGAATTCGGCACCACCAAACCAGCTCTACAACAAATGCTAAAGGACCTTCTCTAAGTGGGAAACACAAGAGAAGAAAAGGACCTACAAAAACAAACCCAAAACAATTAAGAAAATGGTAACAGGAACATACATATCGATAATTACCTTAAACGTGAATGGATTAAATGCTCCAACCAAAAGATACAGGCTTGCTGAATGGATACAAAAACAAGACCCATATATATGCTGTCTACAAGAGACCCACTTCAGACCAAGGGACACATACAGACTGAAAGTGAGGGGATGGAAAAAGATATTCCATGCAAATGGAAATCAAAAGAAAGCTGGAGTAGCAATACTCATATCAGATAAAATAGACTAAAATAAAGAATGTTACAATGTTACAAGAGGATCAGGGGCCGGAGACCTATGGGTACAGCGGCCCGGGACCCGCGCTGCCCCCACCCCTCCTGAGCAGGCTCCCCCATGGCCCAACCCCACTGATTCCTTCACTCGGCCATGCTCCCGCAGCCCCTGCAGCTGTTTTGGGACATGAGCCCCCCCGGGGGAGTCGTGCTGAGCAGCTTCCGGAGTTGAGACCCTGAAGAGGGTGGGGGCGCAGGTGGCCGGGGTGTGGGCGGGGGGCAGGAGGAGGAGGAGGAAGACGACAAGGCCCCTGTGTCTGTCTGGGACAAGGAGGAGGATGGTGTCACCTTTACTGTCACAAGTCATCAGTATCGGTCTGTTGATTCCTTGGCCTTGAGGCCTCCCCCGCTTTCCTCCCGGAGGCTCCGAGCTGGCACTCTGGAGGCCCTGGTCAGACACCTGCTGGACGCCCAGACATCAGAGACTGACGCAACCTTCACAGCAGTGTTCCTGGCTACTCACCGGGCCTTCACCTCCACGCCTGCCCTGCTAGGGCTTATGGCTGACAGGCTGGAAGCCCTTGAATCTCATCCTACTGATGAGCTAGAGAGGACAAAAGGGATAGCCATCTATGTACTGTCAACCTGGCTGGCCTCTCACCCTGAGGATTTTGGCTCTGAGGTCAAGGGTCAGATCGACCGGCTTGAGAGCTTCTTGCTTCGGACAGGGTATGCAGCAGGGGAGGGTGTTGGGGGGGGGCAGCGCTGACCTCATCTGCCACCTCCGGTCCTGGGTGGACCCCCAGACCCCCGAACTTCCTAAGCCCCTGGCCCTCCCCGGCGATCACCCTGCTGACCCCACGGATGTCCTGGTGTTCCTCGCTGACCACTTGGCCAAACAGTTGACCCTGCTAGATGCGGAGCTCTTTCTCAATCTGGCCCCCTCTCAGTGCCTGGGGGGCCTGTGGGGTCACAGAGACCGGCCAGGACATTCCCACCTCTGCCCATCTGTCCGGGCTCCTGTCATACAGTTCAACAAGGTGGCAGGGGCAGTGGTCAGCTCTGTCCTGGGGGCTACCTCAACCAGAGAGGGGCCTGGGGAGGTGACCATACGGCCACTCCATCCACCCCAGAAGGCCCGGATGCTGGAGAAGTGGATCCGTGTGGCAGAGGAGTGCCGTCTGCTCCGAAACTTCTCTTCAGTGTATGCTGTGGTGTCGGCCCTGCAATCCAGCCCCATCCACAGGCTTTGGGCAGCCTGGGGGGAAGCAGCCAGGGACAGCCTCAGGGTCTTTTCCAGCCTCTGCCAGATTTTCTCCGAGGAGGATAATTATTCCCAGAGCCGGGAGCTCCTCCTGCAGGAGGTGAAGCTGTAGCCTTCTCTGGAGCCAAATCCCAAGAAGTCCCCGAGGTCTGGCTCCTGGGGTGGGGGTGTGGTCCCATAGCTTGGCACCTTCTTGAAGGACCTTGTGATGCTGGACGCAGCCTCCAAGGATGAGCTGGAGAATGGATACATCAATTTTGACAAGCGGAGGAAGGAGTTTGCTGTCCTTTCTGAGCTGAGGCAGCTCCAGAACAAATGTCGTGGCTATGACCTCCGACCTGACCCTGATATCCAGCGGTGGCTACAGGGGCTCCGGCCACTGATAGAGGCCCAGAGCCATCAAGTGTCCTGTGAGGTGGAGCCATCCAGTACCAGTGACCATCCTGCCCTGCGGGTGCTTCGGCCAACGCTGGTCATCTCGCAGTGGACAGAGGTGCTGGATTCTGTTGGCGGTCCCACACCCCTTGTCTCCTGGGACTGGCCCAGTGTAGGGGCAGAGGAGGTGCCTGGAACCCCCTCTCCACTGCTGACCCGGCTGGCCCAGCACATGAAGTGGCCGTCTGTCTCATCTCTGGACTCCGCCCTGGAAAGCACTCCAGCCCTGCAGAGTCCCGCTGACCCCAGCCACCTCTCTCCCCAAGCTTCCTCCCCGAGGCCTTCTCGAGGTCACTGCCGCTCAGCCTCCTGTGGCTCCCTGCTCAGTGGGGGTGCAGAAGGGGCCTCCAGGGGGGCTGGATATAGGAGAGGGGGGCCTGGGCCAGGGGCCTCTGATTGCCACATCATGGCCGTCTGCTCATCTCTGGACTCCGCCCTGGAAAGCACTCCAGCCCTGCAGAGTCCCGCTGCCCCCAGCCACCTCTCTCCCCAAGCTTCCTCCCCGAGGCCTTCTCGAGGTCACTGCCGCTCAGCCTCCTGTGGCTCCCTGCTCAGTGGGGGTGCAGAAGGGGCCTCCAGGGGGGCTGGATATAGGAGAGGGGGGCCTGGGCCAGGGGCCTCTGATTGCCACATCATCCAAGCCCAGATGGAGCTGGGGGAAGACGGCACTGTCTACAAGAGCATCTTGGTGACAAGCCAGGACAAGGCTCCAAGTGTCATCACTCGTGTCCTTAAGAAAAACAGTCATGATTCTGCGGTGGCTTCAGAGTATGAGCTAGTGCAGCTGCTCCCAGGGGAGCGAGAGCTAACTATTCCACCCCCTCGGCTAATGTCTTCTATGCTATGGATGGAGCTTCACTCAATTTCCTCCTGCGGCAGCGGCGACGGCCCTCCACTGCTACACTGGGCCGTGCCAGTGGCCCTTCTGCCTCGGGAACTCCCCCAAGTGAGGGAGGAGGGGGTTCTTTTCGCAAGATCAAGGCCACAGGGAGGAAGATTGCCCGAGCACTGTTCTGAGGAGGAAGCCCTGTTGGCTCCTAGAACTCATGGTGGCCGTGCCAGATGTGGGGGGCCATCCTGAATGGTGGCAGTTGCTGCACTGAGAAAAAATCCAGAAGGATGGCCAACCACCCTGGGGCAGTGAAGCGCCACTGCTTTACCAGACAGCCGAGATCCAGCTCTATGGGAACTGGTAATCTTGGTACCCAAGACGGATGCCTGTGTATAGCTTCCCACTTTCCATGAATGCAGCACACAGCTAGTGCTGAAAAAGGATCCGTTTCTGATTCCTGGCCACATCCTAGCATGCTAAGGGCCAAGGAAAGGCCTGGAAGTAGGGGGAAAGGAAAAGCCTAGAGGCTCTGAGCCCCAGGGGAAGGGAATGGTAAGGAAAAGGTTCTAGTAGGAGTTCCTCTTCCTACTCTGGGTGTTCCTGTCACTGTGACAGCATTAATACACCAAAACACTACCTGAACTCTAAAAAAAAAAAAAAAAAAAAAAAAAAAGGACAAGGAAGGACACTACATAATGATCAAGGGATCAATCGAAGAAGATATAACAATTAAAAATATATATGCACCCAACATAGGAGCACCTCAATACATAAGGCAACTGCTAACAGCTATAAAAGAGGAAATCGACAGTAACACAATAATAGTGGGGGACTTTAACCTCACTTACACCAATGGACAGTTCATCCAAAATGAAAATAAATAAGGAAACAGAAGCTTTAAATGACACAATAGACCAGATAGATTTAATTGATATTTATAGGACATTCCATCCAAAAACAGCAGATTACACTTTCTTCTCAGGTGTGCACGGAACGTTCTCCAGGATAGATCACAACTTGGGTCACAAATCAAGCCTCAGTAAATTTAAGAAAATTGAAATCATATCAAGCATCTTTTCTGACCACAATGCTATGAGATTAGAAATCAATTACAGGGAAAAAATGTAAAAAACACAAACACATGGAGGCTAAACCATACGTTACTAAATAACCAAGAGATCACTGAAGAAATCAAAGAGGAAATCAAAAAATACCTAGAGACAAATGACAATGAAAACACGACGATCCAAAAGCTATGGGATGCAGCAAAAGCAGTTCTAAGAGGGAATTTTTTAGCTATACAAGCCTACCTCAAGGAACAAGAAAAGTCTCAAATAAACAATCTAACCTTACACCTAAAGGAGCTAGAGAAAGAAGAACAAACAAAACCCAAAGTTAGCAGAAGGAAAGAAATCATAAAGATCAGAGCAGAAATAAATGAAATAGAAGCAAAGAAAGCAATAGCAAAGATCAATAAAACTAAAATCTGGTTCTTTGAGAAGATAAACAAAATTGGTAAACCACTAGCCAGATTCATCAAGAAAAAGAGGGAGAGGACTCAAATCAATAAAATTAGAAATGAAAAAGGAGAAGTTACAACAGACACTTCAGAGATACAAAGCATCCTAAGAGACTGCTACAAGCAACTCTATGCCAATAAAATCGACAACCTGGAAGAAATGGACAAATTCTTAGAAAGGTATAGCCTTCCAAGACTGAACCAGGAAGAAATAGAAAATATGAACAGACCAATCACAAGTAATGAAAATGAAACTGTGATTAAAAATCTTCCAACAAAAGTCCAGGACCAGATGGCTTCACCGGGAATTCTATCAAACATTTAGAGAAGAGCTAACACCCATCCTTCTCAAACTCTTCCAAAAAATTGCAGAGGAAGGAACACTCCCAAACTAATTCTATGAGGCCACCATCACCCTGATACCAAAACCAGGCAAAGATACTACAAAAAAAGAAAATTACACACCAATATCACTGATGAATATAGATGCAAAAATCCTCAACAAAATACTAGCAAACAGAATCCAACAACACCTTAAAAGGATCATACACCATGATCATGTGGGATTTATCCCAGAGATGCAAGGATTCTTCAGTATACGCAAATCAATCAATGTGATGCACCATATTAACCAATTGAAGAAGAAAAACCATATGACCATCTCAATAGATGCAGAAAAAGCTTTTGACAAAATTCAACACCCATGTATGACAAAAACTCTCCAGAAAATGGGCATAGAGGGAACCTACTTCAACATAATAAAGGCCATATACGACAAACCCACCACAAACATCATTCTCAATGGTGTTTCCTCTAAGATCAGGAACCAGACAAGGATATCCACTCTCACCACTATTATTCAACATAGTTTTGGAAGTCCTGGCCATGGCAATCAGAGAAGAAAAAGAAATAAAAGGAATACAAATTGGAAAAGAAGAAGTAAAACTGTCACTGTTTGCAGATGACATGATACTATACATAGAGAATCCTAAAGATGCCAGCAGAAAACTACTGGAGCTAATCAATGAATTTGGTAAAGTTGTAGGATACAAAATTAATGCACAGAAATCTTTTGCATTCCTATACACTAATGATGAAAAATCTGAAAGAGAAATTAAGGAAACACTCTTTTTTACCATGCAACAAAAAGAATAAAATACCTAGGAATAAACCTACCTAAGTAGACAAAAGACCTGTATACAGAAAACTATAAGTCACTGATGAAAGAAATTAAAGATGTTACCAACAGATGGAGATATAGACCATGTTCTTGGATTGGAAGAATCAATATTGTGAAAATGACTATACTACCCAAAGCAATCTACATATTCAATGCAATCCCTATCAAATTGCCAATAGCATTTTTTCCAGAACTAGAACAAAAAATCTTAAAATTTGTATGGAGACAATACAGACCCCGAATAGCCAAAGCAGTCTTGAGGGAAAAAAACGGAGCTGGAGGAATCAGACTCCCTGACTTCAGACTATACTACAAAGCTACAGTCATCAAGACAATATGGTACTGGCACAAAAACAGAAATATAGATCAATGGAACAGGATAGAAAGCCCAGAGATAAACCCACGCACCCATGGTCAACTAATCTCTGACAAAGAAGGCAAGGATATACAATGGAGAAAAGACAGTCTCTTCAAGAAGTGGTGCTGGGAAAACTGGACAGCTACATGAAAAAAAATGAAATTAGAACACTCCCTAACACCATACACAAAAATAAACTCAAAATGGATTCGAGACCTAAATGTAAGGCCAAACACTCTGAAACTCTTAGAGGAAAACATAGGAAGAACACTCTTTGACATAAATCACAGCATGATCTTTTTGATCCACCTCCTAGAGTAATGGAAATAAAACCAAAAATAAACAAATGGGACCTAATGAAACTTCAAAGCTTTTGCACAGCAAAGGAAACCATAAAGAGACGGTAAGACAACCCTCAGAGTGGGACAAAATATTTGCAAACAAATCAACAGGCAAAGGATTAATCTCCAAAACATATAAACAGCTCATGCAGCTCAATAGTAAAGAAACAAATAACCCAATCCAAAAATGGGCAGAAGACCTGAATAGACATTTCTCCAAAGAAGACATACAGATGGCCAAGAAGCACGTGAAAAGCTACTCAACATCACTAATTACTGGAGAAATGCAAATCAAAACTACAATGAGTTATCACCTCACACCAGTTAGAATGGGCATCATCAGAAAATCTACAAACAACAAATGCTGGAGAGGGTGTGGAGAAAAGGGAACCCTCTTGCACTGTTGGTGGGAATGTAAATTGATACAGCCACTATGGAGAACAGTATGGAGGTTCCTTAAAAAACTAAAAACAGAATTACCATATGATCCAGCAATCCCCCTACTGGGCATATACCCAGAGAAAACCATAATTCAAAAAGACACACGCACCCCAGCGTTCATTGCAGCACTATTTACAATAGCCAGGTCATGGAAGCAACCTAAATGCCCATCGACAGACGAATGGATAAAGAAGTTGTGGTACATATATACAATGGAATACTACTCAGCCATAAAAAGGCACGAAATTGGGTCATTCGTTGAGACGTGGATGGATCTAGAGACTGTCATAGAGAGTGAAGTAAGTCAGAAAGAGCAAAACAATTATCGTATATTAACGCATGTATGTGGAACCTAGAAAAGTGGTAGAGGTGAACTGGTTTGCAGGGCAGAATTTGAGACACAGATGTAGAGAACAAACGCATGGACACCAAGCGGGGAAAGCTGCCGTGGCGGGGTGGGGATGGTGGTGTGATGAATTGGGTGATTGGGATTGACGTGTATACACTGATGTGTATAAATTTGATAAAAAAAAAAAAAAAGCTACAGGGACTTTTAAGAAAGATTCTAAAGGACCAGTATGTCTGAAGAGACCAAAAGAAGTTAATTCACACCATTGCCTATGTTACCTGGCTTCTGGGGTTTTTGTTGCGGGGAAGGGGTGGAAGTCAGCCCCATGGCACTACTTTATATTAGACTGTGTATATTAACATCTTTTAGTACTGGAAGGAGTTTAGGGACTATATAGTTCTAACTCCCCTTATTCATTCATGTGTTTTGAGCAACAGTTGTCTATTGAATTCCTTCTTTGTACCTAACATATAATAGGATCTACCATTGTGGATGCTGGATATACCATGGTATGCAACACAGACCTGCCCTAATATAGCTTAGGATCTAATAGGGAAGACAGACATTAATCAAATAGCCACGTAAATATGTAATTACACATTGTGGCAAGTGCTGTCTTTAGAGGGAAAATACAGGTTGTCTGAGACATGGATTAGGAGGGTAGACTCAGATCTGAGAAGGTCAGGGACAGCTGGGATCTCAGGTGAAGGGCTTTCTGGGCAAAGTCTCTGGAACAGAAACCTCATGGCCAGTGGGGAACTGAGAGTACGCTAGTGTGAGGGTGGGTGTTTTCTGAATGAGGAGAGGGTTGAACATCCCACTTCTGCTGAGTCAGGAGTAGAAGTACGTCACCTACTGTTCCAATTTTCTCTTTCTTTTCACATTGAAGGAGACTTACTCAGAAGCCTGGACCTGTGACATTTGCACAGGAAGAATTATTTCCATCCAAAGACAGAATCTTCCCCACTTCCCCATGGCCTCCAGTCTCCCTGAGCTTGGGCTCTGTTGCTACCCACATCTCCAGATCTTCACCAAGGCACACTGGTGTCTCATGAACCAAGCAAGGTCATTTCTGTTGACCCTCTTTCTAGACTACTGCTTCTGTTCACTCAGCATAGCTCATGAAGATCAGTTATGGTTGATAAAATCATGTGTATGATCAAAAACTAGCTTAAGATGAAGTTTATACACAGTATGATTGCAACTATATAAAAATTACCATGCATTAAAAAAGACCAGAAGGAAATAAATAAAAAGAACAGTGATGTCTTGTTGGTGAAATCTTTTTTTTCCTTAATTTTATTTTTTTTATTGGGGTATAGTTGTTTTACAATGTTGTGTTAGTTTCTGCTGTACAGTGGAGTTCCTTGTGCTATACAGCAGGTTCTCATTAGTTATCTATTTTATACATATTAGTGTATATTTGTCAATCCCAATCTCCCAATTCATTCCCCCCTACTCCTTTCCCTGCTTGGTGTCCATACGTTTGTTCTCTATATCTGTGTCTCTATTTCTGCCTTGCAAATTGGTTCATCTGTACCACTTTTTTAGATTCCACGTATATGTGTTAGTATATGACATTGGTTTTTCTCTTTCTGACTTACTTCACTCTGTATGACAGGTTCATCCATGTCTCTACAAATGACCCAATTTTGTTCATTTTTATGGCTGAGTAATATTCCATTGTATATATGTACCACATCTTCCTTATCCATTTGTCTGTCGATAGACATTTAGGTTGCTTCCATGATATGGCTATTGTAAATAGTGCTGTAAATGAATATTGGGGCTAGTTGGTGAAATCTTAAATGTCTTTTTTTTTGCTTTTCTTTTCATTTTCTAGATGTTACTTAATAAAATTATAGTACTCTTAAAAGAGAAAGTCATATTGAAATAATAATATTAAGGAGATGTCAGATCTCTTCCTCACTACTCAAATCTTCGATTTTTCTTTGATGTGAAGGACATACTTATAGGGGTTTTAGAAATGTTTTAAATATGAGCTACAGAGAAGCATTGGGTATGAGTAATAGCATGACAAGGCACAGCATTTCACAAAACATTTCTATAGGATGGAATTTTTATTTAAAACAGAATTCTGTTGTTGCTGAGTCTGGGGGATGCTGGTTTAAACTAGGTTAAGCGGATTTCTCCACTGTCAGACTTCTCTGAAGCAGTCACTACCTAGTGGGTTCGTGAGCCCAGGATGGGGAGAGAGCATGCAGCATTCCCCAGACTTCTGGGAAACTTTCTTCACTCAGGTCCTTCCAGGCTTAGTGCCCTCTGGAACATGCTTTCGAAAATGCTTATGTGGGGAAAGAGAACAAAAGCTGGTGGCTCCTGGGGCTCTAGATGGATCAAGTGATGTATAACTATCTTTACTACCCATTCAGCAAGTCAAACTGCTCTGGACCCAGTTTTCTACTATAAAATAAGAGGATTGGATGAAATGAACTTCTAGCTCTAAAATGGGCCAGGTATGAAAAACAAGTGAATATGCTTGTAGGTTTGTGACAATGAAAGGCAAACTCCCCGAATGTTCAAACAGAGAATTTTCAGACAATCAAGCTTTATCCTTCCCTAAAGGCAGCAAGCGATGCCAAATTTTTATTCTGCAATCCATTTGGAAGACAAAAAACATTTGTTCCAGTTCAACAGGTTAGCATTCCAGGCTGCTATATACAGCAGGAAATGCCGTCAATTCCTGTGTCAATGCTCTACCCGCCCTTCTCAAGCACTTGCCAAATGAAATGTAGTAAAAGTTTTCCTTTCTCAACCACCTCACTGTGTAAGGCCTTAGAGAAACAGGCTGATAGGAGCAAGGCTGGTTCCTTTGCTCTACTGGAAGAGTATCTTTCATGTCAACATAGTAGACAGAATAGAACATCCTGATTCCAGATAAAGGCTTCTTGCTGCCGCTGTCTCGCTTTTTTTTATCATATACTTCTGTGGTTAGAACATCTTCTGACAGGAAGAATTCAGGGACCCTGCTAGGGAACAGCAGGATTTTCTGCTGTGTAACCCCTGAGGCTTTTGCTCCACGCTGAGAGGTTTCCCACAGGTTCAAAGGCCCCAGACCTCAGTTAGACCCGTGTCTGCTCACAAAGGTCACCGCCTAAGCCGGTTCTTGGTTTGATCTCACTGCAAGCCTAGTTGCTGAGGAGTCTGTGCAGCTTCCTTCCTTGCTGCTCATCTGAGCTGTGGCCCTCACAGTGCGATCTGCCACTTGATAATGCTTAAGTCAGCAGTTGTTTTACATCTATCCCCTCATATTGTCTTATCACCTGGGAAGAACCTAAAAACTCCAGGGAGAAAAGAAGGCAAGAATTAGAATTAAACTCCTTGGACCACTGCGGATAGCTAAATGTAGAGCTTACTGAGGTGTCAAATTTTCTTCCATTTCACCCCAGGGAGTATCACTGTGCTGCTGTATGAGCATCCTTGACCTTCCATAACATCTGCAGTATTCTCTGCCTCCTTCTGCACAGTGGGGCTTCCCTGTGGTAATCAGCATTATGCCCCCGTAAAGAAAAGGGCCCGCATGCTTGCTTCGGGCAAAGTGATTAGGTGACGGAGCCTGGATTTGGATCAGAGTCAGACCCAAGACCTTGTGCTCCTTATACAGAGGAACAGAGGAGCAAGGTCCAGACTATAGTTTTCAAATTGGTGCCCCACTTAAAGACCTGACTCTGATCGAAAACCAGGCTCCGTCACCTAATCACTTTGTATCTTGACTAAATTACTTAACCTCTTTGTACTTTAGTTTCTCATCTGTATAGTGGGAATGAAAACAGTATGTACCTTATAGTACTGGTCTAGCAGTTAAGTCAGACAATTCTTACAAAATAGTCCTCACAACACTTGGCTGGTGCGTGTCATGCCCTCATGAAATGTGATGTGGTGACTTTGTTCTTCTTTCTCTTCTGACCACCTAGTTCTTTCTCGCATTGTCTTTTTACCTTTCCTCCTCCACCTTCTTTCTTACTTTATTCTTCCATTCATTGCCTTCTATGCTTAAGAGCCAAAAGCATGAAGTTAAAGTACAAAGCTTTTAAAAGTTATTGAATACAACTTATAGTTATATTTGTAATTAAAAACAAGCACACTTAGTATTTTCCATGTCTCTTTTCCAGAGTACAGGCCACATACCAGACCAGTTAAATCACAAATCTGGGGGTCAGACATCGGCATCAGTAGTAGCCTTTGAAGCTCTTCAGATGATTCTAATATGATTCCAATGTGCATACAGGTTTGGGAACTGCTAGACTGATGGCTTTCTACTCCCTCTATATTGTCTCGGCTACTTCAGTATATGGTTCTGAATCTTGCCTCCAATTTAGAATCACCTGAGAAGCTTCTAATAATATGGGTGCTTGAGCCCTGCCTTGGCTAAGGCCTGGATATTTCTAATGTGCAACCAGCACCGAGAGCCATAGTTCTAGAGGGATTGGTGTCCTGGTAGATCTTATGATCAGCACAACTCCAGGCACTCACTCCACCCCAACCTACCCCCACTATGAGTTAAAATACTTTCTCCTCTGTGTTTTTGAAAACCCATGTCTTTGTCTCCTTTCTGTTGCAAGCTGAATACGGAGAAGAATGATGTAATGCTGATAAGTTCTCGGTTTGTTTTGCCCTCAGTTTGGGATTGTGCTGGATGCGGGCTCTTCTCACACGAATTTGTACATCTATAAGTGGCCAGCAGAAAAGGAGAATGACACAGGGGTGGTGACTCAGATAGAAGAGTGCAAGGTAAAAGGTAAGATGAAGAAAAAGGGACCGGGAGACAGTGGGCATGAGAGCATGAGAGGCATGTGGGAAGTGAAACAAACGCACGAGAAAAAGGGAAGTCAAGTGAGAACGCAGCGGAGCTGCTATCGTTGCTATTTTATAAATAATCATTATGAAACGGTACTGAAATCAGTCCTTAATGATGAAGCCCTTGAAAGATAAACTTGCAAATAATTGGGTAATAGTAACTCCCATCAACAGAACAATTCTATGTGCCATGCACTTAGTACTGAAAATGTGTTATTTCATCCTCACAATCTCCCTTTAAGGAGTGTATTATTATTCCCATTTTTAAAAAATGAGGGCACTGAGGTTGAAAGAAGTTATGGCACTTGTTTAAGGTTACTTGAGCTAGTAAGTGATGGAACTGGGGCTCGAACTGAAATCTGCCCAAATTTAACTAAACCCTTATCGGTCATGTGATTAGCAAATATTTTCTCCTATTCAGTAGGTTGTCTTTTCGTTTTGTCAGTGGTTTCCTTTGCTGTGCAAAGATCTGCCCAGCTTTAAACTCATGTGTTAGCCAGTGGTTCTCAAATTTGAACCTGCATCAGAACCACCTGGAGGGTGTGTTAAAGCACAGGTGCTCGCTCCCACCCCCGAGTTTCTGGTTCAGTAGGTCTGGGATGAGGTCTGAGAATTTGCATTTCTAACAAGCGCCCAGGTGACATTGAGGCTGGTGGATCCAGAGCCTTGCTGCTCTTAATCTTTGTCCTCTAATCTATGGCTTGGAAGGAATTTTCAAAAGCCTTTAGCTTCTGTATAGGCAGGCAAATCATAGACCCTTAGGGCTGCGAAAAGGACCTTGTGGATCACTGAAGTCTTTGTTTTATAGAAAAGGAAGCAAAAACCTGAAAGACTAGTGACTGGCAAGGAGGAACAGAACCAGGACAAGAATCTGGGCCTCCAAGTTGCACTGCAGGCTTCCTGCTACTCTGAGTCACCGCATTGTGTATTGTCTTTTCCTAGTTAGTTTCCTTTTAAGGTCACAAGACCAGTTAGAGTTGCGGACAGCAGCTCTTCCCGCTCCCTCCCGCCCAACACTCCTGCCCGCGCCCTCACCTTTCTGACCTTCATCTCTCTTGGCCTTTTTAGCCAGGGACTCACTGTTTAGTTTTGGTCAGACAGGTAACCTAGGCCCCAGAAGATAATTGACTTTTAGTTTGGTGGCCTGTGGTGTCCACTAATTTTCATAGTTTATCAAGAAAGCTGTAGATAGGATACGTTTCCAAGAGAGCAAGTCGTTCTACCCAGTAGCCTGATGTCCTCAGAATCCGGTCCCATCAGTTCTGAGGTAGTACTTCAAACATTTCTTAAAACCCAAATCCCTCATTTTATTGACTTCTATTTAATAATTCACTGCCTTCCGTTTCTTCTTCCACGTGTTGTTGTGGTGTTAACCTAGCAGCTGTCTCCTGAGACACATATCCCCATGCGTGTTTGGCCTAATAGATGCAGTAATTTTCCCTTCTCAAAAGATAGAGTTCTGGGGCTTCCCTGGTGGTGCAGTGGTTGAAAGTCCGCCTGCCGATGCAGGGGACATGGATTCGTGTCCCGGTCCGGGAAGATCCCACATGCCGCGGAGCGGCTGGGCCCGTGAGCCATACATAGCCGCTGAGCCTGCGCATCCGGAGCCTGTGCTCCGCAACAGGAGAGGCCACAACAGTGAGAGGCCCGCGTACTGCAAAAAAAAAAAAAAAAAAAAAAGATAGAGTTCTCTAATCAAATATTTAAATAGAAAGGTGAGTTGAAAGCTACCAGTTATTGAAGGCCAGGCTTTTTGAGTCAAAACACTTAGCTGATAACTTGGAGCCGATTTTCTC
The DNA here is from genome assembly GCF_000442215.2 of Lipotes vexillifer. Taxonomy (NCBI): domain Eukaryota; kingdom Metazoa; phylum Chordata; class Mammalia; order Artiodactyla; family Lipotidae; genus Lipotes; species Lipotes vexillifer. The sequence continues at coordinate 146,769 of NW_006783561.1, forward strand.
ATTACAGTTAAGTAAACAGGCTATTTAAAATTTGGTGAATGAGATATGGATCAGATATCTGGTTACTTATTGTTAAAGCAAATCCTCACTATAAAGCACTGAAAATGTAGATGTTTAGCTTAAAGTGAGCCAAAATTGTTAACCGTTAAATAACTTCAAAAAGCGTAAAGCATCTTGGCTCTCTAATCCTCTCCACAGCAGCAGTTAAAACAGCTCTAAAAACTGGACAGTTTTACTAGGCAGACAGGGTATCAGAGTGGAAAAACTGCTGAGGAGACATGGGTTCTATGCCTGTTTCTTCTAACAAAGGAAGAAACATTGCTGCAGAAATTTTAGTGTTAGTAGCTGTTCCTGTCTTGTGCCTGGTACATATTTTAATTTTTGTTCTGTTATCTTTTGCCTTTCCCATCTTCTAGGAATTAGTGTTGCTAATTACAACTTCGTGGAAGAAGCGTCATAAAGCAGCTATATAGAGTAGTTATCTATAAGATCCCCATTTAAGTCTGAGAGAGCCTGGTTTTAGGAAGGTTATGCATGCAATTGAATGTGAAAATTGCGCCATCCAGTGGCAAGATTACTGAACAGCAGACAGACCCGGCTTGAGGTCCGAAAATAAATCCTACTGAGGCTAGATTCAGTGAGTTACCCTCTAAGTACAAAAACTTAACAGATATCACAAAAAGAAATTGTCTCCTTGCATTTTCTCAGAAAACATCAGTATTTTCTCTAATAATGTGAAGATATGTCCTTTACTTTTAAAAACAATTTTCATCTGCTTCTACATTTTTCTCTAGGTCCTGGAATCTCAGAATTTGCTCAAAAATTAAGTGAAATAGACATTTATCTGACTGCATGCATGGAAAGAGCCAGGAAAGTGATTCCAACATCCCAGCACACAGAGACACCTGTTTACTTGGGAGCCACGGCAGGCATGCGGTTGCTCAGGTATAGCAGCCTGTAGGGACTGAGAGCTGCAGGGAGATAGGTTTGGCAGTTGCTAGAGCCTCTGAGTTATGGGCGAATGCCACACTTCTCTAACACCCCAATTCTAGACATGCTAAATGTCCACACCTAAGAAAGAAAATCTCAGTTAAGTGGGTAAAATTCCCAAACCCTTAGCTTGCATAATGATGGGAGTTTAAGTATGTAAGAAAAAAAAAAAAGGCCTCTTGCTCATCTCCCCACAGGGAGTTCAAGGGAGTGATGGCACAAAAAGAGGAAGATTGAGCCTTTATACTCTGGGATTTGGGGCTACAGATTTAGCAACTCCACATCTGGGAGGAGGAAGGCCAGAGGAGACTCGCAGACATCCCGAGACACAAATCATCACAATTAGCACATCTTTACTGGTCACCACTTAGTATCTGTGGGCATTATTTGTTCATTTGTTTGTTCATTCATTCATTCAGTTTGTATTGACTGCCTGCTCTGTCCCAGGGCATGGAAGTAGGTGACTCATCTTCCAAGATCAGAGTTTTGATACAGGGTGGCCAATTCTTTGATAGAAGAGTGCTCAGAGCTGCTATGGGAGCATACTTGTCCCTGCCAAGAATGGGAGGAGGTCAAGAAGACTCACCAGAGGAGGGGATACATGAGCCAAATCATGAAGGACTTGTGGGGGGAGGGGGAAGGGCATTACAGGCAGAGCAGACATCATGCGTTCCATAACCTATGTTTATTTGGCACCTGTTATGTGTCAGGCATAAGTCCCTGCTTTCCTGGATCTTGTGTTCTAGTAGATGCACAAAGGAGTGATATGTGAGAGACCAGGGCATGTTCAGAGGACTATAGATAGTTCTGCATAGATAGAACGTAGGGTACATAGAGTTAATACTAATAATGACAATGGTAATGGTAGCAGCCTGTATTTGTTGGGCCCTTACTATGTTCTTAGCACTGTGCTTTAATTTAAATCACTGTAACTCTATGAAGTAACAGGTATTATTCACTATTATTAATCAGATTAAGGAAGCTATGGTGTACAGATGTTAAGTAACTCACCAAAGGTCACACACCTGGCAAGTGGTAGAGCCAGGATTCTGAGTGGGATTCTGTGAAGGCAAGATTTGGATCACAAAGTGCCTTGTGGACCATGCTAGGGAGTTTGAAGTTTATCTGGGAAACAATGGGAAGCCATTAAAGGATGTTACACAACCGGTGCCACTGGTAGAGAGGTGGATTGGAGGAGAGGAAAACGGGGGATAAGGAGGCCAGTTGATAGGGTGAGGGAGCCATTCAAATGGGAGATTACTGGGGTCTAATGCCAGTTGGAAGGCAGCATTTTCTGACCCAGAGACTCTCAGTATTATATTGCCTGGATCTTGGAAGCAGTTGTATTCCATCTTCATTGTGACAACCCTGGAAGATTTCTTCTTTAGATCTCAAGGTCTCAGACCCAAAAACCAAGGCAGAATATGAGAAAGATTTTTTACCCGACTCGGGCACCAACTGAGGTTGGGTATCTGTCCCAGGACGTTTTCCACTTGGTGTCTGCTACAGCCCTAATTAAAAACTTCAAGCAGAGCCTTGAGGCTACGTAAGCAGCTTGAAGCCACCGGCAATGGCTAATGTAGCACACATCAGCTCTAGGCTTGGTGATCAAACAATATCCAGCTACCACCACCACAGCAATTAAAATTACTCTGATAATTTCTTGGAGCCAGGGAACAACAATGAAAATGGTATTTTAAGAGGACCAACCTACACAGGGATTGGAAGGATCTGGATTTGGAGAAGAGGGGCCAAAAGAGTAGTTATGCTCCTCCCCAAAGGAGGGCTTCTCAGACAGCCATGTGTGGGGATCTCCATCCTTCTATTTATTGCAGTGAGCTTATGCTTCACTTCCTAGGGGAACTGGCTGGAAGCTCTGGCTGCAATGGGTAGTCATAGTTATTCAGACAAAACCAGTAACCTCAGCTCTTTGTGCAGGATGGAAAATGAACGGTTGGCAGACAAGATCCTGGCTGCGGTGGCAAACAGCATCAGCAGCTACCCCTTTGACTTCCAGGGTGCCAGAATCATCACTGGCCAAGAGGAAGGTGCCTATGGCTGGATTACTATCAACTATCTGCTGGACAGATTCACTCAGGTGATTGTCTCACAGCATCCGTGGAGGTGGCTCCCTGTGGGTCAATGCCATTGATATCTCAGGCAGTACTTGCATCACTAGACAGAATGAATGATGGATAAATGAACAAATTAATTTACCCTCACATTTGCAGGGGTCACCAGAGGTATAATTCTCTCACAAGAACTCTCACTATTGGAGAATAAGGAAGCCATATACAGAGATACAGAAAAAATTTTTTTTAATCTATCATTAAAAATAAAGATAGCTAACATTTGCGTAGTGCCGTGTGTCTTGTGCTATGCACAGCACTTTTCAAGTACTGTTTGACTTAATCTTCAGAATTACCATATGAGGTGTTCTCTCATTTTAGAGTCTCAAATCGAGGCCTAGAGGAGGCAATTATTCTGCCCAAGGTCACATGGCTAATAAGCCAATGAGTAGGGATTCAATGAGTAGGAACTTCAGTCTTTCTGGCCCCAGATCTTGTGTTTGTAAACTGTTCCTAAGTTGCCGCAGTCTGAGCTATGTCTTTGAAGCCTCTGTTTTCTTGCTGTTGATCTGATGCAGACTCAGGAACCTCTGGTGAGCTTTGTTTCACCCTTATCCTCCTGCTCCTTTGCCTTAGGAAGTCCCTGAGTCCAAGAAATAGCATGAAAAGGGGGATGTCCAGATCCTTCTACCACTGGTGTCTGTACTGTCTTTCAGAAATTGAGTTGGTTTAACCTGAAACCAAGTGAAGGCGATACTCAGGAAACCTATGGAGCTTTAGACCTTGGGGGAGCCTCTACACAAATCACTTTTGTGCCTCAAAACGAAACGACTGAGTCTTCTAACAACACTCTGCACTTTCGCCTCTATGGCAAGAACTACGGTGTATACACACACAGCTTCTTGTGCTATGGGAAGGATCAAGCCCTCTTGCAGAAACTGTCCAAGGACCTTCAGGCGAGTGTAACTGAATCCAGACCACCCTCCCCACAACTGGGCCGCCAGCCCCCCGCGTCCTTTTCTCTTTCTATTTCAGTAACTGATCTGAAGTTGGTTACTGTACTTGTCAAACCTTTTCAGGCAGGATATCTAACTACATCTGGTCAACCCCTGTGAATTGTCCCATCCAGACACCACCTCCTATGTTTGTTTACTGCACTGTCTCCAAGGACGTGACTCAAATCCTTTCTTTGGAAATAATTTCTCACCCCTGTGGGGCTGACAATGCAAAATACATGCTACAGTAGTGTGTGTATGTGTGTGTGCGTGTGCACGTGCACACAGTTTTTAAGCTCTTTCCCACTTTTCAATCTCCATTTCCTACGAACTGCAGAAAACGAGGCTATTAGAAACAACCTGGAGAGGAGGAGAAAAAAAACTTCAGGGAAAATGCAGAGTTTATTGATCAACACTTCAAATCTTGTCCCTAGACACTTTTTGTGTTTTGAAGGTGAGAAAAGTTAAACATACTCAAAATCATGCAAGTACCAGCACATCCTGACAAACACAGAGCAGGCATGTCAAATCCAGCTGTTCCCTGTCTCTACTGAAAGGACAACCAGTTCTCTGCTTTCCTCCAAAGCTCGCTTTCTGGTTCTCAGAAACACTATCAGTAAGATGACTGCCATGGGAGGAGGGGCTGCTGAGAGACGCCTAGTGATCCCTAAGTTTCCACTAAGCCTCTCATCCACAGCAGCCCCTTTACTTCTCTTGAACATACTGGGTTGTGGGTTGAAAATCATTTTGATACTCCTGCCTTAAATGATCTGAGGCACTTCCAGCTCTTGAAGCTTTTGCTTTTTGGCTTGGAGGTAGGGCCAGGGATATAGGCAGATCCCCAGAGAACTACCCTAGGCTCGGAATTTTGAGAGCCTTGAGTTTTCCTTGTGGATCTGCTTCTGACCTATGCAATTAGTACTAAGCGCTAGGGGCCATTCCAAACTAATGGAATTTCTGGGCCCAGCTTCAACTATATTAGCTTTCTGTGAATAGCAAAAGTTCATTTACATCTGATACCACTTCTGGTGCCTGTTATACAAATATGACTGTTACCCAAGGGTAAAAAAGGCAGAGCAGGGGCATATTGATGCCAGTGCTGAGTGCCTGGCTGTTTTACAATTGCTACACATTATTGAAGTCAGACTGGTGCTTTTGTACTCAAAGCATTTGCACATGATGCCTTCAAGTGATTTTTCTATTCAGGGTACAAATGGAACCATCCATGACCCATGCTTTCACTCTGGATACCGGAGGAAAATGAACATGAGTGACCTTTATGAGGCTCCCTGCACCAGGAGATTTGAGGCAACTTTTCCATTTCTTGCATTCCCTGAAGTTGAAATCCGTGGCACTGGAAACTATCGACAATGCCGGCGAAGCATTCTTCAACTCTTTAACACCAGTTACTGCCCTTACTCCAGCTGTTCCTTCAATGGGATTTTCTTGCCACCCCTCCAAGGGAATTTCGGGGTAAGTTTGTGACATGATGATATATTTGTTACAATGGCTTTTGATTGCAAATTACAGAACATGGGCCTACAAAGGGTTTAAAGAATAGGATTTATTTTTCTCTCACATGGTAATAAGCCTTGAGGTAGATAATTCAGGGTTAGTTCTTTAGCTTAATTATGTCAGGCCTTGGGTGCAGCTTTTCAGTTATTTTCTTGGCCTTATTGTGGTGCTACGATGGCAGCTATTGCTCTAACTAAGCATTATGTCTTCACATGCAAAGCCAGCATAGGAAAGAAGGAAGTTTATCTCACATACATCTCTCTCCAACTTTGCAGAATTGCCAACAAACATCTTTTCAGATGCCATTGGCCAGAATTTGGTAAAATGCACACCTCTGGGGCTTCCCTGGTGGCGCGGTGGTTGAGAGTCCGCCTGCCGATGCAGGGGACACGGGTTCGTGCCCCAGTCCGGGAAGATCCCACATGCCACGGAGCGGCTGGGCCCGTGAGCCATGGCCGCTGAGCCTGCGTGACCGGAGCCTGTGCTCCGCAACAGGAGAGGCCACAACAGTGAGAGGCCCATGTACCGCAAAAAAAAAAGCCAGACAAGTGTGGTGAGGATGTGGAGAAAATGGAACCCTTGTATAGTGTGGGTGCAGCCAGTATGTAAAACAGTATGGAGGTTCCTCAAAAAATTAAAAATATATTTATCATATGATCGAGCAATCCTACTTTTGGCTGTTTATCCAAAAGAATTGAAATCAGGATCTGGAAGTGATATTAGCACACTAATGACCATTGCAGCACTATTCTCAAGGTGTGGAAACAACCTAAAGTTCTACTGATGGACATTGACAGATGAATGGATTTTTAAATTTTTTTTGAATTTTATTTTATTTTTTTATGCAGCAGGTTCTTATTAGTTATCTATTTTATACATGTTAGTTGTATATAGGTCAATCCCAATCTCCCAATTCATCCCACCACCACCCCCACACCCCCCAACCCTGCTTTCCCCCCTTGGTGTCCATACGTTTGTTCTCTACATCTGTGTCTCTATTTCTGCCTTGCAGACCAGTTCATCTGTACCATTTTTCTAGATTCCATGTATATGCGTTAATGTACGATATTTGTTTTTCTCTTTCTGACTTACTTCACTCTGTGTGACAGTCTCTAGGTCCATCCACATCTCTACAAATGACCCAATTTCATTCCTTTTTATGGCTGAGTAGTATTCCATTGTATATATGTACCACAACTTCTTTATCCATTCGTCTGTCGATGAGCATTTAGGTTGCTTCCACGACCTGGCTATTGTAAATAGTGCTGCAGTGAACACTGGGGTGTGTGTGTCTTTTTGAATTATGGTTTTCTCTGGGTATATGCCCAGTAGTGGGATTGCTGGGCCATATGGTAATTCTATTTTTAGTTTTTTAAGGAACCTCCATACTGGCTGTATCAATTTACATCCCCACCAACGGTTCAAGAGGGTTCCGTTTTCTCCACACCCTCTCCAGTATTTGTTGTTTGTAGATTTTCTGATGATGCCCATTCTGACCAGTGTGAGGTGATACCTCATTGTAGTTTTGATTTGCATTTCTCTAATGACTAGTGATATTGAGCAGCTTTCCATATGCCTCTTGGCCATCTGTATGTCTTCTTTGGAGAAATGTCTATTTAGGTCTTCTGCCCTTTTTTTTTTTGCGGTACACGGGCCTCTCACTGTTGTGGCCTCTCCGGTTGTGGAGCACAGGCTCCGGACGCGCAGGCTCAGCGGCCATGGCTCACGGGCCCAGCCACTCTGTGGCATGTGGGATCTTCCCGGACCGGGGCATGAACCCGTGTCCCCTGCATCTGCAGGCGGACTCTCAACCACTGTGCCACGAGGGAAGCCCCCACTTTTTGATTGGGTTGTTTGTTTTTTGATATTGAGCTGCATGAGCTGCTTGTATATTTTGGAGGTTAATACATTTGCAAGTATTTTCTCCCATTCTAAGGGTTGTCTTTTCATCTTCTTGATAGTTTGCTTTGCTGTGCAAAAGTTTTTAAGTTTCATTAGATCCCAACTGTTTATTTTTGGTTTTATTTCCATTATTCTAGGAGGTGGGTCAAAAAAGATCTTGCTGTGATTTATGGCAAAGAGTGTTCTTCCTTTGTTTTTCTCTAAGAGTTTTATAGTGTCCGGTCTTACATTTAGGTCTTTAATCCATTTTGAGTTTATTTTTGTGTATGATGTTAGGAAGTGTTCTAATTTCATTCTTTTACATGTAGCTGTCCAGTTTTCCCAGCACCACTTATTGAAGAGGCTGTCTTTTCTCCATTGTATACTCTTGCCTCCTTTGTCAGAGATGAGTTGACCATATGTGTGTGGGTTTACTTCTGGGCTTTCTATCCTGTTCCATTGATCTATATTTCTGTTTTTGTGCCAGTACCATATTGTCTTGATTACTGTAGCTTTGTAGTATAGCCTGAAGTCAGGGAGTCTCATTCCTCCAGCTCCATTTTTTTCCCTCAAGACTGCTTTGGCTATTTGGGGTCTTTTGTGTCTCCATACAAATTTTAAGACTTTTTGTTCTAGTTCTGTAAAAAATGCCATTGATACTTTGATAGGGATTGCATTGAATCTGTAGATTGCTTTGGGTAGTATAGTCATTTTCACAATATTGATTCTTCCCATCCAAGAACATGGTCTATCTCTCCATCTGTTTGTGTCATCTTTGATTTGTTTCATCAGTGTCCTATAGTTTCCTGAGTACAGGTCTTTTACCTTCTGAGGTAGGTTTATTCCTAGGTATTTTATTCTTTTTGTTGCAATGGTGAATGGGATTGTTTCCTGAATTTCTCTTTCTGATCTTTCGTTGTTAGTATGTAGGAAGGCAAGAGATTTCTGTGCATTAATTTTGTATTCTGCAGCTTTACCAAATTCATTGATTAGCTCTAGCAGTTTTCTGGTGGCATCTTTAGGATTCTCTATTTATAGTATCATGTCATCTGCATACAGTGACAGTTTTACTTTTTCTTTTCCAATTTGTATTCCCTTTATTTCCTTTTCTTCTCTTATTGCCATGGCTTGGACTTCCAAGACTTTGTTGAATAATAGTGGTGAGAGTGGGCAGCCTTGTCTTGTTCCTGATCTTAGAGGAAATGCTTTCAGTTTTTCACCACTGAGAATGATGTTTGCTGTGGGTTTGTCGTATATGGCCTTATTATGTTGAGGTAGGTTCCCTCTCTGCTCACTTTCTGAGACTTTTTATAAATGGGTGTTGAATTTTGTCAAAAGCTCTTCCTGCATCTATTGAGACGATCATATGGTTTTTCGTCTTCAATTTGTTAATATAGTGTATCCCATTGATTGGTTTGCATATATTGAAGAATCCTTGCATCTCTGGGATACATCCCACTTGATCATGGTGTATGATCCTTTAAATGTGTTGTTGGATTCTGTTTGTTAGTATTTTGTTGAGGATTTTTGCATCTACTTTCATGAGTGGTATTGGTCTGTAGTTTTTTTGTGGTATCTTTGGTTTTGGTGTCAGGGTGATGGTGGCCTCATATAATGAGTTTGGAAGTGTTTCTTCCTCTGCAGCTTTTTGGAAGAGTTTGAGAAGGATGGGTGCTAGCTCTTCTCTAAATGATAGAATTTGCCTGTGAAGCCATCTGGTCCTGGACTTTTGTTTGTGGGAAGGTTTTTAATCACAGTTTCAATTTATTACTTGTAATTGGTCTGTTCGTATTTTCTATTTCTTCCTGGTTCAGCCTTGGAAGGTTATACCTTTCTAAGAATTTGTCCGTTTCTTCCAGGTTGTCCTTTTTATTGGCATAGAGTTGCTTGTAGTAGTCTCTAAGGATGCTTTGTATTTCTGTGGTGTCCATTGTAAGTTCTCCTTTTTCATTTCTAATTTTATTGATTTGAGTCCTCTCCCTCTTTTTCCTTAATGAGTCTGGCTAAAGGTTTGTCCATTTTGTTTATCTTTTCCAAGAAGCAGCTTTTAGTTTTATTGATCTTTGCTATTGTTTTCTTTGTTTCTATTTCATTTATTTCTGCTCTGATGTTTACGATTTCTTTCCTTCTACTAACTTTGGGTTTTGTTTGTTCTTCTTTCTCTAGTTTCTTTAGGTATAAGGTTAGATTGTTTATTTGAGATTTTTCTTGTTTCTTGAGATAGGATTGTATTGCTATAAACTTTCCTCTTAGAACTGCTTTTGCTGCATCCTGTAGGTTTTGGATTGTTGTGTTTTCATTGTCATTTGTCTCTAGGTATTTTTTGATTTCCTCTTTGGTGATCTCTTGGTTATTTTGTAATGTATTATTTAGCCTCCATGTGTTCGTGTTTTTTATGTTTTTTTCCTTGTAATTGATACCTTGTCTCATAGGGTTGTGGTTGGAAAGGATATGATTTCCATTTTCTTAAATTTGCCGAGACTTCATTTGGGACCCAAGATGTGATCTATCCTGGAGAATGTTCCATGTGCCTTTGAGAAGAAAGTGTAATCTGCTGTTTTCAGATGGAATGTCCTATAAATATCAGTTAAATCTATCTGGTCTCTTGTGTCATTTAAAGCTTGTGTTTCCATATTAATTTTCTTTCTGGATAATCTCTCCATTGGTGAAAGTGGAGTGTTAAAGTCCCCCACTATTATTGTGTTACTGTTGATTTCCCCTTTTATAGCTGTTAGCATTTGCCTTATTTATTGAGGTGCTCCTATGTTGGGTGCATATATATTTATAATTGTTATATCTTCCTCTTGGATTGATCCCTTGATCATTATGTAGTGTCCTTCCTTGTCTCTTGTAACATTCTTTATTTTAAAGTCCATTTTATCTGATATGAGTATTGCTACTCCAGCTTTCTTTTGATTTCCATTTGCATGCAATATCTTTGTCCATCCCCTCACTTTCAGCCTGTATGTGTCCCTAGGTCTGAAGTGGGTCTCTTGTAGACAGCATATATATGGGTCTTGTTTTTGTATCCATTCAGCGAGCCTGTGTCTTTTGGTTGGAGCATTTAATCCATTCACATTTAAGGTAATTATTGATATGTATATTCCTATTACCATTTTCTTAATTGTTTTGGGGTTTTTTTGGTAGGTCCTTTGCTTGTCTTGTGTTTCCCACTTAGAGAAGTTCCTTTAGCATTCATTATAGAGCTGGTTTAGTGGTGAGGAATTCTCTTAGCTTTTGCTTTTATGTGAAGCTTTGATTTCTCTGTCAAATCTGAATGAGATCCTTGCTGGGTAGAGTAATCTTGGTTGTAGGTTCTTCCCTTTCATCACTTTAAATGTATTATGCTACTCCTTTCTGGCCTGTAGAGTTTCTGCTGAGACATCAGCTGTGAACCTTAGGGGAGTTCCCTTGCGTGTTATTTGTCGTTTTTCCCTTGTTGCTTTTAATAATTTGTCTTTGTCTTTAAATCTTGTCAATTTAATTACTATGTGTCTCGGCCTGTTTCTCCTTGGGTTTGTCCTGCCTGGGACTCTGCACTTCCTGGACTTGGGTGGCTATTTCCTTTTCCATGTTAAGGAAGTTTTCAACTATAATTTCTGCAGATATTTTTTCGGGTCCTTTCTCTCTCTCTTCTCCTTCTGGGACCCCTATAATGCAAATATTGTTGCATTTAATGTTGTCCCAGAGGTCTCTTAGGCTGTCTACATTTCTTTTCATTCTTTTTTCTTTATTCTGTTCCACAGCAGTGAATTCCACCATTCTGTCTTCCAGGTCACTTATCCGTTCTTCTGCCTCAGTTATTCTGCTATTGATTCCTTCTAGTGTATTTTTCATTTCAGTTATTGTATTGTTCGTCTCTGTTTGTTTGTTCTTTAATCCTTCTAGGTCTTTTTTGAACATTTCTTGCATCTCCTTGGTCTTTGCCTCCATTCTTTTTCCAAGGTCCTGGATCATCTTCACTATCATTATTCTGAATTCTTTTTCTGTAAGGTTGACTGTCTCCACTTCATTTAGTTGTTTTTCTGGGGTTTTGTCTTTTTGCTTCATCTGGTACATAGTCCTTTGCCTTTTCATTTTGTCTGTCTTTCTGTGACCATGGTTTTTGTTCCAAAGACTGCAGGATTGTCACTCTTCTTGCTTCTGCTGTCTGCCCTCTGGTGGATGAGGCTATCTAAGAGGCTTGTGCAAGCTTCCTGATGGGAGGGACTGGTGGTGGGTAGAGCTGGGTCTATCTATTTTATATATAGTAGTGTGTATATGTTAATCCAAAACTCCTAATTTATCCCCCCCCTCCCCCCACTTTCCCTTTTGGTAACCATAAGTTTGTTTTCTATGCCTTTGAGTCTCTCTCTGTTCTGTAAGTAAGTTCTTGTGTATCACTTTTTTGGATTCCATGTATAAGTGATATATGATATTTGTCTTTTCTCTGTGACTTACTTCTACTAGTATGATAATCTCTAGGTCCATCCATGTTGCTGCAAATGGCATTATTTCATTCCTTTTTATGGCTGAGTAGTATTCCATTGTGTATGTATACCACATATTCTTTATCTGTTCATCTGTTGATGGACATTTAGGTTGCTTCCATGTCTTGACTATTGTAAATAGTGCTGGTATGAACACTGCGGGGTATGTATCTCTTCGAATTAGAGTTTTCTCTGGATATATGCCCAGGAGTGGGATTGCTGGATCATATAGTAACACTATTTTTAGTTTTTTTTAAGGAACCTCCATACTGTTCTCCATAGTGACTGTACCAATTTACATTCCCACCAACAGTGTAGGAGGGTTCCCTCTTCTCCACACCCTCTCCAGCATTTATTGTTTGTAGATTTTTGTAAGATGGCCATTCTGACCAGTGTGAGGTGATACTTCATTTAGTTTTGATTTACATTTCTCTAATAATTAGTGATATTGATCATCTTTTCATGTGCCTGTCAGCCATCTGTATGTCTTCTTTGGAGAGATGTCTGTTTAGGTCTTCTACCCATTTTTTGATTGAGTTGTTTTTTGTTCTTTGTTTTTTTTATAAGCTGTAGGAGTTCTTTGTATATTTTGGACATTAATCCCTTGCTGGTCACATCATTTGCAAATATTTTTTCCCAGTCTATAGGTTGTCTTTTTGTTTTGTTTATGGTTTCCTGTGTTGTGCAAAAGCTTTTAAGTTTGATTAAGTCCCATTTGGTTATTTTTATTTTTATTTCCATTTCTTTAGAATGTTTTCTTTTTTACTCATTTGTTTATTTAACTTTTTACGTAGTTCTCTTGTATGATGTTGATGATTTTTGAAAACTTTTAAGTTGTGCCCAGCTCATGATAGGCCTGCAATAAATATTTGTTAAATAAACACTGGCTATTTAAAGAAAGCAGTACATGTACATTATAAAAATAGGCAAAAAAAGGGCATAAATAAAAAGGAAAAAAACACCTTATAATTTTGCCAGAGATCACTCCTGTTATTTACCTTTGTATAGAATTTTCCAGATTTTATTTTTAAAAATTCATAAGTAATACATAGTTTTTTAAAGATGGGAGTTTTGGGGCTTCCCTGGTGGCGCAGTAGTTGAGAGTCTGCCTGCCGATGCACGGGACACGGGTTCGTGCCCTGGTCCGGGAAGATCCCCCATGCCGCGGAGCGGCTAGGCCTGTGAGCCATGGCCACTGAGCCTGCACGTCTGGAGCCTGTGCTCCGCAACGGGAGAGGCCACAACAGTGAGAGGCCCGTGTACCGCAAAAAAAAAAAAAAAAAAGATGGGAGTTTTGTAACTTTTCCTCTTATCTTCTTTTTTCCCCATCTTTCTTTCTCCCTGACTCTCCCATTAATATTATCGAGAAAATTAGCTACCAGATGGCTCAGAAATGCATGTCAGCAGCAAAGTGACCCCCTTCTAGGAAGGAAGCAACTGTTGGGGATGGAATATCACCTGATCCATAATTTACTCATCAGAGATTTCCAGGCACTTTATTAGGCCTTCTGGAGAGTGAATCAGTGTCCCTCTGTGTTGGACACTGCACCAAACTCAGCATTTTTCTCTTGCAGGCATTTTCAGCTTTTTACTATGTGATGGAGTTTTTAAACCTTACATCAGAGGAAGAGTCAACTGATAAAAAGATGATTAACACGTTGGAAAAGTTCTGCTCTCAGCCTTGGGAAGAGGTAAGTGACTAGAAACAGCATCTCTTACCATTGCTTTCTGCCCTTGACAGCATGGAGGATGTGAGTGTGCTCTTCAAGTCATGCTAATGTGACCAAGATCCAGCACTCATGTTAGAGAAGCCTAGATGGTACACTCAGTTAAGAGTAAGTTCACTGGCATTCCTTGATAACTTGGCATACAGTGGCTTAAACAGAAAAGGTCTTATTGTTTTCACCTAATTCAAAGTCCGGAAGTAGTCAGTTGCCGGCATGGAGTGGGCAGCTTGACTATCTCAGCCATTCTTCAGTTGTTGTTAGACCTGTTTCCTCATGGAAGCAAGGTGTAGCTTCAGGGATCACAGCCGTGTTCGAGGTCAGAAGAAGGATAGTGCCAGATACATCTGTTCCTTTTTATAGGAAAGCAAAAGCTATCCCAGAAGCTCCTAGTAGTCTTTTCTCTTACGTCTCATTGGCCAGGACTGGCGGGGAAAGCAGGATGCAGGACTTTATGACTGGCTTAGAGCCCTAGATCCATCATGAGCTACTTCCTGGAGCTGAGCACATTGTCGCCCACTCCTTCCCCCAACTCCCAGGGAAGACAGGCAATTCACAGAATCTGCCACAGACACCATTGTGGTAAGACCCTTTTTTCATCAGACAGGTCCAGTGTATCTCTTACTTATTCATAAATTTGAAGCACAAAATTTTTCTTGTCTGAGGCACTGAGTCATTCAAGATCCAGTGCTACCTGATGAAAGTTTCCAGGGACGTGAGAGAAAGATATGGAGTCTACTCTGATTTATAAAAACAGATCACCTAGGAGTGGCTCAAAACAGCAGCTGTTTTAAGTTGACAAAAGTGACTTAAAATGAGTGATTTTAAGAGAGATTGCAAAAGTGATTGCACGAGTGACCAGTGCTTTCATTCTGAAGATATGCAGCTAATTAAAAATGAAGGCTGTTCTCGTGGGCACTGACAACAGAGGAAGGAAGGTTGTGCAAGAGCCTGGACATCTGAAATTTTCTCCAAGTATTTTGTCTGAGTTAGAACATGAAGGAAGGGTATTCAGCGCTTTTGGAAAGAGCAGCTCAAATATGCCTCAGCACTTTACAAAACAGTTAGGGGAGGCTTTTTGCAGCTAGTGGTGATCTGTGGAGAAAGACGAGCATCTCGGGTTCTTGAGCAAAATGCTTCCGAAACTGGGTTCCAGAGCAGTGTTTGTCAAATGTTACTATGTATGTGATCATACGGGGATCATATTAAAAAGTACATTCTGCCCTGGCAGATCAGGGGTGAGGATTAACAAGTGCTCAGGGGATGCTGCTGCTGCTAGTCCAGAGACCTAACTGAGTGGCAAGGCTTTTTATGAAACTGTTTCCTCAAGATGCTTATAGAGGCTCTAAACCAAAGACTTTGGTCAAGAGCATACAGAAAACTCTGGTTAAACAAAGATTAATAGATTTCTTTCATGCAAGATTTTTCACAGTTTTTAATATGCTAATGTGATTGTGAAACTCAAGTTTCACAAGGGATGGCAAACTATAGTAAAATTCAGTGTGGTTGAACCTATCAGACCACAGAAAGTACTTTTTTCCTAGAACACTTACCAATGTCTCATAGAACCCTGTGGAGGAAAAGATTCCTTAACAGACCCTAAACTGTGAACCCCTGCACCCACTGAAGGAGTGCAACACCACTCCCAAAGCTCTCTGCAGGGGCCAACTCTCAGGCCCATGTGAACTGGGGCTTTTTCCTCTCTTGATCAGCTCTAATAGCGAACATGAGGGCTTTGGAGAAGTGCCTGTTGTTGTACAAGTGTGATGTTTTCTTCACTTCACTTCCAGCTGCAGATGTATTTTGGTGAAGTGAAGGAGAAGTACCTGAGTGAATACTGCTTTTCTGGCACCTACATCCTGGCTCTTCTTCTGAATGGCTATCATTTTACAGCTGAGTCCTGGAAGAATATTCACTTCATGGGCAAGGTTTGTTAGGTTGCGGGGAGGTTGGGTGGTAGTGACTGAAGCAGCTTTGGGCTTAAAAGAGGTAGGAGTCAACCCGATTTAATTTTGGGGTGATGTCCTGTCCTACCACTTCACCTCTAACCCAAGATGGCACTTTGTGTCCAGCTCTCCTGATAATGTTGACCAGCCTGTTGTGGATATCCTATCTAAGGAGGGCTACTTGCATTCTCAGCCTCGCCTTGCTGCTCACATAACAGTGACTAACCCCTTGTAAAACAAAAAATGAGATAGTAATGTAACAGTATTTCAACAGCCACAGTGATGCTGCGTGCTGACTTCAACATCCATCTCAAAGGCCCCTTCGTGAATCCAGAAGGGATGATCATGGTTTGTCACAAGGGGTTAAGGCCTTGTTGGTTGTAGCTTCAAGACTCACCAATCTGAAAGCTCGTTGTGAAGAATGAGATGAGTGGCTGTGAATGGGGGCCTTTGCTTAGAAGCCAGGCTTAGCATGAGCCTTAAGCAAGCCCATAGCTTTGCATTACCATATCATTACCTGAAGGTATCCAGGCATAGGGCAACATTACATTGGCAGCGAGACTCATGGGCACACTCATGCTTGATGAAAAATATCAAGAGCAGTGTTTCTCTACCTTTTAAACCCATACCCACTAATGGCAAAAGCAATTTACCCCTTTATTAAATATGGTGACTTCAAGCAAAACAAAGCATTGAGGCAGCAGAGGGCTGTAGTAGCCTTAAAGATACTAGTTTCATCACACTCTTATCAATATTGACTTTGCTAATTAAAATCTTTTCCTTGTTTTAACATCCCAGTCTTCCTTCCATTCCATCAGTGTTTGAGACATATGTCTATGTCAAATTTACCTAGTGATTTATATTCTTTGAACTCCAATCTATGATCCATTATTTCTAAACCTTAAGTGATAACTCCTCTAACTCTGGAGGCTTCTTTGACACAGGCGGTCAGATATGGTTCCATTCCCCATAAAGGGACATGGGCCTTTTTACAGATTATTAATTCCCAGTACTGGTAAAGGTTTAGGGGAGAGGAGCATTCCACATGGTATTGGTTGGAATGTAAACTGGCATAACCTTTGGGAAGACTGTTTTGACAACATGAGCTAGGAGCCTTAAAACATGTATATCATTTTGTCCAGTTGCTCCATTTCTAGGATTTATAAATAATTGAACAAAGTGAGTAAAAATGAACATATAAGGCAGTTCATGTCAGTGATGATGTTGCAGAAATCCCTTAAGAGACATGGGATGATGTTTATAAGGAATTGTTAAGTGAATAATTCTACATACAATTTAATTCCATTTTTTATGTGAAAAACATGCACAGAGAGGACTGGTAGGACATGTCACAAAATGATAATAGCAGCAACTTCTGAATGATGAAGTAGAGGTGGTTTTTATTTTCTTTTTGAGGATTATCTGTACTTCATGATTTTCCTACCATGAATGACCACATACAACTCATGTAATACAAACATTTCCACAATTCTTTGTTATTCATAGACTACCTGTATTTCAGTACATTTTGAGGTGACTTGAAAATATTCCTAGGAAGATGGCAGGGTTGGAGAATGTTTTTTTATTTAAGAAGAATCCTTTCTCATGCATATGCAGTCTTTCATCTTAGTCAAGTAAGACTGTCTTGCTGGGATTATTCCCCAGTTTTTCCCTAGTTGAATCATAAAAGAAGTCCTGGTTTCATATGGATGAGATTCCTGGGCCTGACATTGATACACAAGGCCAGGGACAGTCATTATTCTCTCACCCTTTGCCCGCTTCCTGTCATCCACCCCCACTTCCCCACCCCAGCCACCCACATTCACACAAACAGCAAAAGAAGAATGCAAATTTCCAAAGGCCTAATTTGAATTAAGTTCTTCTAGGCAGGAGAACTGAGCCGTCATTCCCCAAATTCCTCTCTGAATTGGGGGAATTTAGTAGTGAGGCCCCACACTCTCCTTCTTAATCACTTGCTCCTGCTCCATTTTCCCCACAGCCATCATCCCAATTCAGAATATAAAAGTAATCCATTTAGAGAACTGAACATGGTGCTCTCACTTCCTGGTTGCTCAGTGTTATGGATAGGGTTGCATGAAAGCTCATTTAATCCTCAGACCAGAAACAACAGACTTTCCCCACTGTTTGCAGGTCCGGAGCACCAGCGTGGGGTGGACTTTGGGCTACATGCTGAACCTGACCAACATGATCCCATCTGAAGAGCCACTGTCCACACCTCTCTCCCACTCCACATATGTCTTCCTCATGGTCCTCTTCTCCCTGATCCTGGTCATAGTGGTCATAATAGGCATATTTATCTTTCACAAGCCTTCGTATTTCTGGAAAGACATGGTATAGCAGGAACAGCTGAAATCTGCTGGCTGGAGTGAGAAGAAAACTTGCCCAGGGAGCACTTTCCTCCACAGTGGTGTACAAGGCCAGTCTTGACCAGCATGAAGCTTCCTTGGCTTTTGCTGAAGCCTTTCCATGGGAGGTATTTACCACCCACTGCCTCAAGAACTTCCTGGCAGACATTGTCTCTTTTGTGAGTCTCTCCAAACTCCCCCCCTTTCTCTTTTGTACTCTGTGCTTGTGTAGCTCTTGAAGACCTGCCTCCTTTCATGATAGTTGCTTTATAAAAGAACAATATTGACTTTATCCAGAAGAACTGAGAGTCCTGAGTCCTGTGCTGGGAAGTTGCCCTGGCTAAAAGAAGAATCTTGGGAACTGATTCACTTGTGGTCTTACAGACCCTTTCTCTCTCCTGTTTCCCGTTTATTAAGAAAGCCATCCAATGCCTTTGGAGAAGACAGACACATATCCCATGCCCAGCCTGCCCTTTGCATGGGAGAATTTTCTAGTCTAGGCAAGTATGTGCTAGGGCGAAAGAGTCCTACAAAGGAATTTATGGGAGGTGCAATTAATCCAATAGTTAATCCAAGACAAAAGAGGGATGTGGGTAAGTCACATATTCCTGGGTGATGCCAAAATGCTAGAGTGGGACAGCCAGACCAGAGATTATTTTAAAAGCTGCTGTACATATACATAGGCATTCAAATATCAGGGCATATTATCTGGTAGGTGTACACATGTCAGGAAGAAAAATACAGTTACAACACAAGGTCAGGAAAGTGCATCCTCCAACACATCTGCTGGGGTTTTGTTTTTATTGCAGTAAAACACATATAACCTAAAATTCACCATTATGACATATACAATTTAGTGGCATTTAGTACATTCACAATGTTGTGCAGCTGTCACCAATATCTAATTCCAGAATATTTTCATCACTAAGAAATTATTGGCTGGGGATAAGACCATCCTGTGGTAGGCTTGTCAACCTTTCCATTTAGCCAAGCATGCTAACCAGTTGCACCACAAAGATGCTCACTGAGTTTTAAAGCCATGCCATATCTTACTGCCCCAGGGTTTAATTTAGTGAAAGAGTTGCATTAGTGAAGAGTGGCATGGCTTTTTTGCTGTCATGGTATTTATACAACAAAATGTGCAAGGAACCACATCTGTAAGTTTTGCTGCCGGTTCTAGGTACTTTTGCTCTAAGCATCTTAGGCATAGACATTTTTGCCACAAACATTTCACTGCAAATAATTGGCTCTAAAGCAATTTTGCCATAATAGATAAAATAATGGAAAATCAAAGAGGGATAATTAAAAGGACATAATGAAACGAATAACAAAATTCAAGACTTATTGTGAAATATAAAATATTTGAGTACATTTAAAGTATGTGTTGATTCATGGCAATACTGTGCACATAACTGATTTTATTTTGTGGGTTGTATCTAAGCACTTGTCTTCCAAGTCTTACATAGCATTTTATACTTTTTTTTTTTGCTCATTGATTTGTCTCCTCGTTCTGCATCGTACTTTTTTTTTTTGCTAAAATTTCTTCCTTTGTAAAGAGTGATGTAAGTTTCCAAATACTTAGAGGCATCTTTGTAACTGAGCTTTGTGTTGTGTTTTGAAAGGTTCTACACGGTTGTTGTTTGTTCTTGGCATATTGTCACATGTCCATTGATAGATGTTCCAAAGTTGTGTGGGAAATGTGGGTTCACCTCCGCACCTTCCAGGACCTTGGCGTCTTTCTCCTCCACTGTAGTGTGTTTCAAAATAGGAAACCAACTTTTGGGGCAAATCACTGTCATATGCCAGCTCGATAAAGCCATCAATAATGTCGCCAACTGGAAGAAATGCTAACATATTCCAACCAGTTGAAACCAAACTGTCAAACCAAAAACTGTCAACCAGTTATTTTATCTTTCACAGGGAATTTGCCTTACAGCCAATTAGTTATTCGACGAAAGTGTTTGTTGCAGAAGTGCTTGTGGCAGAGATGTCAATGGCAAAGATGCTTATGGTGAAGGTGCCTAGAACCCATTTCAACATGTAATTAATATATGTTATTAATGAGATTTTTGTTTTTTAATATTAAGTTTTTGAAATCTGTTGTGTATATTACACTTACAGCACATCCTAATTAGGACTCCATTTCAAGTGCTCAATAGCCACGTGTGGCTAGCAGCTACCATATTGAATAGCACATGTCTAAAAGTACATTCAAAGCTAAAAAGACACAGGCAATAACACTTTGTCTTTCTCTTGAGGGGGGGAATTTTCTTTAAACAGCTATAGATGCTATAACATTCCTGATATTATTTATTATATATGAAGTTTAACATTATTCTTAACAAGCTTTTAACATCCCAGTGCAGAATTTCACATTACTCCTCAGGTTTTGTTGCCTTTTTTGTGAAGACACAGATGCCTATTATTCAGGCCAAGGTGCCTGATGACAGACCTTCGGGAAATTTAATCTGGATTCAAAGATAATACAAGATAATTGGATGCTTATATTCTATGGTCAAAATGTAAATTTGAATATTAAAATAAAGATTAGTCTCTTAATAGCTCACAGAGCAAAGTTTACCATATAATAGTAACATTACTATTAAAATATATTCTCATTTATTGTCAGTTTGAAAGATGAGCTGAATTTCACTGAAATTGGTCTCATTCCTCTCTGATTCAGAGTCTAATAGTTGCTATCTTGTTAGAACATGAGTTGCTCATAGTTAGCCTGTGCTAGCCAGGTATTTCTTTCAGTTTGTGCTAGTTTTATAATTCTTTTAAATTTCTTATAACAACCTCAAAATTTCAGTGGCTTACCACAATAAACATTGATTTTTCATGTTCATGGGTCTGCAAGTCAGCTAGTATATCTACTTGCGGTGGTAGGTCTGGTTCAGGCCTGCTCCATATATCTCCCACTCTCCTTGTCTGGTGGCTTCCTGAGCCATGTTCCCATGATGAGTGGTAGAGGCACAAGAAAGGGAGAGAAAATACAGGAGGCCTCTTCAGGCCTTGGCCAGGACAGGCCCCTGTCACTTCCATCCACATTCTACTGACCAAAATAAGTCATATGGCTAAGCCCAACATTAGGAAGCTGGAGAAACACTGGGAGGAATGGCAGAGTCATGTGGCAAAGGACATGAATAACTAATTCTAACACAGAAAATTCGTGAAACATTGGGCACAACGATTCAATCTACCACAGCGTCTCATTAGCTGAAACATAAAGTACGTTTTCTTCAAATTAAAATCTACTTATCTTGGGCTTCCCTGGTGGTGCAGTGGTTAAGAGTCCGCCTGCCGATGCAGGGGACACGGGTTCATGCCCCAGTCCGGGAGGATCCCACATGCTGTGGAGCGGCTGGGCCCGTGAGCCATGGCCACTGAGCCTGCGTGTCCGGAGCCTGTGCTCCGCAACGGGAGAGGCCACAACAGTGAGAGGTCCGTGTACTGCAAAAAAAAAAAAAAATTACTTATCTTGCCAAAGAATATTCTTCTTAAAAAATGTCATTTCTTCTGTGACATCATCAATTACAACTTTTTTTCATGGTCTTAATCAGGGTGCTCTGGCGGCTCTTAAATTAGTCTCACATTCTAAAGTGACAGATTTCCTAAGAGACCATCTATTTATTTTCCTTATATGTTTAGGACAGTGTTTAGTTAACTACCCAAGTTTTTATTTGCACAAGAACCTAATACAACTGAACATAATTGGTTTTATCACAGGTATACTGGATTTTTTAATAAAGGGGAAAGGAATGTCTCCAAAAGCCTTCTCTTTCAAAAGTGGCATTTCGGACTGTGCATGTGGTAAAAGCATTGTTGTACTTTTTACATTTCTCTATTTTAAGTAATTTAATTTCTAAATTTAAATTGATGATATAATGATGGCACCACTCTCATCAGCATCTGAGTTGACTTTTTATTTTTATATCCCTTTTGCATGATGAATAGCAGAGAACATGGATTAGTCAATGAGAAGTGAGATACAGTCACCTAAGAAACAACAAAATTTCTTATAATGAAGTTCTAAGAAGAGAGGGGAGGAAAGTCATGTGAGCCAGATAGGGGACAGTATGTATTTAGGATGACTTAAACTGAACTCTACCCTGCCTCCTAAACCTGCTCCTCCTCCTGCATTTTATCATGATTAATGCCACCACTGCCTCTAGTAACCAAGATCAGAATCAACTTTATCGATGTTGAAGTGACAGGGGCCTGTCCTGGCCAAGACCTGCCCATTCTGCCTTTGCAGCATTTTTCATTTTGATTCCCTTTTACAATCTTGTCCTTATCACCCCAGTAGAGACCTGATATCAGGAACAGTAACTTGTCTCCAAACTATTACTTCCAGATTAATCTTTATAAAAAGTGGGCTTAATCACATTGCTCCCCAACTAAAACTGATGGTGACTTTCTATTGCCTATGAAATAAGGTCAAACTCTCCAGCAGACATTCAGGACCTTTGGTCCATGCCTATAAGCTCTCCCAGGCTTACATCCCACTTTACCCTCTGATGTTCCTTACACTCTAGCCAAGGTAGACTGATTCTTTACCCAGAGCTGTTCAGGTTATTTGCTCAACTTGGAGCACCTTTACCCCACTCTGCGTTTAAGGCTCAGCTCAAATGACCCTTCTTCGGTGAAGTCTTCTCCAAATCTCTAAGTCAGAATAAACTGCTGCTTCCCTGTGCTATGACAGCCCTTTACCTGGGCCTCCAATAGAGCATTCAGACCATTCTATTCAGTATTTGGGTTAAGCTTCTTGGGGACAAGATATGTGACCTATATCTTTTTGAAAAGTTGGGCTCAGGGGTATTTTAGCAGAAACTAAGGTAACAGTCCTAGTTAATCGCTCTGTCCATTGCCAGATGGGCTGGTCCATACCACTATTTCTGCATCAGTATCCTTATTTATGTTATCTCTTGACATGACCATCCTCTTCCTCCAGCTTTTGAGGACCAGCTCAGCTCCTGATTCCTCAGTGAAGCCTCTTTGATATTACCCGCATTGAACTTTTCCTTCTGGACCATGCATTTAGTTTCCATAGAGCTCACTACATGGGAATTGATTGTACATATTATTAAAGTAGAATTTTAAGGATTAGAATGTACCTTAAAAGGTAATGTTTATCAAAATTTAATGTGTATAAGACTCACCCAGGGGTCTTGTTGAAGTAAAAATTACTTAATTTTAATTAATAAAAAATGATTCAGTAGGTCTGGGGTGAGGCTGAGGTGTTCTACATTTCTAACAAGCTGCCAGGTAATGCCACTACAACTGTATGGGGACCAAACTTTGGGTATCAAAGATCTAGATTACTTTCCCATTCCATGGAGTTCCTTCTAATGGCTCTCAGATAAGTGGCCATCTACTACCTGACTGCCATACTTCATCTGGCAGCCTGTTCCACAGCCTGTTCCACAGTGGGCCAGTTCGACTGCCACTTACAAAGCTTACTCGCTCTGCTACACAACAATCCCCAAGTGTTTCTTCCTTTGTCAGTTTTCTGTGCCTCAGGAGTTTTCTGTCTGTGCTGCCCTCTGCCTTTGGGGAGCCACTGCCTGGCACTCAAGTGAAGAACTGGTGTGCCTCAGAGGGATTTCTCCCAGCTCTTCACCCTGCCCCTAGCCTTCCCCAGCTCTTCACCCTGCCCCTAGCCTTCCCCAACTCTTCACCCTGCCCCTAGCCTTCAGTTACTGCCTCTGTGCTCTCGGTAGAACCCTATGGGAAAGAGCTGGAAGGTGATCCATAATGCACGCCTACATGCAACCTTTAAAGAGTCTTTAAAATTCCTGCT
>NW_006783561.1:170549-227329 GCF_000442215.2 Lipotes vexillifer
TGTCTCTGATTTTTTCCTTTGCTGTCACTCTACCAAGGATGAAAGAGTTCTGATGGGTTTTAAAATACTGTGATTTTGTAGTCTAGCCAGCTGGGTAGAAGCTACAATCTCTTGCCATATGCACACAAGAATTATTTGTAAAATGAAAAAAACATGAATCATAAGGAAATTATTTTTTACAAAGTTTACAACCAGAAATGCAATTCATTAGCATATGTAACTAAAAGTACAGCCTCAATAAATTAGATTTCTGATTTTGAAAAAGCAGCAATTATATCTGCGCCACACTGTTAGTTTCCTTATATTTATAAATACTCTTAAATATTTTTAAAAATCTAGATGGCTCATTTTGTAATAACACAAGTTGCCTTTTGACATACAACTTAAATTTTCTATTATGAAATGATTTTTGGCCAAGTAACAATGAAAAAGGGGCAAAGATAGGTAAATGGTGGGCTGTTTGTAAAGTGAACTACTCAATACCAATTGAACTTTTTTCTGATGGTAAATCACAATGCTCTCTCTAAAGCTCATCAATATACAGGCATACATATTTATAATCAGTAGCTTAAAAATATGATTTTTTTGTGCTATTCCGTACCTCTTGGATTTTTACCTCTACGTTAGTCAAGCGAACCATCTTTTAGGAATACGCATGAAGATGGAAGTCCCTGTGAAGAATATGGTGTGAATCTGCTCTGTCTCCTGCAGTTAAATCCATTTGAAGGATATATTCTTCGATTATCATCTGGACAGAGAGGTCTAAATAGAAACAAGTTATTTTTAACTTTTTATTATGAGAATTTTCAAACACAAAGTAGAATAATGCAATACACATCCGTGTGCCCATTACAGAATTCATCAATTGTCGTCATTTTGCTAACCTTGCAGAAACAAGTGTTAATTATAATCAGAGATAAAACAGGATTCAAACTTCGTGGAAAAGAGTAAAATATACTTTTTTACCAACAGTCAAATGGTGAAGGTGGGCAGAATCATTGCATGGTGCAACAAGGTAAAGTACATAGAGGGTTAAGGTCCTTAACAGAAGGATGCATCTTGCATGAAAGGAGGTCGGACATATTTTATAGGCCCCTCTTCAAGCTGCAGGAAGAATCAGGACCACAGCTACACTTGCCTATTTATTTTTTAGATTATGAAGTTAAAGAGAATAGCAGAATCATTCTGCAATAGCAGCAAATCAATGGATTATGTTACTTATAGACAGTCTCTTCTAAAATATTCCTTTGACACTGAGAAGCTGAAGAAGGCTGATGAATCACCTATTTTAAATTGTAATTTTTGCTTTTCATGTATGTTTAAACCTAAAACCTCTCTTTTAGTACGACTGAAATATACCTTTGTGGGATAAGTCTAGCATGTTTTTAATGTAAATATTCAATAGTTTCTATAAAGAACCCTGTTTTT
Source organism: Lipotes vexillifer (assembly GCF_000442215.2). NCBI lineage: Eukaryota > Metazoa > Chordata > Mammalia > Artiodactyla > Lipotidae > Lipotes > Lipotes vexillifer. Next base: position 171,978 of record NW_006783561.1, read on the forward strand.
CTCCCTGCTACAGTCCCTTCTTATCCAAATTGCCAATATGCTGTGTTACTTAGGCCTGCCAGTGCTGGGTAAGCTAAAAGGAAGAGGGCAGGAAGAATTCTGTCTTTGCTGTCATCTGGCTTTTCTCCCCCTTCAAAACAAGGTCTCTTTTAATCTAAAATTTTCCTTTAGGTTTTTTCCACCTAAGCAGAATATCTTTGAGTCATTTTTTTTTAAACAACTTTATTGGAGTATCATTGCTTTACAGTGCTGTGTTAGTTTCTGCTGTATAACAAAGTGAATCAGCTATATGTATACATATATCCCCATATCCCCTTGCTCTTGTGTCTCCCTCCCACCCTCCCTATCCCACCCCTCTAATTGGCCACAAAGCACCGAGCTGTTCTCCCTGTACTATGCAGCTGCTTCCCACTAGCTATCTTTTTACATTTGGTAGTGTATATATGTCAATGCCACTCTCTCACTTCGTCCCAGCTTACCCTTCCCCCTCCCCGTGTCCTTAAGTCCATTCTCTACATCTGCGTCTTTATTCCTGTCCTGCCCCTAGGTTCATCAGAACCTTTTTTTTTTTTTTTTTTTTTTTTAGATTCCGTATATATGTGTTAGCATACAGTATTAGTTTTTCTCTTTGTGACTTACTTCGCTCTGTTTGGCAGACTATAGGTCCATCCACCTCGCTACAAATAATTTCGTTTCTTTTTATGGCTAATATTCCATTGAATATATGTGCCACATCTTCATTATCCATTCATCTGTCAATGGACATTAGGTTGCTTCCATGTCCTGGCTATTGTAAACAGTGCTGCAATGAACATTGTGGTACATGACTCTTTTTGAATTATGTTTTTCTCAGGGTACATGCCCAGTAGTGGGATTGCTGGGTCGTATGGTAACTCTGTTTTTAGTTTTTTAAGGAACCTCCATACTGTTCTCCATAGTGGCTGTATCCATTTACATTCCCACCAACAGTGCAAGAGGGTTCCCTTTTCTCCACACCCTCTCCAGCATTTATTGTTTGTAGGTTTTTTGGTGATGGCCAGTCTGACTGGTGTGAGGTGATACCTCATTGTAGTTTTGATTTGCATTTCTCTAATGATTAGTGATGTTGAGCATCCTTTCATGTGTTTGTTGGCAATCTGTTTTCTTTGGAGAAATGTCTATTTAGGTCTTCTTCCCATTTTTGGATTGGATTGTTTGTTTCTTTGATATTGAGCTGCATGAGCTGCTTGTATATTTTGGAGATTAATCCTTTGTCAGTTGCTTCATTTGCAAATATTTTCTCCCACTCTGACGGCTGTCTTTTCATCTTATGTTTTCCTTTGCTGTGCAAAAGCTTTTAAGTTTCATTAGGTCCCATTTGTTTATTTTTGTTTTTATTTCCATTTCTCTAGGAGGTGGATCAAAAAGGATCTTGCTGTGATTTATGTCATAGAGTGTTCTGCCTATGTTTTCCTTAAGAGTTTTATAGTGTCTGGCCTTACATTTAGGTCTTTAATCCACTTTGAGTTTATTTTTGTGTATGGTGTTAGGGAGTGTTCTAATTTCATTCTTTTGCATGTAGCTGTCCAGTTTTCCAAGCACCACTTATTGAAGAGGCTGTCTTTTCTCCATTGTATATTCTTGCCTCCTTTATCAAAGAAAAGGTGACCACATGTGCGTGGGTTTATCTCTGGCTTTTCTAACCTGTTCCACTGATCTATATTTCTGTTTTTGTGCCAGTACCATACTGTCTTGATGACTGTAGCCTTGTAGTATAGTCTGAGGTCAGGGAGCCTGATTCCTCCAGTTCCAGTTTTCTTTCTCAAGATTGCTGTGGCTATTTGGGGTCTTTTGTGTTTGCATATAAATTGTGAAATTTTTTGTTCTAGTTCTGTGAAAAATGGAATTGGTAGCTTGATAGGGATTGCATTGAATCTGTAGATTGCTTTGGGTAGTATAGTCATTTTCAATATATTGATTCTTCCAATCCAAGAACATGGTATATCTCTCCATCTGTTTGTATCATCTTTAATTTCTTACATCAGTGTATTCTGGTTTTCTGCATACAGGTCTTTTGTCTGCTTAGGTAGGTTTATTCCTAGGTATTTTATTCTTTTTGTTGCAGTGGTAAATGGGAGTGTTTCCTTTATTTCTCTTTCAGATTTTTCATCATTAGTGTACAGGAATGCAAGAGATTTCTGTGCATTAATTGTGTATCCTGCTACTTTACCAAATTCATTGATTAGCTCTAGTACTTTTCTGGTAGAATCTTTAGGATTCTCTATGTATAGTATCATGTCATCTGCAAACAGTGACAGTTTTACTTCTTCTTTTCCAATTTGGATTCCCTTTATTTCTTTTTCTTCTCTGATTGCTGTGGCTAAAACTTCCAAAACTATGTTGAATAATAGTGGTGAGAGTGGGCAACCTTGTCTTATTCCTGATCTTAGTGGAAATGTTTTCAGTTTTTCACCATTGAGAACGATTATACATCACTTTGAGGGTGCTGATCATTAAGAAGTCTTGACTTTTTCCCAGGCCTGTGGGGGAAAATATGCTATAAGTCGTTAGTATTCTAACAGTAAGTGAAGGATAAATGCTAAGTTACTAGCAAAGTCTCCCGGTATTCAAGTTAGCAGAACACAATTTTGTTGTGATGTCCCCTAAATTGGGATGTGCCACATTTTAATTTTCCTTCTTTATATCTGCTAATGAGCACAAAATTCTCTCTTACAGCTATCAACTTGTAAATTTCCAAACAAAAGTGTGTTGGTATTAAACAGAATAGTTTTTTTCCTGAAAGTTGGTGAACAACACATTTCACAACATCTTTTCATTTAAAGGACTATTTCACAGCCAGATCACTTTTACCCCAATTTATATGATATGGGTTAAGGAAATAATCTTAAAAATTTGGCTGATGACATGCTGGATTACTGAACTGACTTCATGTCAGAAAATATAATAAAAACATATATTGATTTTTATATAATTATTCCTAAGATCTATTAATAGAGTATAATAGAAAATATTTAATATAAATACATTTGGGCTGTTTCCAATTTTTGACTATTATAAATAAAGCCACTATGAGCATTCATATCAGTTTTTTGTGTAAACACAAGTTTTCATTTTTCTAGGATAAATGCTCAAGACTGCAACTGCTGGGTCAGATGTTAAATCCATTTTTAGTTTTATAGGGAACTGCATAATTACATAGGGAACTACAGAACTACATACAGGGAACTACATAAACATAAAAATACACCAACTTGATACAGAGTTTAAAAGAGGAATAGATAGCATTTAGAATGACAAAAAGATAACTATTAAAAACACAGGATGAGATATTATAATTGACCACAAAGTCAGAACTTTGCTTTCCAGCAAGAAGAACAAAAAGGAAAGTTTAATTAAAAAACAACAACAAAAAACCCCCAAACTAAACAACAAAAAACCCTAATATTGTCTAAAAAAAAAAAAGAACAACCAAATGAATGGGAGAAAATATTTGCAAATGATATGACTGATAAGGGGTTAATATCCAAAATATATAAACAGCTCATACAGCTCAGTATCAAAAAAACAAACAACCTGATTTTAAAAGTGGGCAGAACACCTGAATAGGCATTTTTTCAAAGAAGATATACAGATGGCCAACAGGCACATGAAAAGATGCTCAACATCGGTAATCAACAGAGAAATGCAAATCAAAACCACAATGAGATATCACCTCACACCTGTCAGATAGTCATCATCAAAAAGACCACAGATAACAAATGTTGGTGAGAATGTGAAGAAAAGGGGACCCTAGTACATTGTTCGGAGTGTAAATTGGTACAGCCACTATGGAAAACAGTATAGAGGTTCCTCAAAAAACTAAAAATAGAACAAGCATATGATCCAGCAATTCCATTCCAGAGTATATATCCAAAGGAAACAAAAACACTAAATTTCAAAAGATATATGCACCCCATATTTGTGGTGACAAAAGTTTTTAGAGAAGATTTGATTATCAATAGAAGGATGGTAGAATAAACTAATGTAATAGTTTTGGACCATTATATAACTTTTACCAGGAATGAGTTCAGTCTTTTATCTATTGACCTAATGGAATGTCTATAATATACTATTAAGGAACAGTACTCATTGAAGGGTAATATGTACTGTTTGAGATCCCATTTTTATTTATTATTATTTATTATTTATTTATTTATTTTGCGGTAGGCGGGCCTCTCACTCTTGTGGCCTCTCCCGTTGTGGAGCACAGGCTCCGGACGCACAGGCTCAGCGGCCATGGCTTACGGACCCAGCCACTCCGTGGCATGTGGGATCTTCCCGGACCGGGGCACGAACCCGTGCCCCCTGCATCAGCAGGCAGACTCTCAACCACTGCGCCACCAGGGAAGCCCTATTTTTTATTTAAAAATTTAAAAAAATTTTATTTTTGGCTGGGCTGCGGCTCATGGGATCTTAGTTCCCCAACCAGAGATTGAACCCGGGCCACGGAAGTGAAAGTGCCGAGTTTAAGTGCCAAGTTGTTTTTTTTTAAAATTTTTTGCGGTACACGGGCCTCTCACTGTTGTGGCCTCTCCCATGGCGGAGCACAGGCTCCGGATGCGCAGGCTCAGCGGCCATGGCTCACGGGCCCAGCCGCTCCGCGGCATGTGGGATCTTCCCGGACCAGGGCACGAACCCGTGTCCCCTGCATTGGCAGGCGGACTCTCAACCACTGCACCACCAGGGAAGCCCAAGTGCCAAGTTTTAACCCTTGAAGAGAAGGAAAACAATACTTAAAATCCTTATTTGAAATTTTGATTCTTATGGGAAAATGGAACATACATCTGGATGGACATGAAGCTGATGAAATCCCAGAAGGTCTCTTTACTCCTGATAACTTTCAAGCACTGCCTGAGTGCCGGATCAGTTCTGGTGAAGAGGTTCTGAGAAAGTGCTCTGAGACAACAGCAGTTAACACATTGTTCAAAAACATAGCAGAAACAGATGCTAGAGATCTGTGAGAGCTGCATTCGGGAAGAAACCCTCAGGGAAGTGACAGACTCTCACTTCTTTTCCATCATCACTGACGATGTGGTGGACATAGCAGGGGAAGAGTACCTGCCTGTGTTGGTGAGGTTTGTTGACGAAGCTCACAACCTGAGAGAGGAATTTGTGGGCTTCCTGCCTTATGAAACTGATGCAGATATTTTGGCTGTGAAATTTCACACTATGCTGAGAAGTGGGGATTCAACATAGTGTACTGTCATGGCCAGGCTTACATTGTGTCCAGTGGATTTTCTTCCAAAATGAAAGTTGTTGCTTCTAGACTTTTAGAGAAATATCCCCAAGGTATCTACACACTCTGCTCTTCCTGTGCCTTAAATATGTGGTTGGCAAAATCACTGCCTGTTATGGGAGTATCTGTCGCATTAGGAACAATTGAGGAAGTTTGTTCTTTTTTCCATCCATCACCACAACTTGCTTTTAGAGCTTGACAATGTAATTTCTGTCCTTTTTCAGAACAATGAAGAAAGGGCCAAAGAACTGAAGGAAATTTGCCATTCTCCAGTGGACAGGCAGGCATGATGCTTTTGAAATCTTAGTGGACCTCCTACAAGCACTTGTTTTATGTTTAGATGGTATAAATAGTGTCACAAATGTTAGATGGAATAACTGTATAGCTGGCCGAGCATTTGTACTCTGTAGTGCGGTAACAGATTTTGATTTCATCATTACCATTGTTGTTCTTAAAAATGTTCTATCTTTTACAACAGCCTTTGGGAAAAATCTTCAGGGGCAAACTTCTGATGTCTTCTTTGCAGCCAGTAGTTTGACTGCAGTGCTGCATTCACTAAATGAAGTGATGGAAAATATCGAAGTTTATCATGAATTTTGGTTTGAGGAAGCCACAAATTTGGCAACCAAACTTGATATTCAGATGAAACTCCCAGGGAAATTTCACAGAGCTCAGCACAGTGACGTGGAATCTCAGCTAACCTCTGAGAGTTACTATAAAGAAATTCTTAAGTATTCCAACAGTGGAACACATTATTCAGGAACTGAAAGATATATTCTCAGAACAGCACCTCAAAGCTCTTAAATGCTTATATCTGGTACCCCCTGTCATGGGACAGCTCAAATTCAATACATCAGAGGAGCATCATGCTGACATGTACAGAAGTGATTTACCTAATCCTGACACACTCTCTGCTAAGCTGCATTGTTGGAGAATCAAGTGGAAACACAGAGGGAAAAATGTAGAACTTCCATCCACTATTTATGAAGCTCTTCATCTGGCAGACATCAAGATTTTCCTAATGTTTATGCATTGCTCAAGGTCCTACGTATTCTTCCTCTGATGAAGGTTGAGAATGAACGCTATGAAAATGGGCAAAAGCGTCTCAAAGCATACCTGAGGAACACTTTGACAGACCAAAGGTCAAGTAACTTGGCTTTGCTGAACATAAATTTGGATATAAAACACGATTTGGATTTAATGGTGGATACATATATCAAACTCTATACAAGTAAGTCAGAGCTTCCTATAGATAATTCAGAAACCATTGAAAATACCTAAGAGACTTTTAAAATAGGCTCTCTCTTATATTTGATATTTGAAAAAATCTGTAAGAAATCTAAAAACACCTTACAGAAAAGTTGTAAGGTGTACGTAGGCCACTTAATCACTGAATATCTTGACCTGTAGGCCTCCCCTTGAGTACATTAGTCATTGATAATCTGCCTGTTTAAATGGCCTGTTTGAAGTCCCATGCTTTGGAGACCTAACTGTTCTTCCAGAAGATAGCATTGAAAGTACCATGTTACACTATGTGTGATCTCTGCTAATGGCACTTTGGAATTGTATTAAGTCATTTTAGACATTAACATTTATCACTGTGGATCCAGTTGTCAGGTATTGAGTTATCAGTTCTTTGAAGAAATAAATTTTGAGGAGGTATGAGAGGAAGGAATACATTTTATAAACATTACAGTGAAGCTCATGACTGACCTTTGAATAGTAGGAGTTTTAAGTATGCTGTTAAAAATCTGTAAGGGACTCAAGAAAATTATCAGACTGTAAGAGAAACATGTGAGCTTGCCAAACAAGGATTTCTGTGTAGATTTTGTCTTTATCAAATGAAGTTAAAGTAACAAGTTATAGTTAAAGTTTGAATGGAAGAGCCTGCCATTGTTGTTCCACATCTGGTTGTTGTTTATATTCCTTTATTGAGCCTACATCTTCATAAGCTTTTTGGCAGGTATATGTTGAACACTTCTGTTTCATGGTCAAGACAGGATCAGAGGCCATGGATACTGACAACTGATTTGTCTGTTTTTTTCTGTCTTTTTCCATGACTGTATCTACTGCCTCATCTTGATTTACAAGCAAAACTTAGAAAACCTACAAAAATAAGTGTTTTGTGGTTTATCTAGGAATAATACAGAAAATATTGCTGTAATTTTTGGTGAAGAAAATCAATTTTGTATAGTTTTTTCAACCTAAACAAAATGTGAATTTTGTTTTTAAAAAAAAGTGGGGTAGGGCTTCCCTGGTGGTGCAGTGGTTGAGAGTCCGCCTGCCGATGCAGGGGACGTGGGTTCGTGCCCCGGTCTGGGAAGATCCCACATGCCGCGGAGCGGCTGGGCCCGTGAGCCATGGCCGCTGAGCCTGCGCGTCCGGAGCCTGTGCTCCGCAACGGGAGAGGCCACAACAGGGAGAGGCCACAACAGTGAGAGGCCCACGTTAAAAAAAAAAAAAGTGGGGTAGAAAGTTTAAGGAACGATAAAAGAACAGTAGCTGTGAGTAGGAAAAGGAAAGAATGGCTAGCTATATTATAGACCATGACATATCATCACCACAATAATCTGGTTATGTGATTTTCACTACTAGAATTTAGTTACATTTATATATATATCAGTTGAAAAAGCAAATGGCTGAACTGAACTAGGGTGGAGAGTATGCTGGGAAAAAGTGGAAGAAAGACAAAAGGCAAGGAAAGTTAAGATACTGGTGTGAATAAATAATAAACCAAGTAATGTGGCTAGACAAGGAAGAAAGCTAATCTATTGACAGAGACTACCGATGATAAAATGGTAGTCAAGAGACAGGGTATTCATGAGGTGAGGGATTAAGTATAGAAAAATAAGGGAGAGGGAGAGATGAAGAGGAGGAGAAAAGAAGAAGGAGAGGAGAAGGTTAGACTTTAGGATTTTTAATATTGAACAGTCTTAGATGTTATGGTCCTGCAGACAGTCAGTTACGGGAATTTGGGGTGCTCAACCTGTGATACACGTGAAGTTTTCTGGGTGTTTACCAAGTATGACAGAAACTAGGATTTACTGATCTCTGGATCTTAAATGAAACTTTCATAATACTGTTTTGGAGCCGAGCTGCCAAAGACATTGGGACTTTATTTGGTTATTAAGGTTAACATCAGTATTAGTTTTGGTGACTATACTATTAAAAGATAAAAACTCTAAGAAACTCAGGTAATTAATGAATCTCAAAATAAAGAGATTAATAATGTTTATACTCTTCTGTCATTAATATATACATTTAGAAAATAAAATCAAAGCTTAACAACTCATCAGAGACTCATACAAGATAACTGTAAATTTCAAAGGCGAACTAAAGGTTACCCCTTGAAACATGAGTATAGTTTGGAACATAAAACAGTATTTTAAACTCTAGAATGTACGTTTATAGAACACTGCTTAAAAATATAAATCAATTTTGAATATTTACATTAGAGAGTGTGGTCCCAGCTTAAACTCACCCAATGTTTGGCAAGAATCATGTATGGCAGCACTCTGTTCCCAATTTTCAGGATTCAGGGACTTCATCCCCCTCATCCCCATACAGGGCTACAACTGCCCTTCTCATGGCAGACCCTCTGGTTTTGTGACAGAAAAGCTCTGAAAAATGGGCAAATAAGTAGAGTAAGAGGGAGACACAGCTGTATGGAATTGAATATCCCAACTGTTTTGGATATGAGTATGGAACTCAGTGTGGTTGTTCTGTCACAACATATATAATCCCACTAGGACACAAATATAGCAAAGAACAGAATTTTACTTGGAAAGAGAGTGGATCCAAAGTGTAACTACCAGGAATTGCTCTTATATGAGGAAAGTGTCTCAAAGTAAAGAAATAAGGCAGAGAGCTTAATAAAAGAGTTTTCCATTTGGATCAAATAAACAGAGAACATCATTTCTAAAAACTTTAGAAATCCATGGGAAAATGAATTTTTATTTCAAAACACAAAGGCAGACCATCTGTCTCCAAATTTAGGTGACTATAATACTTCAAATCTGATGCGATCAAAGTATGTTAAGCAGCAGGGTTTAGCAAAGTCATTTCTCACCTCTCTCTCATCTTCTCTCTTTTACTACCATCATCCCTATCCCTCTCCCCCTCCTCCCCAAAAAACCCCTCATGTCAAAATATTCTATAATTTAAAAGGCAATTGTACATTTTTTTGTTCTTTTCTAAATCGACCCCAATCACAGTATCTCCTGTTTGTGGCCATATATTTCCCCTCCCCGTCCCCCACTTTGGGAAGAGAGGTCACTGGGAGGTAAAAGTAAATCTGTACCTCCAGATAAGAAAATTGCTGCTTTAGAGTTATTGCAACTAATTTGTTTAATGGTTTTACATTTAACAAAGCACTTTCATATTTCACGGTCACATTTCACCATAATCCCAGGTGGCAGGCAGGAGAGGGAATATTATGATCATCCGGGTTGTTCAGATGACAAAACTGCAGCTTACTGAGTTAAAAGACTCTAGGGATATCTGAGGCAGATTCATCTTCTGAGGCTGACATCACAGAAGGTAACCACACCTCTTGACAAAACAGTCCTTCACAGCACTGTCTGGAGGACTCGATATGACACTTTATTCTGGAAACAGTAATATAAATTAAGGTCCTTCTTCCCTCTTACCCTATATAGCTGGAGTTGCCAATTCAAAGGCCAGGCAGGATGACACACCTAAGTGAAACATGCCCCAAATAAAGAAACGATAAAATGAAAAGGTAACTTACACTAAGCCTCAGTGCTGAAGAGCCCAGAGGGGGGTGATGGTAAATTGGAGGACTGGACAACTGGAGAGGCTTTCTGTTCATAGCAAAGAGAGCTGCAAATCACTTACAACTGACTATTGCCTTGGATGACTGCCATGTACAGATCTGGTTTTTCTAAATCCGATTTTTCAAGAAATATAGACTTTTATGTTAAGTCTCCTGACCTTTAAATGACAGAACCTTAAAAAAAAAAAAAACTGAATCAAAACACTTTGGCAAGTGAGATTTGGCCCACTAGTTTGAGATATCCGCTGGACTGATACTGCTTCCCTCTTCTTCCCCCCAAAGCACATAATCTCTTTAAACTTGAATATATTTAGGGTTGATTTTTTTCCCCCTCTGAACTATGTCTACGATTAGAGCTCAAATCCTACCACTATTTAGCCTGTTCGTTATTTGGGCCTACATAGTTCATAACAATTAGGTGTAGTTATAATAATGCATCTCAGAGTGTTCTTGTCCTCACGTTGAGCCACAGCCACCCTCAGCCTCTGCAGGAGACCCTCCAACACTAGGGATTGAGGGATTGAGGGATTGCAGTATGACTCCATTTCTTTGGTGCATCCATAAAATAGTTATTGAGTGACGACAATGAAGATTATTGACAACGCTACCCTGCTTTTCTGATGGCCTGCTTCAGGAAGTTGTGATTTTTAAGCCGTGTGGATGAAAGGCTCTTGGTGCTGCAGCCAGGAGTCAGTGCTATGCCTCTGACATGGGAGAGCCAACTTCAGGACACTGGTCCACAAGAGACCTCCCAGCTCCACGTAATATCAAACGGCAAAAATCTCCCAGAGATCTCCATCTCAACACCAACACCCAGCTTCACTCAACGACCAGCAAGCTACAGTGCTGGACACCCTATGCCAAACAACTAGCAAGACAGGAACACAACCCCACCCATTAACAGAGAGGCTGCCAAAATCATAATAAGGCCACAGACACCCCAAAACACACCACTAGATGTAGACCTGCCCACCAGAAAGACAAGATTCAGCCTCATCCACCAGAACACAGGCACTAGTCCCCTCCACCAGGAAGCCTACACAACACACTGAACCAACCTTAGCCACTGAGGGCAGACACCAAAAACAACGGGAACTACGAACCTGCAGCCTGCAAAAAGGAGACCCCAAACACACAAAATGCAAATGAGAAGACAGAAAAACACACAGCAGATGAAGGAGCAAGATAAAAACCCACCAGACCTAACAAATGAAGGGGAAATAGGCAGTCTACCTGAAAAAGAATTCAGAATAATGATAGTAAAGATGATCCAAAATCTTGGAAATAGAGAAAATGCAAGAAACATTTAACAAGGACCTAGAAGAACTAAAGAGGAAACAAGCAATGATGAACAACACAATAAATGAAATTAAAAATGCTCTAGAAGGGATCGATAGCAGAATAACTGAGGCAGAAGAACGGATAAGTGACCTGGAAGATAAAATAGTGGAAATAACTACTGCAGAGCAGAATAAAGAAAAAAGAATGAAAAGAACTGAGGACAGTCTCAGACACTTCTGGGACAACATTAAACGCACCAACATTCGAATTATAGGGGTCCCAGATGAAGAAGAGAAAAAGAAAGGGACTGAGAAAATATTTGAAGAGATTATAGTTGAAAACTTCCCTAATATGGGAAAGGAAATAGTTAATCAAGTCCAGGAAGCACAGAGAGTCCCATACAGGATGAATCCAAGGAGAAACACGCCAAGACACATATTAATCAAACTATCAAAAATTAAATACAAAGAAAACATATTAAAAGCAGCAAGGGAAAAACAACAAATAACACACAAGGGAACCCCCATAAGGTTAACAGCTGATCTTTCAGCAGAAACTCTGCAAGCCAGAAGGGAGTGGCAGGACATATTTAAAGTGATGAAGGAGAAAAACCTACAACCAAGAATACTCTACTCAGCAAGGATCTCATTCAGATTTGATGGAGAAATTAAAACCTTTACAGACAAGGAAAAGGTAACAGAATTCAGCACCACCAAACCAGCTTTACAACAAATGCTAAAGAAACTTCTCTAGGCAAGAAACACAAGAGGAGGAAAAGACCTACAATAACAAACCCAAAACAATTAAGAAAATGGGAATAGGAACATACATATCAGTAATTACCTTAAATGTAAATGGATTAAATGCTCCAGCCAAAAGACACAGACTGGGGCTTCCCTGGTGGCGCAGAGGTTGGGGGTCCACCTGCTGGTGCAGGGGACGCGGGTTTGTGCCTCAGTCCGGGAGGATCCCACATGCCGTGGAGTGGATAGGCCCGTGAGCCATGGCCGCTGGGCCTGTGCGTCTGGAGCCTGTGCTCTGCAACGGGAGAGGCGACTTTAAAATAAGGACTATCAGAAGAGACAAAGAAGGACACTACATAATGATTAAGGGATCGATCCAAGAAGAAGATATAACAATTGTAAATATTTATGCACCCAACATAGGAGCACCTCAATACATAAGGCAAAAACTAGCAGCCATAAAAGGGGAAATCGACAGTAACACATTCATAGTAGGGGACTTCAACACCCCACTTTCACCAATGGACAGATCATCCAAAATGAAAATAAATAAGGAAACACAAGCTTTAAATGATACATTAAACAGGATGGACTTAATTGATATTTATAGGACACTCCATCCAAAAACAACAGAATACACATTTTTCTCAAGTGCTCATGGAACATTCTCCAGGATAGATCATATCTTGGGTCACAAATCAAGCCTTGGTAAATTTAAGAAAATTGAAATTGTATCAAGTATCTTTTCCGACCACAACGCCATGAGACTAGATATCAATTATAGGAAAAGATCTGTAAAAAATACAAACACATGGAGGCTAAACAATACACTACTTAATAACGAAGTGATCACTGAAGAAATCAAAGAGGAAATTAAAAAATACCTAGAAACAAATGACAATGGAGATACAACGACCCAAAACCTATGGGATGCAGCAAAAGCAGTTCTATAAGGGGAGTTTATAGCAATACAGTCCTACCTTAAGAAACAGGAAACATCTCGAATAAACAACCTAACCTTGAACCTAAAGCAATTAGAGAAAGAAGAACCAAAAAACCCAAAAGTTAGCAGAAAGAAAGAAATCATAAAGATCAGATCAGAAATAAATAAAAAAGAAATGAAGGAAACGATAGCAAAGATCAATAAAACTAAAAGCTGGTTCTTTGAGAAGATAAACAAAATTGATAAACCATTAGCCAGACTCATCAAGAAAAAAAGGGAGAAGACTCAAATCAATAGAATTAGAAATGAAAAAGGAGAAGTAACAACTGACACTGCAGAAATACAAAAGATCGTAAGAGATTACTACAAGCAACTCTATGCCAATAAAATGGACAACCTGGAAGAAATGGACAAATTCTTAGAAATGCACAACCTGCCAAGACTGAATAAGGAAGAAACAGAAAATATGAACAAATCAATCACAAGCACTGAAATTGAAACTGTGATTAAAAATCTTCCAACAGAGCTTTCCTGGTGGCGCAGTGGTTGGTAGTCTGCCTGCCGATGCAGGGGATGTGGGTTTGTGCCTTGGTCCAGGAGGATCTCGTGTGCCATGGAGCGGCTGGGCCCGTGAGCCATGGCCGCTGAGCCTGCACGTCTGGAGCCTGTGCTCTGCAGTGGGAGAGGCCACGGCAGTGAGAGTCCCGCGTACAGCACCAAAAAAAAAAAAAAAAAAGAAAGCCAACAAACAAAAGCCCGGGACCAGATGGCTTCACAGGCAAATTCTATCAAACATTTAGAGAAGAGCTAACACCTATCCTTCTCAAACTCTTCCAAAATATAGCAGAGGGAGGAACACTCCCGAACTCATTATATGAGGCCACCATCACCCTGATACCAAAACCAGACAAAGATGTTGCAAGGAAAGAAAACTACAAGCCAATATCACTGATGAACATAGATGCAAAAATCTTCAACAAAATACTAGCAGACAGAATCCAACAGCACATTAAAAGGATCATAGACCATGATCAAGTGGGGTTTATTCCAGGAATGCAAGTATTCTTCAATATATGCAAATCAATCAACGTGGTACACCATATTAACAAATTGAGGGAGAAAAACCATGATCATCTCAATAGATGCAGAGAAAGCTTTCTACAAAATTCAACACCCATTTATGATAAAAACCCTGCAGAAAGTAGGCGTAGAGGGAACTTTCCTCAACATAATAAAGGCCATATATGACAAACCCACAGCCAATATCGTCCTCAATGGTGAAAAACTGAAAGCATTTCCACTAAGATCAGGAACAAGACAAGGTTGCCCACTCTCACCACTATTATTCAACATAGTTTTGGAAATTTTAGCCACAGGAATCAGAGAAGAAAAGGAAATAAAAGGAATCCAAATCGGAAAAGAAGAAGTGAAGCTGTCACTGTTTGCAGATGACATGATACTATACATAGAGAATCCTAAAGATGCTACCAGAAAACTACTAGAGCTAATCAATGAATTTGGTAAAGTAGCAGGATACACAATTAATGCACAGAAATCTCTGACATTGTTATACACTAATGATGAAAAATCTGAAAGTGAAATTAAGAAAACACTCCCATTTACCATTCCAACAAAAAGAATAAAATATCCAGGAAGAAACCTCCCTAAGGAGACAAAAGACCTGTATGCAGAAAATTATAAGACACTGATGAAAGAAATTAAAGATGATACAAACAGATGGAGAGATATACCATGTTCTTGGATTGGAAGAATCAACATTGTGAAAATGACTGTACTACCCAAAGCAATCTACAGATTCAATGCAATCCCTATCAAACTACCACTGGCATTTTTCACAGAACTAGAAAAAAAATTTCACAATTTGTATGGAAACACAAAAGACTCCGAATAGCCAAAGCAATCTTGAGAACGAAAAACGGAGCTGGAGGAATCAGGCTCCCTGACTTCATACTATACTACAAAGCTACAGTAATCAAGACAGTATGGTACTGGCACAAAAACAGAAATATAGATCAATGGAACAGGATAGAAAGCCCAGAGGTAAACCCACGCACATATGGTCACCTTATCTTTGATAAAGGAGGCAGGAATGTACAGTGGAGAAAGGACAGCCTCTTCAATAAGTGGTGCTGGGAAAACTGGACAGGTACATGTAAAAGTATGAGATTAGAACACTCCCTAACACCATACACAAAAATAAGCTCAAAATGGATTAAAGACCTAAATGTAAGGCCAGACACTATAAAACTCTTAGAGGAAAACATAGGCAGAAGAGTCTATGACATAAATCACAGCAGGGTCCTTTTTGACCGACCTCCTAGAGAAATGAAAATAAAAACAAAAATAAACAAATGGGACCTAATGAAACTTAAAAGCTTTTGCACAGCAAAGGAAACCATAAACAAGACCAAAAGACAGCCCTCAGAATGGGAGAAAATATTTGCAAATGAATCAACTGACAAAGGATTAATCTCTAAAATTTACAGGCAGCTCATGCAGCTCAATAACAAAAAAATAAACAACCCAATCCAAAAATGGGCAGAAGACCTAAATAGACATTTCTCCAAAGAAGATATACAGACTGCCAACAAACACATGAAAGAATGCTCAACATCATTAATCATTAGAGAAATGCAAATCAAAACTACAATGAGATATCATCTCACACCAGTCAGAATGGCCATCATCAAAAAATCTAGAAACAATAAATGCTGGAGAGGGTGTGGAGAAAAGGGAACACTCTTGCACTGCTGGTGGGAATGTGAATTGGTTCAGCCACTATGGAGAACAGTATGGAGGTTCCTTAAAAAACTACAAATAGAACTACCATATGACCCAGCAATCCCACTACTAGGTATATACCCTGAGGAAACCAGAATTCAGAAAGAGTCATGTACCAAAATGTTCATTGCAGCTCTATTTACAATAGCCCAGAGATGGAAACAACCTAAGTGTCCATCATCGGATGAATGGATAAAGAAGATGTGGCACATATACAATGGAATATATTACTCAGCCATAAAAAGAAACGAAATTGAGTTATTTGTAGTGACGTGGATGGACCTAGAGTCTTTCATACAGAGTGAAGTAAGTCAGAAAGAAAAAGACAAATACTGTATGCCCACACATATATATGGAATCTAAGAAAAAAAAATGTCATGAAGAACCTAGGGGTAAGACAGGAATAAAGACACAGACCTACTAGAGAATGGACTTGAGGATATGGGGAGGGGGAAGGGTAAGCTGTGACAAAGTGAGAGAGTGGCATGGACATATATACACTACCAAATGTAAAATAGATAGCTAGTGGGAAGCAGCCGCATAGCACAGGGAGATCAGCTTGGTGCTTTGTGATCACCTAGAGGGGTGGGATAGGGAGGGTGGGAGGGAGGGAGATGCAAAAGGGAAGAGATATGGGAACATATTTATATGTATAACTGATTCACTTTGTTATAAAGCAGAAACTAACACACCATTGTAAAGCAATTATACTCCAATAAAGATGTTAAAAAAAAAGTTCATCCAGAAAGAAAAAAATAATAATACATCTCAGTGAATACATGCTATATGTATTTTTAAAAACATGTACCACTGTATAATAATTCCAGGAGTTTGGAGCACCACAGAGTACATATCATTTGCATATGCACACATACTGTATAATGTTGCTATTTAAGAGATATATTGGGTTGGCTGAAAGGTTCATTTGGTTTTTTCCATAAGATGGCTCTGGTGGCACTTAGTTGTTTTTAACTTCATTTGAAACAATTTTTTTAGATTGTATTGTGACAACAGTCATATCACTGTGCATTAAAAAAAAACTCATCGGGCTTCCCTGGTGGCGCAGTGGTTGAGAGTCCACCTGCCGATGCAGGGGACGCAGGTTCGTGCCCCTGTCCGGCAAGATCCCACATGCCGCGGAGCGGCTGGGCCTGTGAGCCATGGCTGCTAATCCTGTGCGTCCAGAGCCTGTGCCCCGCAACGGGAGAGGCCACACAGTGAGAGGCTCGCATACCGCAAAGCAAAACAAAACAAACAAGCAAAGAAACTCATCAAAATTGGTGAATTATTGTGTAGCCATTTTGCCAAAATGCAAAATGTTGCCGAAAAGCAACATTTTTGGCATATTATGCTTTATTATTTCAAGAAAGGTAAAAACGCAACTGAAATGCAAAAAAAGATTTGTGCCGTGTATGGAGAAGGTGCTGTGACTGATCAAACATGTCAAAAGTGGTTTGCGAAGTTTCGTGCGGGAGATTTCTCGCTGGACGATGCTCCATCGTTGGGTAGACTAGTTGAAGATGGTAGCGATCAAATCGAGACATTGAGAACAATCAACATTATACCACGTGGGAGATAGCCGACATACTCAAAATATCCAAATCAAGCACTGAAAATCATTTGCACCAGCTTGGTTATGTTAATCGCTTTGATGTTTGGGTTCCACGTGAGTTAAGCCATAAAAACCTTTCTGACCATATTTCCACATGCGATTCTCTACTTAAACATAACGAAAACGTTCCGTTTTTAAAACAAATTGTGACGGGCGATGAAAAGTGGATACTGTATAATACTGCGGAATGGAAGAGATCGTGGGCAAGCAAAATGAATCACCACCAACCATACCAAAGGCCTGTCTTCGTCCAAAGAAGGTGATGTTGTGTATGTGGTGGGACTGGAAGGGAGTCCTCTATTATGAGCTCCTTCCGGAAAACGAAACGATTACTTCCAGCAAGTACTGCTCCCAATTAGACCAACTGAAAGCAGCACTCGACGAAAAGCGTCTGGAATTAGTCAACAGAAAACTCAACATCTTCCATTAGGATAACGCAAGACCACATGTGTCTTTGATGACCAGGCAAAAACTGTTACAGCTTGGCTGGGAAGTTCTGATTCAACCGCCGTATGCACCTTCAGATTTCCATTTATTTAGGTCTTTACAAAATTCTCTTGATGGAAAAAATTTCAAATCCCTGGAAGACTGTAAAAGGCACCTGGAACAGTTCTTTGCTCACAA
Organism: Lipotes vexillifer; assembly: GCF_000442215.2. Taxonomy (NCBI): domain Eukaryota; kingdom Metazoa; phylum Chordata; class Mammalia; order Artiodactyla; family Lipotidae; genus Lipotes; species Lipotes vexillifer. The sequence goes on from NW_006783561.1 coordinate 190,053, forward strand.
AGATAAAAAGTTTTGGGAAGATGGAATTATAAAGTTGCCTGAAAAATGGCAGATGGTAGTGGAACAAAACGGTGAATACATTGTTCATTAAAATTCTTGGTGAAAATGAAATATGTATCTTTTATTTTTACTTTAAAACCAAAGGAACTTTCTGGCCAACCCAATATTTCTAGACATTTTCTCTTTCTCCACTCTCATTGTTCCTAAATTCCTATACCAGAAGAGCCCTAGAAAGATGGGAGACCCTGCAAGGATTTTATTCAGTATGACAGTTTGCCCAAATGATTTCAAGGTTTGGACACATTTATCCATATGCATTATTTCAGATTATAAGGTGAGTGGAACTTCAGTTCTACTTGTACTTATGCCATAATGTACCAATATAACCTGGAACGTTAGTTTTGCAGCAGTTTCTTTACTTCCACATCTCCCCTTCCCCAAATGTACAAGGTTTGTTAGAAGTTTTAAACACTTTCTAAATTTCTCTAGGATTAAAGTGCTAAGCACAACGCCTCACACAGAAAGCGGCCATTAAACATTTGCTGAACGTTTGAATGAATGAAAGCGTACATAACACTGCTGTGCTGCTTTCCATACTAGCAAGTTTCCTCACTTCGCCCCCGCCAGTTTCCCAGGACAAGTTTCCAACCACGGAACATTTTATTTAACTCGTTGTTTTAACACGGGGTGAGTCACTGGGAAAAGAAAATAAATCAATGTAAGTTGTTTCTTTCATTAAGCGAAGATGACATGTCACAAGTGCACATGCCCAGCATGCCCTATTTTAAGAGTGCAAAATAATTCAATCGGTTACACTAATAGCAAGCTCTGGAAAGAAAAAGAACCCCTCGCATATTCGGAGCGCTCTTTCAGATGCCACAACCAAAGCACCTGAACTCTAAGAACCTCTCTCCTCGGGGCAAGGCAGAGGCAGGTCCCGCCGGCAAAGACCCGGGTCTTCGCGCTCCTTGGCGACCCGCACGCAGGTCACAGGCTCTGGGGCGCATCTCGACGGTGCGGGCGATCGCCCTTCTACGGCGGGCTCGGGAGCATCCTCCCCCGGGGAACACCCGCTCAGAGGCGACCCCGGTGGTCACCGCGGGCCCGCGCCGGCCAGGGAGCGCGCGGCCGATACTCACCCGTTGGGAATAACGGTTCTTCACCACAACGCGAGAGGTGCGGGGTTCTCACGACCCAGGCCACCCCGCTCTCAGATCTCTTCCAGAACAGCGGCCGGGGCAGTTGCGGCCACTGGAGCACAGGCGCAGGCGGCGGGTGATCAAAGCCCGTGGCTCCTGCCGGGCGCTCTAGGCGGAGCCCAAGCCCACGCAACCGGGTGAGCAGACGTTGCGCACGGAAGATTCCAGAAGGCACCGGCTCCTCGCGCGCGCCGGGCCCGACTGGCTGAGGGGCCGCACCGCGCATGCTCCCGAACCGCCTCGAAGTTCAGCTACGAGGAGCAAGCGCCAGGCTAGCTTGTGGAGCGGACGTCGGGAGCGCTGCGGGGCGGTTGGTGACCTCTCAGAGTATGCGGTGAACGGTGCTTCCTGCCTTCGCTGCCCAGACGTAGCAAAAGTGCAGTCCATCCAGGTGAATGTCTTACTGCCCCAGAAAGCCTCCACCCTTCCCTGTCAGACGCTCCAGTATTTTGTCTGGTTGGAGACCGGCTCTGTGGGTTCCCCGGCTACCAGGGCCAGACCCGCATGGGCCACTGGGACTTGTAGTCCCCGGGACCTGGCCCACCCATTAGTCATCCCCTTGGGAATTAATAGGGTTGATAACAACTCCATTGTATAGCTTTTGAGAGCAGTGGTTGATTTACTTCGAATCCGGGTCCGTATTATTTACTGAGTCCCTACTGTGTGCTGAACACCTTGCTAGGATTGGTGGAGGGTGGAAGAAGATGAGTTCATGCCCCAGCCCACTGTAGGGTAAGCAGCAAGTGGCCTTGTAAGGTAGACTGTAATGAACAAAAACTACGTATTATTAGTGCTAGTGGAGGTCACAGAAGGACCGGAGTCAGAAAAAAATTTCCTGGAAGATGTGGGGTTTGAATCTGGCTTTGAAATGTGGAATGCTCTAGATTACGGGAGAAGCTGGAAAAATCAAATGATGGAATTGCGGGGAGTATAAAGAGTTTGGTCTGGGTATAGTTGAAGGTTTATGAGCGAGTGGTGAGCAAGGCTTAGGTGGGGAAGTGGACACAAGAGTCTTGGCCTCACTTACAGAAAGGGCCTTTGTTTTGAGTTTCTCTCCAGTGGAGACTATAAGTACAGGCACCCAAGATACATCTTCAGGTTTAAATAAAAGATAACACCACAGGACTTACTTGTGTCCAGTTTCTGGACCTCATGGCCCTTGTTGCTCTATGAATTAATACATTTTTATCAATCCTATGATGAACTTGTGGGTAGCAAAATTACATTGCATTGTGTGTTGGATATAATGTTTCAAAATATACTACAGTTTTTATAATTTGTTTTGTCACGTATTCAATTTTTTAAAAAATTTATTTTATTTTTGGCTGCATTGGGTCTTCGTTGCTGCACGCGGGCTTTTCTCTGGTTGCTGCGAGCGGGGACTATTCGTTGCAGTGCGTGGGCTTCTCATTGTGGTGGCTTCTCTTGTTGCGGAGCACGGGCTCTAGGCGTGCAGGCTTCAGTCATTGTGGCACGTGGGCTTAGTAGTTGTGGCTCACAGGCTCTAGAGCGCAGGCTCAGTAGTCGTGGCACACGGGCTTAGTTGTTCCGCGGCATGTGGGATCTTCCTGGACCAGGGATAGAGTCCCGTGTCCCCTGCATTGGCAGGCTGATTCTTAACCACTGCGCCATTAGGGAAGCCCTCAATTTTTATATACCAGAAGTTTCAAGGGAAGTGGACCCAGTCTTTCTTGACCTACAGAAGCAGGTTGTGATGATTTCCGACTTAGTCCTGAGAACAATGAATGATTTAGTTTTGATGCCTTTCAAAGACATGTACAAATTCACAGATCAGAAAATTTTTTGTCAGACCATTGGTTCCTAGGTTTTCATTTTAGAAAATAAGATCACAGTTAACTAAAAGATATTAATTTTCAAACTTAGGTAATGGAACACCTGGAAATCTTGATACTTTTTGTGAAACACTGAAATAATGCTGTGTCACACTTAATTGTGGAATATTTTGGTTAAGTTCCACCTTTTCCATATCCCCATACCAGTAAAGGGTAGCTGGTGACATGTATTTAATAAATTTTTATTTTGAAAAAGTGCTATCCATTGCTTTAATTTTATCATAACTTTGAATGAGACTAATTTTTTGGCATAGCATCCCCATTCAAATCAAAGAAATCTGGGAGAACATGATTTGTCAAACATTGCTATAAGGGAGTTCAGAAAGGATTCATGATACTATGTGACAATAAATGAACAAAGATAAAGGTGAAACTGGGTTTTGGACTGAATTCTGTTCTGCTAAGGAAGAAAAGTGGATTAATACATTTGAAGTTATTTTCAACAAGAGCTGGGGAAAAACTGGAGGAAAAACAAATTTCTAGTTAGTTCATACTTAACCAAAGAAATATTATTAGATACCAGAATATGCATTTTGTGATCATTTCATACACTAGAGATTTTCCTGTAATTTTGTTCTGCTAACACTCCTGAAACCAAGTGGCAGGTGGTTGAATGTTAAATTTACACACAATATAGAATAGGCTTTAGGAAATTTTATTTCAGGAATCACCATAGTGATAAAGGCATTGCTGGATGTATTTGCAGAACCCAGAGATTTCTACATGCTAAGCAAGAGGCAAACATTTATACTTATAAAACACTTATAAAAATTGCCTTCTGTTTGGTATGGACCAGAAAAGGTTGAATGAATTACTTCACTTTAATTCTCAGGCTTTGACTGTGGACCTCCAGTTCATCTGATACAAAAATAGCTAATCTTCAATTTCCTTGTCTTTTAGAAAAAGCTGTAACTACAAGAATTGTAAATTAGCAATATCCTTGAAGAGAATATTGGATTTAACTGTTGGAGCCAGTTTTTTAACACAGAAAGTTGAATTTCTGTAAGAAGGTGGAAGTCTGAGTCATAATTTTTCCTTGCTTCTGCATGTGATTTTTCAATAGGGAAAATGCAATTTTCATCCAGATCTTCAATTTTATCTACTATTTTGTCTGTAATCATTTATTTATCTTATAGTATTTATGAGACGATAAATAAACTAGTTTAGAAACATCTGCAGGTCTGCAAAAAACGTGATTAATAATTTCTTCTACAATAAGATTTTTATTTAATAATTTATTATAATTTAACCATCTATAGGATGTGCCACTGCTAATGTTTTCCCTAGCTTTAGCAGATAAAATTTGCAGGTGTAGGCATCAGTAAGCCAGGTACTGATTTGAAGTTCATTTTTCATTTTAGAAGTTCTTGCAGAGTGGAAAGTAAATTCAAAATTCTCTTTTCCCAGCATTCTATTCCTGTTGTGTCCATTCTTGGTATGTTGGTGGGAAAAATTTTAAAGGTGTTGATTCAAGAGTCATGGAATCAATCTCTTAAATGCTTTTTTTACTGATTAAACAAAGCAGTTAGCTAACTTAGAACTGGTTCTCTTCTGCTCCAAGTCAGTTCAGTATTGTTAATCACTTTTTGGACCTCTCACCTTAATGTCCCGTAAGCAGCCTCTGAAAACTGAACTCTTTAACCCCTTCCCCAATTATATTCGACAATACACAGAATGATATTACCTCTCAGTTACTCAAGCCCAAACCTTAGAGTCCTTGATTTCTCCCTCACTTTGTCCTACACATCTAGTTGCTCACCAAATTCTGTGAATTCTACCTCTTAACTGAATCTCCATCTTCCATTCCCGCTTCCACTTTTGGATTCAGATCTCCAGAATCTCTCATCAGGACTATTATAATGGCTTCTTAACTAGTTTTCCTGCCTCCAGGGAATATCTCTTTGTTTAATCAGATTTTTTTCTCACTGTAAAGTTTTATACTTTTTTGGGGGGAGGAGTGTCCCAAATATTTTCACTGAAGTTATTCCTATGTATTTTGAAAAAGTTTTGTATTGCTGTTATGAAAGTGATTTTTTTCCTATTATATTTCTAGCATATAGGGAAGCTGTTAACTTTGCCATACATTCTCTTGTATTCTGCCACTTATCAACTTTCTCATTTTTTCTAAAGTTTTTTGATTGAGTGTCTTGGAGTTTCTATGTATAAAACCTACCCTCTACAAAAGAATCAGTTTGTTGTCTCCTTTCCAACAGTTTTACCTCTAACTCTTTTACATGTCTTATTGGACTAACTAGAATTTCTATTAAATACTAAAGGTGACCAACAACTAAATACTAAAGGCAATAGTGTGTTTCTTTGTTTAGTTTTTAAATTAAAAAATTTTAATAGCATGTTTATCTCAAGCATCAAAATAATTGTTTTCTCTCAGTAATATGATATATAATTCTTAAAAAATATTTCTTATTTATTTAGAAGGTGGAAATGAAAGAACCATCATGAAAAAGATTTCAAAGAGAAAAGAAGATATTTTTAGAAAAGTAAGGTATTAATGGAGTTTATAAGGATTTTGATTATTCTAAATAGCTCAATTGTAAATGTAGGAGAATCTTGAAAAAATGCGATATATTTGGTTCTATATACAAATCGTATAGTTCATATGTTAAAAAAATAATAAGAGAGTTTAAAGATTAATTATACTCTTTGGTCTGTCAATTATGTAATAAAGAGTATTAGAGGTGAGTTATTTATATATTTATTTATTTAGTCCCTTATTTAAATATTTATTTCTCTGTTCTCTCAACCAGCCAACAATCCATTTCCTGCTTTGCTAAAAAAGAAAAAACAGTTTTTCTTTTTTTAATCAATCAATGAGTGAAACATTTTTAGGACTGGTATCTACGTGTCACCTAGAGTAACTCCAATTAAGATTCATGTTTTATTCCTGCCTTCTAGATGGGGATGGGAAGTTATGAAAAATATATCCAGAATGCTGGGTGAGATTGCTGGGAATTGAAGGAGACATCTATCAATCACTTGCTGGGGTTGATGTCCCATCACACCTTCAAGGGTTACTGTCTCCTTGGTCAAGAGTGAAGTTAGGTATTTTTAATTTTGTTGAGGAAAATACTGAAGGTTTAGTAAGAACAGAACATCTTAGTTCATACTGACCTTACTCAGTAGTTCTTAAGTGTGGTACAGGAACCGCTGGTGGATTTGGAGTTCTTTCAGAAGGTCTATAGACTAAGCTCTTACTGTGATCATGTCAGTATACCCTGCTTTGGCTTTTGACACGAATCCGTGTTTTTACTGTGATTGGAAATCTGATGTGTGTCTGCTTGCTCTTCCCATTCCAACTGCACATTAGTTTGGTTAGCATGCACAGTTGTTATTTAAGGAGTCTTTTGCTATTCTATTTTTTCAACTTAAAATGAAAAACTTATCCATATTGTTCTAAAAAAAACATTTAACATTGCTAGTATGGTTTAATTTTAGAATATTGAGGTTTAAAAAGTGGTAAAAGAAATAAATGCTCATTTTAAAATATTGAATTTTTGATAATGGTAGTACATTCAATTAGAAATACCAGTAGGCAACTAGAAATATGGTATTCAGGAGAGCAGTCAAGGTTGGAGACAGATTTGGGAAGCCATGGGAATCCATGCACTCTCCAAATCCTTGGAATGTGCCCACATTAAGGCTATGAGGAGAAGTGTGACCAAGAAAGGATACAAGGAATAAGTGGCCAGAGAAGTATAAGGGTAGAGGAAAAGGATATAGAAAGCTTTTAGAAAGTTATCAGATGTTACAGAGTACTCAAGTAATAGCTAACATTGATATAGTGTTGAGTTTCAAAGTATTTTCATATGTTTGATCTCATTTGACCCTCCTAAAAGGTATATGAAGTAGGTAGTATATGAACAACTATCTACTGGATTTTATCATTAAAAGGTTCTTTTTGATATTACAGAGAGCAATTTTTTAATTAAAAAATCTATCATATATAAAGAGCTCATACCTATTGATAAAAGGATGAAATTTAAGAAAACAGGCAAAGGATATGAATTGTCATTTTGAAGGAGATGACTTTCAAAGGGCTGATAAACCTATGAAAAGATGTTAAATGCCAAAACAAAAAGATACAAGGTAACCCGTCCCCACTTTTTTTGCAGATGTCAGAAGACACAGATAACATTGCAGTAGAAGAAAATGTAGACAAGCATCTCCAGAAAGGTTCTCAATAAGTATACCACAGCTCTAATACTGTTGGACTTTATTTTTAGAAGATATAAATGACTAATCCTATCCCAGGGTTTCATTTGGGAACACAGTTTCTTAAGGGATAAGTTCAAACAGAAACTAAACGTCCTATATAATACAAGTGGGTATAAGAAAATAATGGTAAAGTCAGTGCATGAAATAAAACTAAGTTTTGTTTTCTCTCTCTCTCTCTGCAAACATGGAGAATCTTCTCGTTCTTCAGACTTTGTTACACCATAAAGATACAGAGATATAGAACCTGCTTCAGGAATTTTCCAGGTCTCAGGGAGAAAAGTATATAAATAACAGTTGACTCCTGCTTCATTTATCCAGCAAATATTTATTAAGCACCTACTATGTGCCATCTGTCATTCTAAGTTCTGGGAATAGAGTATAAACAAACCAACTAATAATTTTTAAATTTTATCATGGAATACTGCAATTAAGAATGAAGATTCTCATGACCTATACTGATTTAGCTTTATGCTTACCCTTTATTTCCACCATTTTCTATTTAACCTTTAACTACTCAAAGGCAGGGAGAAGAAAAAGAAAAATACAAAGCAAAATGACCAGTAGGTCCTCCATTTTCTATTGTACCTAGGACTGCATAACCCCTGTCTTTCTCAATCCATACAGTAGATCATCTGGTGGATGAGAAGAAAATAACGTGAGGCTTGGAGTACACATAGCAGCTGGAGCCTTCTTTATACCCAGCAAGACTGTTTCATTTCCTCTAAGAGCTGGCAGTATTATACTGAATTTACAAAACTGACATAAGTAGTTAGAATGGATGCTTGGAGACTTACCTCTCTTATTTTTCAGATTCCTTCCTCTTCAGTTTAATCAAGTTGAAGTAAACTGGTTTTGATATTTGTATATTCTGTGGACTGTAGAGCACTTTATATAGAATATTACTGTTTTCATTGATTTTTTTTCCTAAAAGGAAAAAGATAAAAGTTTGCTTACCTGAACCTTTTTTTTTTTTTTAGCCTCACTACAAAATTCAGTCCTGACCATGCATGAGTATTTATTCCAGATTGAAGAGGGGGAAGTTTCTAAGCTTTATTTTCTAGGTTCTAAGCTCTCATGGGGCAATGACCCAGTCTTCATAATTGTCATGATCCAAAGAAATGCATGTTATTTAGCTATTTAATAAGTACTTTTGATGCTATTGTTGTTTAATTATATTATAAGAAAGTGTCATGAACTCCATATTATGTTGGCTTCTTGATAGATTTAAATGTGGAAGAAAATCAAAACATAATAGAAACTGTGAGAGGCAAAGTAAGAGAAAAGCTAAAAAATGCCAAGGTAATATTATTTTTTCTTTCCTATTTTCAAATTTACTGTTTAAAGCAACATATATCATGATAAAATTTTCTTTATCAAAAAAGAGCTAAAATTCTATTTTAATATAGCTCCTTAAATCCAAAAAGCTTCAAGTTATTTTCCATGCTTTCTATTTCCAAACTTGAAGCCAAGAAAAGTTAAGTGATTTGGTTATGGTAACCAACTTTGACATCTCAGGAGAAAACATGTATATACTTTTTAAAAGAAAAACATTGAGAAGTCTTTGTTTTTATCCATTTGGGGCAAAAGACTTATGAACATGATTATGTCTATATCTGTGAACATTAAGTTTTCCATACTATTTATTTACATTGTGTTTCAGATTAATCAAGGCAAAAAATCTTCAACTCAGCTCCTCATTGATAATAAGATATATCAGAGGTCTAAGGTGAATAATTTTTTAAAAAAACTTTTTAGAACAGATTTATTAAGGTGTACTTTACATAGCGAAAATTTATCCATTTTAAGCGTATGATTCAATGATTTTTAGTAAATTTACAGACTATATAATCAACATTATAATCCAATTTTAGACCATTTTGTCACTCCAAAAAGATCTCTCATGCCAATATTTAATCGCTCTCTATTTCTACTTGACATTATTTCTTATCTTAAAAAATTATAATAAAATATTATAGGTGATCCCCAAATTACAGATTTTGTTCTGAAATACAGTGTGTAATCACATATTTGAAACTTCAAATGACAAAATCACTCACATCTTGGGCGAACTGCATTATTTAGAGTAAAGGCTAAGCAGCTTTAAAAAAAAGATTCAAAGTAAAATGTCTTAATTAAGATAGAAGTTTTATTTCTCTCTAGTGTAGTAGATAAGTAGTCCAGGCTACTAGGAGAGTTCTGCCATCTCCAACACTTAGTTTCCATCTCTGAGTCCAATGGCAAAGCTACTGTGTCTTCATTTGCTGACCAAAGGGAAGGGAGGAGGAAGAGAGCCATAGGATTGCAGATTGATCTCTTACAGGACAAGACCTGAAAATTGCACACATTATTTCCACTAAAGGAATGTGGGAAAAAATGTCTCGGTATCCAGCTAAAAGTAAGTTCTATTATTAGAAATGGGAGAAAAGACAGCAATGAACAACTAGTCATTTCTGCCATAAGCAATAAGAGTATTTAAAAAATACTCTCAAATTTTAAAATGTAAGGAGTGTATCTCGGGTTTTTAAAAAACTCATCTTTGTCTTCTCCGCAGGGTCCCTCTTGGGTGCTTAGTCAAAATTAATTAAATTTAATAGTAAAAGCAGACTAAAAAAAGATGATTGTATACATGTTGTTCATTCAACAAATGAATAAAAGTGAGCCTAACTTGGAGTTAATTTAACTATGAATAGTAAAAAATTGGAAGTTTGTCAAGATAAGTCCACTGAATATCAAGAAAAGAGGTAAAAAGGAAGAGAAATTGGCTTCTAAGAGTTTCCATTACAAACTACTAGGAAGGGATATCTGCTCAGGAAGTTGAGGATTTTAGCAAATGATTTTTCAATGAGCAGAGACAGAGGGAAGTAAAAGTATATATGGACAGTTTATATATCAGTATTGTTGAAAGGTACATAACTTTTAAAGTTAATGGGACAGCGATATTGTAGGTACAAACAGGATGTAGGATAAGCTTTTGTATTTTACATATTTTTGAATTCTTCAGTTCCTAGGAACTAGCAGATTTCCTCCTTCCTTCTTTCTTGCCCTCCCTCCCTCCCTCTCTCTCTCTCTCTCTCTCTCTCTCCCTTCCTTCGTTACTCCCTCCCTCCCTCCCTTCCTTCCTTCCAATTCCTCTCTCAAACCTCTCTAAAAACAGTTCATTTAAACGTGTGTGACAAAGAAGTGATAGGTGATTTATATTTGAAAGATTCAGACTTTACAGTATTGAAAAATGAGAGCCTATTTACAAGCAAGTTCATCACTAAGAATATGCCACTTTTAGTACTTTTTATTATCTCTAAGTTCACAAAAGATTATTGGTGGGCTGGGGTGGTACTTGTATGTGAGTGCATTCATACATGAGAGCACCCAAAAACAGGGAGAGAAAAAAGAGTTTGCCCTAGGTCCACATTTTGATCTAACTGTAAGGTAATGCTCTCAATACTCTGACTAGAGTGAAGAGATAGATTGGGAAGATGGAGAAGATTTGAACCCTATATTTTAATTTTTTAATTAAAAAAATTTTCTAATCGAGATATAATTGACACATTATATTACTTTCATATAACTGACACATTATATTACTTTCAAGTGTACAACATAAGGATTCATTATTTGCATATATTGGGAAACGATCACCACAATAAGTCTAGTTAACATTTGTCACCATACATAGTTGCAAAAAAAAGTTTTTTTTTCTTGTGATGAGGACTTTTAAGTTTTACTCTCTTGACAAATTTCAAATATGCAATATAGCATTATTAACTAGTCACCGTGCTGTACATTATATCCCCAAGACTTATTTTATAACTGGAAGTTTGTACCTTTTGACCCCCTTCACCCATTTTGCCTACTGCCCCCTGCACCCCCTGCCTCTGTTCACCACTAGTCTGTTCTCTGTATCAGTGAGCTTGATTTTTTGTTTTGCTTTTTTAAAATTTCACCGATAAGTGAGATCATATGGTATTTGTCTTTCTCTGTCTGACTTATTTCACTTAGCATAATGCTCTCAAGGGCCATCCATGTTGTCACAAATGGCAAGATTTCATTCTTTTTATGGCTGAATAGTACTCCATTGTGTGTGTGTGTGTGTGTGTGTGTGTGTGTGTGTGTAAATCTTTGTCCATTCATTGGTTGATGGACACTTAAGTTGTTTCCATACCTTGGCTATTGGAAATAATGCTGCAATTTTATTGTTTTTTGTTTTTTTTAATCACAGTTACCGGACCTTAAAAACAAAACAAAATACAAAAATAATTCATGAGCCAAACAGACTCAAAGTTAAATATTAACTTGATACTCTCTCTCCTACTGCTTTTTGTTCTTGAATAAGATACAGTTACTGTTACCATATTACAGAAAACTGCTTCTTTCCCTTAAGAGCAGAAAAAGCTTTCACTTCAACACTGAATACTGGTTTTCCATTGTTTAACCTGCAGACTGAAGTCTCACTGGATGAAGGTCTTTCGTTTTTTATTCTGAGTGGTAAAGAAGACTCAACTTTAGGCCAGTCTGCAGAGCAGGTTGGATTTGTTTCCCTTCCTCGTACATCCTCATTCTCAGGAAAAATAACTCTTCATTAAAGGCATAGAATGAAATACTTGATGGGAGGTGAAATTTTTATTATTGAGCTGCCTTCTCTTTGAATTGAGAAGCTGTTCATAATCATAATTCCTAACATTTATTGAGTGCTTACTGGATGCCCAGTGATATTCTAAATTTTTAATGTGGATTATCTCATTCAATCCTCATAATAACCCTGTGAGGTAGGCATTATTATCAACTCTGTTTTATAGCTGAGGAAATAGGCACACAGGGGTAAGAACTGATAGAGCTGGGAAGTACAGGCTATCAGCTCCAAAGCCTGTGTTTTCTTTTGTTCTTCCTGTTCATTTCTCCAAGTGCCCACATTGTTCTCTGTAATCTCTATTACTCTTCATTGATTCCCCATTCTTCATCCCTCCTTGTACAATCCCAGACCCTTCTAATTTCTGTCAGTTCTTCCCAAACTCTTCAGCCCACTGTTATTCTAGGGCCGTCCTTTCCTCCAGTCCTAATCAGTCTCACTAGTCTTTCCCATCTCCTGATTTGTCAGTCTCATTGGTCTCCCTTCTGCTCCTATTCCTCTCAACTTTCTCCATTCCTCTCTACCTTCAGATCTCTCTCCAGTTTCCTTGAGCCCCCTCCTGTATTTCCAGAGTTCTACCCAGTATCTTCTGAGACCTCCCAGTCATTTCCAAATCCTTCAGGTCCTCCTTTTGAATTTCTCTTGGACCCCACTTTGCCTTTCTACTTATTTCTCAGTCTCTTCCATTCCCATTTCTTTGTATTCTGTATCCTGCTCCAGTCTTTACGTTCCTTTTGTTGCTGTTTGTTCCACAGAAAAGAGCTTTATCTTTTAAAAAAATATAACAAATTTATTATATACATTATAAAAACTTAATGCAGAAAACCATGAGGAAGAAAATAAAAATCATGTGACATCCCACTGCTCTGAGATAAACCACTATTACCATTTTTTCATACTGTTCTCTATGCTTATACCCATATATGCACACACAGACTTTTATATAAATAGAATCACAGTATAGCAATTCCATTCTTCCAGTTGCTCAGCCAAACCTTGGTGTCATCCTTGGATCCTCTTTTACTCACATGCCTCATATCCAGTTTGTCACAAATCCTGTTGGTTCTGCCTTCAAAGTATCCAACCCACTTCCAGAACCCAGCCCACTTTTCATCACCTCCCCTGGCACAGCCTAGTCTATGCGGCCGTAACCTCTCATCCAGATCATTGCCATAGTCTCCCTTTATTTTTACTATTGCCCCAAGAGTCTATGTGGTATACCATACAGTAGTCAGAGTGATTCTGTTAAAATCTAAGACAGAACATTTTTTTTAACACCTTCTAATGGTTTCCTATCTCAAAAAAAAAGCTGAAGTCCTTATAGGGGCTTCCACGGCCCCCTTAGTACCTCTCTGACTTCCCTTCTCACTAGTTTCCCCTTCTCCCACCCAACTCCAGCCATACTGGCCTCCTTCCTGTTCCTGCCTCAGGGACTTTGTACCTTTTAACTGTCTAGAAAGCTCTTCTCTTATCCTCATGCTCTCTCCCTCACCACCTTTGGGTCTCTGTTCAAATGACACATAATTAAAAATACTGTGCCTGAAAACCTTATGTAATAGTAACCCCCAACCCCCCAACCCCCATCCCAGTATTCTCTAGCCACTTATCTTGCATCATTTTTCTTTATGACATTTATCACCACCTTGCATGTATTTCTGTCTCTTTGTTTATTTTCTTCCTTGAACATATCAGGCACTCCATATTTGAGTGAATATTGAATAAATGAGTATCAAACATGCACATGCTCTGCCAAGTCACTTGATATCCCAGAATCCCATGGTATGGGTTAAGGAATGGACTTTTCACGGGAAACGAGAAGGTCCACCCAGCAGAGTGCACCAGGACGAAGTGCTGTGGTTATGGCTGCTTTTCCTTCTTTTCCTTCTCACAGGGAAGAAATGAGAGAAATTAGGTCAGTGGGGCAAGTAGACTGTTTGGGCACAAGGAAGTCCAGGCTTGGATGTGGGTTGTTTGGAAAAGCCATCTGCCCTGCACCTGGTAAATTTGGGGACAATGGGAATCTACTGTCCTCATCACAGGGAGGAGAAAGCTACTGTTTTGTGGGAGGCTGAGTGTGACTGTGGCTCCTTCCTACTAGGAGAAAGGGGAGAATCTCTCTCTCTCTCTCTCTCTCTCTCTCTTTTTACCACACCATACTCAGGTGCATTCATTTAGACTTATGCATGGAAAATTAGGTGGTTGCCTTCTGACCTCATGCTTCCTGTCACACAACAGCTAACAGCACAGACACTGGTCTGCTGTGAGCTGCATAGTGAAGACCAGGAAGGTGATTATATTGGTTGAGATCACAGCTTGTCTCAGGCTAAAAATATGGGTAGCTGTAGTGGGGTAGGATTCATGAAAGAGACCTACATGGTCATAAATAAAAGGCTGGGATCCAAGATGAGAGCCTGACATGACTCAGCCATCAGGGCAGACCTCAGCTCTGAAGGCAGGTTGAAAGCCCTGGCCTACACCAGGGGTGCGGTGAAAGTAGCTTGGTAATGGGACCTCCAGCAGGAGCAAAGAGCCCCTCTTTGTCTATGATTGGAATATTCAAAGAGATCCCCTATGTGAAGATCCCCCAAATCTTGCTCCTAGGTGTCAGTGTCATATCTTGTTTGACTTCTGAAAATGATGCCACAAAGATTTCTGGATATAAAATACTTTCTTGATTTCATGACAAGGATATAGGGAAGGTATGATGATGTGATGACTTGATATGAAGCTAGGTGATGCTTAACTATGTTACTCACTTAATTTTGTCAGAGTTGATCAAGGCCATCTACGGTTATCTATTCAATGGAATTCTATTATTAATTCTTTTAATTTAATTATTTACCCCTAAATGTATGTTTTTGAAAATTAAGGGATTTTTATTTGCATGACTCACATACTCTGTCTCCTCTCTTTCAATATATGTAGATTTTAAGTTAGACAACTAAAGTCATCCAAAATAAATTGGTAATTTTTTTTGTGAAGAGACTCATATAAAATTTCTGATATAATATAAAAGTATACATTTTTATATTTAGTAATATATCTGTTTCAATACCTACATTCAGATTGTTTGTAACTTTTATATATCATATTTCAGAAATGTATCATAATCAATCACACTGCCACAGACTTCTATTTGTATCTTTACTTTTCTTTCTTTTTTTCTTAAATATCATCCAGAAAACAGCATGACTACTCCACATCACCTTAGGTAGTACTTCTTTCTGTATGGTGGGAAAAAAATGGGGCTGAAGACCACATGGCTTGATGTCTCTAGACTTTGCCCTACACTGAATTCTCAACAGTTGAAATATCATAGTCCAATATTTCAGAACATTTTCCATAGGAGAGGAAAGACTTAAATTGTAGTTCTTTTTCAGTAGTCTTTCATTGAGAATCTCAATGAAGGGCTATAAAAAAATCATATTTTATAATATTAAGCCTTAAGTGAGTTCCTCTGTTCAATGAAAGTTCATTGTCACACAGTTTCAGCTTGAACTTGAACTGGGTGGCATAGATCAGAAAGACTTCACAGCAAGATTCTGGTACCTTTCATTTATCTGCCTGTTAATCATTGAGGACAAACACATATACTTATTTTTCTTTTTGGTATTCAACAGAGATCAGTAAATGCTAGTTACCACAAACACTTTTCACTTGGTGATAATTTACAAAACTTTGCTGAGGGCCGAGATGAAGATTTTATGGAAGAAGTCATTTTCCTAGATTTACTTGAAGTAAAGGCTGCCGATTATGAAGATGATCAAGAACAAGTAAAAAAACAACAGGCAAATATTTTTGTTCCAAGCAATTCTCCAGGTAAAGTTTTTACAAGAAAATATTCAAGTCATTAATGAATCATATTGTAGGATAATAGCTTCTTTGTATGCTGGATAGATACAAAGTACTGATTTAAAATTATAGAAATTTTTCTATATTTGTTCTTCATGCTTTCTCTGAGTTAAAGGGAATTGGTTTAAAGAGCTCATTCATTGTGTGTGTGTGTGTGTGTGTGTGTGGTGTGTGTGTGTGTGTGTGTGTGTGTGTGTGTGTGTGTGTGTGTGTAGACTTCCTGCTAGGCTTTAGTGGTAGAGTATATATGATAGTTCCCTTTTGCTTCTTGTTTGGTCAATACCAGTTTAATATTTTGGACTTTAAAGTAATATCTAGGTTTTGTTATTAAGTGATCAACCAACTTAAACTGCCAAAAGATATGATGCCACGCATTTTAGAAGAAGAAGGATTCTATGTTCACAAAAAGCCAGAAATATATAAAAAGACCTGCAACAAAATGGAAAATCGCCTGCTGAAACTAGAAGAGGCAAGTTCACTAGCTAACATGGGAAACCACTCACTGATGGTGTGTGACATTTGTTTTTAGTGTAATATTTACTTACTATATTCTTAAATATTTTTGATAGGGGAAGTGTTGGTTTGAAGAAAGTGGAGAAATAATGTCATTACCTTCACCTGTTAGACGGTCATGGAATTTCAGACTAAACATAAGTAAGGAACCTTTAAATCCAGCACTGAAGACCATATACAGGAAGGTAACCAACAACAGTTTATTTCTGATTATGGTTAGAATTCTTGTAATATCAATTATAACTTATATACTTATTTTTGTGGTGTTAATTCACCTTTTAAAGATATTAGTAAGTCTAGTAAAGGCAAAACTATGATGAAATATTAAATATCCATTAAAATTATGTTTTCAAGGAATATTTAATGATACGGAGAAGTGCTCAAAATAAAATGTAAAGTTAAAAAAAAGCAGAATGTAAAATTTCATATGATCCTAATTTTATAAAAATACATAATGAATGAATTTATCAATGAATGAATAAGTACGTACATATATGTGTATATAGATAAAAAGACTAGAAAATATATCATAGTTAATAACTATCTCTGGATAGTAGGCCATAGGACTATTTTTATTTTCTTTGTTATACTCTTTTCTATTTTCTAAATTTCAGAAATGAATATATGTTATAATTAAACTAATTTATGTGTATTCCAAAAGACATTATGAAAATTAGCAGTCCATTAACCTAATGAGAAGAAATATTTAGACAGAAATAGTTATGTTAAAAATTTGGCTTGGGGCTTCCCTGGTGGTGCAGTGGCTAAGAATCCTCCTGCCAATGCAGGGGACATGGGTTCGAGCCCTGGTCCGGGAAGATCCCACATGCCGCCGAGCAACTAAGCCCATGTGCCACACTACTGAGCCTGCGCTCTAGAGCCCACGAGCCACAGCTGCTGAAGCCCGCACGCCTAGAGCCCGTGCTCCACAACAAGAGAAGCCATCACCGTGAGACATCCGCTCACTGCAGCGAAGACCCAATGCAGCCAAAAATAAATAAAATTTAAAATTAAAAAAATTTAAAAAATTTGGCTTGAAAAAATTTAAATAAGAATTTTGTACAAAAACCTAATTGCTCAATCACTTGCATTAACCATTCCATATATAGGAAATATGGCTGTAGGTAGATACAAAGTGGAAATAATATAATACTTCCTAAAAATAGTCAACCCTTGAACAATGCAGCAGTGGGGCACCAACTCCATGCAGTCAAATATCTGCGTACTGCTCTCTCTGCCTCAAAAATAAAGAAATTAATAAATTACTCATCCAAGGGTGGGAAGCTGAGACAGTTTGGGTAGACTCAGGACTCAAACCCTAGTTCTTTTGATTCCACACATTGTGATCTCTAATCGAACACCAACTTTTCCCCACAGTTAATTTAAAAATCTGTAAAATGAAAATATAGATAGTGTAATTATTGAATAAATCTGTGTATAAGTGGACAAGCTCAGTTCAAACCCATGTTGTTTAAGGGTCATCTGTACTTACAGGACTTCACTCTCTATTCCCTCTGTTGCTTTAAACCTGTGAGTTACTTCTCCTCTTGTAGTAATTATGTGCCTTCTGTAGTTAATGCTTTTTCTTTACAGTTGCAGTTCTGTGTTTCTTGCATATTCCAGTAACTGCAACATTTTAACAGCAAGAGCACTTAGTTCCTTATAAGGCTGTTACTTCTCAGCCTCCACAGGAAATGAGATTTCTCCCTAAACTGAAGAGATTTATACTTTTGGAGGTCTCTTTCTCTTTCTGCAACATGTGAGGATCTTCTTTCTTTATGATATATGCTCTCTTTTCTTCTCCACAGTTTCTATTTCTTTCCCAGAGAAACTAGAAAATTAAAAAAAAGTCTTCCTTATGTTGTAATATGTTTTTTATATCTTTATACCACTCATAAATTTCTTTCAGGATTTTCTAAAAATACACCAAAACTTTTTGCTGCTAAGAAAATCTTTTACCATTTTACCATGCAAAATGCATTTAAGCTTTAATTAATTGTCCTACTTTTTTTTTTTTTTTTTTTTTTTTTTTTCTGTACGCGGGCCTCTCACTGCTGTGGCCTCTACCGTTGTGGAGCACAGGCTCCGGATGGGGAGGCTCAGCGGCCATGGCTCACGGGCCTAGCCACTCTGCGGCATGTGGGATCTTCCCGGAGCAGGGCACGAACCCGTGTCCCCTGCATCGGCAGGCGAACTCTCAACCACTGCGCCACCAGGGAAGCCCAATTGTCCTACTTTTAAAATTAAAGACATATACAAAGATTTTTATCATGAATGAGTGTTGGCATTTATCAAATGCTTTCTCTAAGCCTATTAAGTATTGTAATAGTATTTTCTTAACTTTAATGTGGTGAATTACACTGATTTTCAAATATTTCTGAAATAAATCCCGTTTGTGATGCATTTTCTTTTTAGATATTACTGAATTTGATTTTCTAATATTTTGTTCAGGATTTTTGTGTACATGTTCCTGAGATAACTTTTTCTTTGATTTTTCTTCCTTGTAACGTTCTTGTCAGATTTCCATCTAGGTTACACTGGCTTCAACACAATTTGTGGTGTGTTATCCCCTTTTCTCTTCTCTGGGAGAATTGTATAAGATTGGTGTTATTTCTTCCTTAAATGTTTGGGAGAATTCACCGCTGAATCCATCTTGGCCTGGAAATTTATTTGTGGGAATATTTTCTATTATAGACATATTTTTTTAAAAATAAGACTGTCCAATGGAAGCACATCCTGTGTTTGTGGATTGGAAGACTTAGTATTGTTAAAATGTCCATACTACCCAAAGCAATATAAAATTCAATGCAATCCCTATCAAACTCCCAATGGTATTTTTCACAGAAATAGAAAAACAATTCTCAAATTCATAGGGAACTTCTAAGGACCCTGAATAGCCAAAACAATCTTGATAGAGATGAGCAAAACTGGAAGAGTGACATCATCATTATGTCAGAATAAGAGTTTTCTACTGTCTTTCTCTCCAGAGAACACTGATTTTGACAATCACCCATGGACAAGAGTGCCATTATGGAATTCTGGGAGTCCAGTGGAGAAGTTCCAGCACACCGTTGAAGTAAACGGTCTAGAATTCTGGGTTGGTTGTTATTCTTCTTTTAGCACTTTGAAGATAACTTTCCACTTATTTCTGAATCTCATTGTTTCTACTGAAAAGTCAGCTTAAAGTCTTACTGTGGTTTTCAGTTTTTCTCTTTGTCTTTGGTTTTCTACTATAATATGTTAAGGTGTGATTTCCATTGTAATATGTTAAGGTATGCTTTTTCTTTATATTGATCCTGCTTTGGGCTATTAGGGCTTCCTCAATGTATGCTTCCATGTTATTCATCCGTTTTGGAAAATCCTCTGCCATTATCTTAACAAATACTGCTTCTGCCCTAATCTCTTTCTCTTTGTGTTCTGGAACATCAAGTATACATATCCATTTTATCTTCTGCTTTTGCATTGTTTTTATCCCTTTTCCCCTCTGAGTTTAGTCTGAATATTTTCTGTTGCCCTGCCCTCTAGTTCACTTAGCTAACTTTCTACTATGTTTAATCTCCTGTTAGATCCATCTAATGAATTATTTCCCCTTCTTCATTTATTTTTTACTTGAAAAGATTTCACTTTTTTTTAACCTTAAGGAAAAAGCATTTTGTGATCTTTGTTTTTGTGTTCCTTCTAGTTTAGGCTTAATATCTAAACACTTAAAAATTTTTAAATTATTTCCATCACTCTATTGTTACCTCATTTCTGAGTTTTCCAAATTCTGGTTTGTGTTGTTTAATGTCAAGAATTTTCTTAATGTCTTTTGGCTTGTTTTGTAATCCACATTTCTATTTTTATGTTTTTGAATGTCTTTCTGGTATGCTTTGATTGTGAGGATATTATATTACTGTTTATTCATTTTTATTATAGAAACTTTGTATAGATTTAATCTTGAGCCTTTTCTGCTGTTCATTCTTATATTAAATTAGCTTTCCTGAAATTTTAGGAAAAAAGCTTGTTTCAGGTAACTTTTCTGATGTCACAGAATTCTGTTGCTTTTGTGTAGTGTTAAACAATATAGTGGCTGTGTTCTCCTTCCCAGATTTTTTTCTGTATCTTCTATTAATCTCTGTGGTCCCTGACCATCTCAAGTTTTATTCCACTTCCAACAGTTTCTCTTTAGTGTGAAACCTTGTCATAAAATTTTCTAGGGAGTAGTCTCCCCTAGCTGCTTCAGAATTCCTTGCTGTAACCCATAACTGGAGTAGACAAAACCTCTAACAGTTTTAGCTGATGGCTTTTTTTTTTTTGGCTGCGTTGGGTCTTTGTTGCTGTGTGCAGGCTTTCTCTAGTTGCAGCGAGTCAGGGCTACTCTTAGTTGTGGTGCGCGGGCTTCTCATTGCGGTGGCTTCTCCTGTTGCGGAGCACGGGCTCTAGGCGTGCAGGCTTCAGTGGTGGCACATGGACTTAGTTGCTCTGCGGCATTTGGGATCTTCCCGGACCAGGGCTCAAACCCTTGTCCCCTGAATTTGTAGGCGGATTCTTAACCACTGTGCCACCAGGGAAGTCCCCTTTTACTCTATTTTTATAACACATTAATAATAGCTACTTTAAAGTCCATATCTGGTAACTCCAATATCTGGGTCCCTGAAAATCTGTTTTTATTATTTGTTCTTCACTCTTGATTTTGCGCTTTTAGTCCTGTCTTTTATTATAGTTGGTTTTTTTAAATTATATTCCATATATTATATATGAAAAGATAGATCATATCTTCTTGCAGAAAAGTTCGTTCCTCTAGTTTTTAGGCATATTGAGTGGGGATAATCATCTTAATCCAATCAGGGACTTAACTGATTTCAGACTGGGTTGCAGTTTTGTTAAGGCTCAATCTGTATCTAAGTCTTCTGTTTACCTAATCTCTTCCCTGCTTGACTGTAACCAGGGTAAGCTTTTCTTTTTGTTTTGTTTTTTTAAATCACTAGCACATATCCAAATACCTAGCATATAGCAGACACTCAGTGAATACTTATATTATTTGTAATGGAATTCATCACTTCAGTAGATGTAAGCTTTTAGGGTCCTGTATAATTTAGAAAAGAAAGACACCAGTTGACTGGCATAATCTTAGAAAATCCTATTTTCTCCATGGTGCCTATCACACCATGAGAGCCTGGCAATGTCTCTGCCTCATCATAATTCATAGTATAACACATTTACCAAGATTTTATAAATGACCCCCTCGCCCCCACCCAACACTGCAATATCTTTCCATTTTTCCCCAGTTTGGTTAGTATAAAATCCATCTCCATTAAAAAATTAAAAAGTAAAAGGATAAAAGAGGAAGGAAGGGAAATCCCTGGTATTTATTTTATCTTGTTTTTTGCTGTTACATGGCATAACTTTTGCACGTTATGGTGACAGTGTGTTTTATTTAAATTTTGCTCAAGATATAGCACAGATCTTTTAACATAATTATCGGAGACCATTGCTCTTGGAGAAGGAGATCCTTGAAACAATGGCAGTTTGCTGAATGAATGACTGAGTGCATGAATAACTGAATGAACAAAGTGATGATAAGTAAATGCAGAAAATATAATTTTTGGATAAACATTAACCACTATCCAGATTAACCTTTGTAACCATCTGGAATCCCAAGTTGGAAACCACTGGGCTGAACAAGTAATTTTTCCTCAACTGCGTCTGTTCTAGCTTCATCCAAGCTAATTTCAGTATTTCATGGACTCTTAGAGTTGGGAATAAATGTAAATGTCACTTCACCAAGCATGTAAACTGAGTATTAAAATTCATTCTGTAGCAGCATCCTTAACAGGTAATGTTCTCAAATTAGTGCCACACAAATGCCTCTGCCTGCCTTTCCCTTCTATCTTCTCTACATTTTTTACTCTGCTCAGCCAGCCATGGAGGCAAGGTTCATTTGCGGTTTCTCACTGGAATAAAAATAACATAAGGGCCATTGAAACAGAGATAATATCTCCCTGAGTATCAAAATCCTCTCTTTGCTGTTGCCTCGGCCAGGTACTTTAATACTCTGTCATACCTCTATTACCCCAGGTCTTATTTGCTTGTTTTTTGTTGACTAGTTTTGCCTAATTATTTACTATATGCCCTTTACTCCTTCTTCTGGCATTCCTCTTATACATTTACCTGGATTTTATACATGTGCATGTAAAAGTTACGTTTATGCTACCCTGTAGTTTATTAAGTATTCAATAGCATTATGTCTAAAAAAAACCCCAATGTACATACCTGAATTAAAAAATACTTTATTGCTAAAAAATGCTGTCATCTAAGCTTTCAGGGAGTCATAACCTTTTTGCAGTGGTAGCATCAAAGATCACAGACCACAGATCACCATAACAAATATAATAATGAGAAAGTTTGAAATATTGCAAGAAGTACCAAAATATGACACAGAGACGGGAACTGAGCAAATGCTGTTGGACAAATGGTGCTAACAGACTTGCTCAGCAAAGGGTTGCCATGAATCAATTTTTACAAATTAAAGAATTTGTAAAAAAAAAATGCGACATCTGAGAAGTACAATAAAGCAAGGTCCAATGAAATGAAGTATGCCCGGATCTAAAACTATATGGCCACTATATTTCCAGAATCAACCATCTAATGAATTATTAATTTCAGATATTTTCAGTATTTTTTTAGCTTTAAAGTGTTCATTTGACATTTGATTCTTCTGTATATATTCCAGTTTTCTTGTGGAATGCTCCATGTTTTCATCTTCTCATCTTTTCATGTATTTTATCTTTTATGCTTTTTAAAACCCATTAATAATAGCTACTTTAAAGTCCATATCTGATCAAACTCCAATATCTGGGTCTCTGAAAATCTGTTTTTTTTTTGTTTGTTTTTTTTGCGGTGCGCGGGCCTCTCACTGTTGTGGCCTCTCCCGTTACGGAGCACAGGCTCCGGACGCGCAGGCTCAGCGGCCATGGCTCACGGGCCCAGCCGCTCCGGGGCATGTGGGATCTTCCCAGACTGGGGCACGAACCCGTGTCGCCTGCATCGGCAGGCGGACTCTCAACCACTGCGCCACCAGGGAAGCCCTGAAAATCTTTTTTTTTTTAACTTGTTATGCCATGTAACAGCATGGATGTTTTTGTACTTTCATCTGGTTTTTGATTCATTGTTACCTAGATCTTCGTTCTTATGGTCTAACACACTTACCTAGTTCTAGAAGTTCACATAATTCCTTCAGTCAACCGCTGCTTTTAACCAGTGTCATGGAGCTTACTATCTCCCAAGAGAACTCATTCCAATATTAGGCAGTTCCAATTGTGTATTGTTTTCTGTGTGAATTAAAATCTGCCTCCTGGATCGCTCTTGCTCTTTTGACTTTGGCCATAAAGAACTCATAAGCTACTTCACTTATATGACAGCTCTTCAGATGCTTGAAGCCTACTTCCACCTTTAGCTCTTGCTTTCCAGTCTAAACTTGCTGCCTTTGACTACTGTTGGATATCCCGCCATCTCAGTTACCCTTCTGTAGCATCTGAGCACCACAATTAGTAGGTATTGAATAGGACAGGACCGAGGGCAGAGGTTTGTGTCATTCCAGTAGAAACCCAAAGCAAGTAAGCAACATGGTTATTCGTCCAGTACTGAATCTGCTTAATAAGACAGGCATCTCTAGCTTAGCCACTTGAATTTCCAAAATTATTCAGTTATAATTTGGTTGTTTAAAATGGAAACTTTTTACTTCCTTGGTGGTTTTGCCTGTTAATGACCAATTTACTACCGATTACTAAATTTTATAGGTGGAATTAAGTGCAGGTTTCCCTTTCTAGGTTGGCCTTTACATTGAGAATAGAGACTTACAAGATAAGGATAAAACAAAAACAAGCTTTATGACTATTTTCTTGCCTCCCCCCAACCCAGAGAGGAAAAAGGAAGAGATTCCTAGCTCAGGAGAGCGGAGGGAGGGAGAGATGTAGGCATCATCCTGGTGACCTACAGTCCTTGAGAAGCACTGGATATGCCAAACCAGATCAGGGGTGGGACAGCAGTTTTTTCAGTGTAATAACAGGTGTAATAGCAATGACACAGACTGGAGGGTATGTTCTACTACTACAGATTGATCTAGAAAGAGCTCATGCTGTTTTTTTTAGGTGGTTGCAGTCATGGCTCATATCAAGTGTGGCTAGCCATTCATGAATTAAGCTGTACGTGCTAAGTAACCCACTAACCTTCTCAAACTGTATCACTAAAAACTAATCACATGAGTATTCAAACATAAGTACTTAAATTCAAAGTAGTATACTAAAACACTGTTGAATCATTTTTAATACAGTCTAAGGCCTACAGACTTCAACTAATTTAGGGACAATCTGGTTTACAAATGGAGACAGTGTCATGTATAAAGAAATATGGTCTCCTTCTAAGGTAACATTTGCTTAGAGAGTCCAGGCCCCTCCAGGGAATTTTCCAGGGAATTACCAACATATTCACTTAAGAACAATGTTTTAATAAGGGTTTGTCATTTAACTGTGGCCACAGATGACTGTTAGAACATCACATAGCGAACTATTGACCCACCAGTTCTAAACACCATTTTTCGTAGTGCTCCTATAGGAAATTATTTGGCGGCTTATAATTTGAAAGTTCAACCTCTACCAGCACACAATAGTAAGGTAGATGACAGTAATTTATAGCAAGATGATTAAAATGCTGCAGTATAAATATATTTTATGCAATCAAGGGCTATAATCAATTTTGAGGAAGAAGGAGCAAATAATTGTTTTTTTTTTCTTTTCTGTGTCTCAATTTCCTTACAGTTAACATATTACTTTTTTAAGAAGTGACTTGTAATTTCAAAAGAAATAGAATAAAATTAATATCCTGTAAATATTTTTCTTTAAAAGGCAGTGAGATCTGATCTAGAAAGCTCTATTAGGAACAAAATGGAAGGTCAAAGGGAAAGGTACCAATTAGATCTCAACATTGTGGGTTTGCAATTCAGTCATCATCCTCTCTTCAATCAAGAACAAGTATTATGTGCTAGGCTGCTCCAGCTTTATGAGTGTTTTCAGGACAGGCAGCAACAGAATTTACCTCAGCTGCTTTATGAGAAGGTGAGAATGGTTTTCATTATATTTACAGAGCTGAACTTTTAATATTGAAAGAGAAAAGAGACTTCTTAGTACAGAGCAAGCTATCATTGAATATGTTCCCTTAGCACTTTGAATATTTAATCAAATAAAAGAATGGTTGATTTCAATTTTCCTGAAAAGAAACTATAGGAATTAACTGGCCAGGGAGGCAGCCTCAAACATATCCTGCAGGATATTTAGCATCTATAAATGTTTGCTAATCAATGGTCTTCTTGGTCCTATGACTCAAGAAGAATATTTGAAATCATTACTATTTAAAAGAGCCAAATGGCTGTTTTCAATCTTGTAAGAGTGTATTTTTGATAAAAATATTAGTGACCTTGAATCTCTCATCAAATATGAAGAGTGTTAGTCTGAGAATGATTAATCCAAGTAGTCATCTAATGACGTCATAAAGGGTACATAAAATCTGAAGAGAAATCGAAGGAGTACCCACTGATTATTTTTATGAATTTGCACCTCTCATCTAGACTCTGTGCTGAGTTTTTGATACATGAGCATTTTGTTAACTAGTGTTCTCTCTGAAAAGATATTTTGATAGGTCTCATTCAGCTAATTAATACAGTTAAAAATAAATATTTAGTGAGGTATTTAGTTAAATATTAAAACCTAATAGAGTCACCAAGATATTCCAATAAGCTGGAAATGAATTGTACCTTAATATATCTGCTTTTTAAAATACAAGTGCAAAAACTACAGGACTTAATCCATTTGATTGAATTTTCACATAGCAATTGTGTGGGAGAACTTAACAGATGAAGACCATGAATTAATAAGGTCGGAATATTTCCTAAAACAAATATTGAATATTCTAACTTTTAGTTTAATATGACCATTGTTTTTGTGAATGAATGAATCGACTCCAAAATTAAGGTGTAAGCCATTGAAAAAGTGACTTGATTTATAGATTTCTACTTAATAGACAGTTTTCCAACAGTATTGTATAATTTTTGAAGTCTGATCTAGCAATATCAATTATATTTCACTAGAGTACTATCTATTACTGTACATAAAAACTCTACATTTGTTTTTCATGTAGCATGGCTCTCTGTATAAAATAACATTTGGGGATCATTATTTGTAGCATGTTTTTTATTATTATTATTATTTTGATTCTTAGGAGCCCAAAGTAATTTCTTAGCTGATTTTTACTTTTCTTCAATTTATTCTCTTATGTGCACATCAACATTTTCTCCAATTTCCCGGTAAATTGTAAAAAGAGAAATTTGGCAGGTCATGTACATGCCCTTCTAAGATGAAAGAGGAGAAGAACAGTAGGGAGCAGGAGAAAAGGCCAAGTGTTACAGAGTGTGTCCATTGGTCTCCTACCAAAATACTGATTTATAATGTATGTATCCTTTTAGTCCGTTGGTGTGAAATGTATGGCTCTGCTTGTTCTCAGTGGGTTCAAACCAAGTTCAGAGTAGTGGGAAACTCACTGACATCCAAGGAATTCTGAAACTGGAATATGTCCCTTTATATGAGTATGAATCTCACTTAAAGAACAAGGAGAAATGCTGCAGGCAGTATTAGAGAGTAGAAAGGACCCTCAGCTTTGCAGCGTTCTGCTATTTTTCCTTCTAGTTTTTTTTTAAATGACACAAGTAATACGGGAGCACATTCTCATTGTAAATGATTCAGTGTAGAAGTTTCAAGGTGTGAAAGACCTACTTCAATCTTCACCTCATGGTTTGAACTACAGCTTTAAAGTTCCCTTTTCCATGTATCTGTGTGTATACATATGCCATGATAGTTTTTAACATAAATTGGGTCTTCCCATATGTATTATTTGGCAACTTGGTTTTTTAAAACTAATTCTGCATCTTGGAGCTTTTTCCATATCATTATATACAGACCCATAATCTACCTGTATTTTAATATGTTTGATCACTCCCCATTCACGACACTTAGGTCATTTCCATCTTTTTATGATTAGAAATAATAAAGCAATGAACATCCTTGTACCCATATATTTGAGCACACAAGTGAAAACTTCTTTCACACAAGTGAAATCTAGGCTAGATTCATAGAAGTGAAATTTTTTGGTCAAGGGTAAGGGTGCATGAAGTTTAAATTTTATTAGAGAGTAATGAATTGCCTTTCCACAAAAGGCTTTCAGTTTGAATTTCCACTGACAGTGCAGGACAGACCCCACTTCCCAGAGTCCCAACCAGTAGTTGATATTATTTGCCCATTTTTCTGTAGCTTTGTGTATCTTTATAAGAGTTTTCATATATATACACATATACGTATATACACATGTACACACATACACACACACACTGGATGTAAGTCCATACAAGATACATGTCTTTTGAATATGTTTTATATATTTTTGTCCCATTCTGTTTCTTTCTTTTTATCTTTTTTTTTTTTTTTTTTTTTTTTTTTTTTGTGGTACGCGGGCCTCTCACTGTTGTGGCGCACAGGATCCAGACGCGCAGGCTCAGCGGCCATGGCTTACGGGCCCAGCCGCTCCGCGGCATGTGGGATCTTCCCAGACCGGGGCACGAACCCGTCCGTGTCCCCTGCATCGGCAGGCGGACTCTCAACCACTGTGCCACCAGGGAAGCCCTGTTTCTTGCTTTTGAACTTCATTTTTCTTATCTCTTGGAAATATTTAAAATTTTATGAAGTCAAATCTGTCAGTTTTTTTCGTTGGGGATTTTAAGTTTTGTTGTTCACTTACTAAGATTCCTAGATTTGTATCAATTAGCATACCTTTGGTTACAACTCACAGAAAACTCTCTCTCAATTGCTTTAAACAATATGGAAAAAGTATTACCTTCTGTATCAAAAGTCCGAAGTTAGGGCAGCTCTACAGTTGGTTAATCTGATGGCTCAACAATATCATCAACAACCCTGGCTTTTCTCTCTTTCTAATCTTCATCTTCAGAAAGTTGACTTGGTTATAGCTCTTCTCATGGGAGCTAACAGAGTGGCTGCTCCAGCTGAAGGCATGCTGGCCAGACACACAATATGCAGCCTAGGTCTCACTTTGAGAGCCCTCTCCAACCTTTCCCTTACACCACATCAGATTTCCCCTCATGTCTCATTGCCTAGAATTATATCACATTATCATGCCTAAACCAGTCACTAGCGAGAAGAATGACATTGCTACAAATGGCTAGACTCATCAGGGTTTACGTCTAAAATAAATGGAAGAAGATTGAGCAACTGAACAAAATTGGGGCTCTGCCTACCAAGAGAAATGAGTATTCAAGGGCGACCAATAGTGTCTGGCAAACCAAAATTATAAAGAGTCCTTTCTAAGGATGCTCAGCATCACTAATCATTAGAGAAATGCAAATCAAAACCACAGCGAGGTATCACCTCACACTGGTCAGAATGGCCATCGTCAAAAAAATCTACAAACAGGGCTTCCCTGGTGGCAGAGTGGTTGAGAGTCCGCCTACCGATGCAGGGGACACGGGTTCGTGCCCCGCTCCGGGAAGATCCCACATACCGCGGAGCGGCTGGGCTCATGAGCCATGCCCGCTGAGCCTGCACATCCGGAGCCTGTGCTCCGCAACGGGAGAGGCCACAACAGTGAGAGAGGCCTGCGTACCAAAATAAATAAATAAATAAATAAATAAATCTACAAACAATAAATGCCGGAGAGGGTGTGGAGAAAAGGGAACCCTCTTGCACTGTTGGTGGGAATGTAAATTGATAGAACCACTATGGAGAACAGTATGGAGGTTCCTTATAAAACTAGAAATAGAATGGCCATATGACCCAGCAGTCCCACTACTGGGCATATACCCTGAGAAAGCCATAATTTGAAAAGAGACATGTACCACAATGTTCATTGCAGCACTATTTACAATAGCCAGGACATGGAAGCAACTGAAGTGTCCACTGATGGATGGATGGATAACGAAGATGTGGCACATATATACAATGGATTAGCCATAAAAAGAAATGAAATTGAGTTATTTGCAGTGAGGTGGATGGACCTAGAGTCTGTCATACAGAGTGAAGAAAGAGAAAAACAAATGCCATATGCTAACACATATATATGGAATCTAAAAAAAAAAAGGTTCTCATGAACCTAGGGGCAGGACAGGAATAATGATGCAGACGTAGAGAATGGACTTGAGGACACGGGGAGGGGGAAGGAGAAGCTGTGACGAAGTGAGAGAGTGGCATTGTCATATATACACTACCAAATGTAAAATAGATAGCTAGTGGTAAGCAGCCGCACAGGGAGATCAGCTAGGT
Organism: Lipotes vexillifer; assembly: GCF_000442215.2. NCBI lineage: Eukaryota > Metazoa > Chordata > Mammalia > Artiodactyla > Lipotidae > Lipotes > Lipotes vexillifer. The sequence continues at coordinate 219,682 of NW_006783561.1, forward strand.
GCTTTGTGACCACGTAGAGGGGTGGCATAAGGAGGGTGGGAGGGAGCCGCAAGAGGGAGGGGATATGGGGATATATGTATAAATATAGCTGATTCACTTTGTTATACAGCAGAAACTAACACAGCATTGTAAAGCAATTATACTCCAATAAAGATGTAAAAAAATAGCCTTTGTATATATTCTCCTAATAATGTGTGTGTGATATGTAATTTCTAGCTTTTTATTCTATCTAGAGTTTATATCTCTTTTCTGAGGTCAGGCTTCAACTCAATTTCTTTCCCCTGAAAGGTTAGCCTATTATTTCTACTGATTTAAAATTCTGCCTTTATTGTAAACCAGCTTCACATATTTACATAGATTTAAGGACTATCTACTCCACTGACATATTGGTCTGTTTCTGCCCTGTTTTAATTACTATGTTTAATTATTAAATTATGATGTGTAAGGACAAGTGCCTCCTCACTGGTTTTTTCCTAGGATGTATTTGCATATTCTTACAGAGTTGCTCTTCCATATGAACCTAAGAATTAGCTTGTCAAATTCTATTTTAAAGATCCTATTACCCAGGCTTCCCTGGTGGCACGGTGGTTAAGAATCCACCTGCCAATGCAGAGGACACGGGTTCGAGCCCTGGTCCAGGAAGATCCCACATGCCGCGGAGCAACTAAGCCCGTGCACCACAACTACTGAGCCTGCGCTTTAGAGCCTGTGAGCCACAACTACTGAATCCCACGCGCCTAGAGCCCATGCACTGCAACAAGAGAAGCCCGCACATCTCAATGAAGAGTAGCCCCCTCTGAGAAAGCCTGCGCACAGCAACGAAGACCCAACGCAGTCAAAAATAATTAATTAAAAAAATAAAGATCCTATTATCAAAAGAATCTAAAAAAAAAAAAAAGTGGGTATATGAATATGTATAACTGATTAACTTTTCTGTACACCTGAAACTAATACAACATTGTAAATCAACTATACTCCAATAAAAATTTTAAAAAAGATCCTATTACCATTTTTATGGTAATTGCATTGTTATATTAATTTTGAAAGAAATTTTATCTTTATAAAAAATTGGGTTTCCTCATCTAGGAATGTAGTATGTCTTCACATTTGTTGAGGTCTTCTCTTATGTCTTCCACTAAAAGTTCATATCAGTTGACTCTAGTCGTGGAGTTGCCACAAACTGTCACTAACTGCGATAGACGACTTCTGCACATTTTAGGGTTTTGTTTACTCTGGTTTTATTTCTCTATCGATATTCTCTGTGGATATTTCTGCCTGTTTTATACTCTCCATATATTTTGCTGATTTTATTTTACTTGTTATCCTATGTTGTTATATACTTATTCTTTTATAGTGAGATATGGATGTGTAGATATAATTATAAAATACATGTATAGGTATGGTTGTGATGTTGGTAGTGGATATGGATAAAGAGAGATAGATATCTTTTCTGTAACCATGGGATTTTAGATAGAAGATAAGATAGATGCCTGTGCTCAATATGCCATCTTGATTGATTGGCATTTCTTTATATTAATTGATAAACTAAATTACTTAGAAGTTTCAAGGTATAATGTTTGTTTCTTAGACAAATATTGAGGCTCTTCTCAGTTCTGCCCCAAGGTGCTTATATAAAATATATTTTGGAAGACAAGACAGTAATACACAAAAAATTATACACTTGTGCTTCTGCTGCTCATACCTAGACCTACAGGTGAATTGGCGTGATGGTAACAAGTGGATGAAATGTACCAAAAAGCTCTTTTCTTTGTTGTAGCTTAAAGCACTGAAGGATGCTACCAAATTAGCAAATGAAAATTTGGAAACAAGCCAGCTGACCAGAAAATCTTTACAGGATTATTATTGGCAGATAAGGTAGGTTTTAGGCCATTCATGTATTCATCAAGCATTTATTAAGTAATTTGTTTAGACAGAGTATAGTATAATGCTATGGATGATATAAAATAAGAAAATAACAATATCCTTACTCTTTTTTTTAAGTTGAAGTATAGCTGATTTACAATATTTTATTAGTTTCAGGTGTACGGTAAAGTGATTCAGTTGTATTTTTTTCAGATTATATTCCATTATAGGTTATTACAAGGTATTGAATGTAATTCCCTGTGCTATACAGTAAATCTTTGTTGCTTGTCTATTTTAGGTATAGTAGTTTGTATCTGTTATTCCAATACTTGTAATTTGTTCCTCCTTCCCTCCTCCCCTTTGGTAACCGTAAGTTTCTTTTCTACATCTGGAGTTTGTTTCTGTTTCGTGTATAGATTCATTTGTATTATTTTTTAGATTCCACATATAAGTGATGTCATATAGTATTTGTCTTTCTCTTTTTGACTTCACTAAGTAAAATATTCTCTAGGTCCATATGTTGCTGCAAATTACACTATTCCATTCTTTTTTATGGCTGAGTAATATTCCAGTGTGTGTGTGTGTGTGTGTGTGTGTGTGTGTGTGTGTGTATTTTTTTTTTTTCTTAAGCCAATCATCTGTTGATGGGCCCTTGGGGGTTGTTTCCATATCTTTGCTATTGTAGATAGTGCTGCTATGAACATTGGGGTGCATGTATCTTTTCAAATTAGAGTTTTCATTTTTTCTGTGTATATAACCAGGAGTGGGATTGCTGAAGATCCTTAGTCTTTAGGCAGTTATAGAAATGGTTCCAACCTTTTGTAAAATCTCATTTTTGTGTAAGAATATTTCATAGAGGTGTCACATGAAAGTAGTTGTAGTTTTACAGTCTATTTTAAAAAAATACATGTTGATTAAAAACTGCTATGAGCTTATTAATACCTTTCAATTGACTTGGATTATATTTATCTGAAGTGTTTGTATATGTTTGAGAATTAGTCCACATACACATATGTGCAAGGTATATTATTAATTCAGTCTAAAAACAATACTCAGATAGTATATAGAGTTAAGGACCCCTGTAAAAAAAACGTGATCTACAAGTTGGGAATCATTGGCTGATAGACTTGTTGGGAAGAGAAGTTAGGAAAGAATAAAATAACTGGAAAAATAATTTCGGGACAACACATGATTATGTGTCAAGGAATCTTCAAAAGCAGGAAAGCTCTCTGGGAGGTACTTTTTGTGTAGAAAGTTAAACTATGCGCAAAGATATGACAACTGTGAGAGTGATTTGATAGTTAAAGAATTTCCCTGACTCTCTGCCCATTGACCTGAAATGGCTCTACAAGCTCTTAACCACTAGAGGCAAGTTGTTTTAAATAATTGGTTTCCTAGAATAACCTAGTTAAATGCAAACAATATTACTTGAGGAAGTTGACATATGTCTTGTACAAGTACTGGCACATAGTGAACTCTCAATAAATGTTAGTTGAATGAATGAGTGAATGAACAGAAACCTTCAGTATTTACAAAACAAACTAGTGTTATTTATAAAATTAACTACAACTTAAGGCAAAGAACAGTCATTGGCATAAGGAACACGGAGCAAGTAAGGAAGGACTGAGGAGCAAAGAGAGTGGTAAACATGTGGGTAAGTCTCAATGAACAATCATGTAGTGATGTAATGATGTCTTACAGGGTATAAAAATATATAGAGAGTTAAAATATAAAACTTTTAGGGCTTCCCTGGTGGTGCAGTGGTTGGGAGTCCGCCTGCCAATGCAGGGGACACGGGTTTGTGCCCCGGTCTGGGAGGATCCCACGTGCCGCGAAGCGGCTGGGCCCGTGAGCCATGGCCGCTGAGCCTGCGTGTCCGGAGGCTGTGCTCCGCAATGGGAGAGGCCACGACAGTGAGAGGCCCGCGTACCGCAAAAATAAATAAATAAATAAAATAAAACTTTTAGAATGGAGTAAAGAATGGAGAAGGGTAAATGTAATTAAAGATATTTGCGTTGACTAGGAGGAGAATAAAGGTAAAGCTTAATATTTAGACTTTGATAAATCAAGGACTTAGATTTTAACTTATGACCTCTAAAGAAAGAGAATTAAAAAATATATCTTCCAAATCAATTGAAGAGGAAAATAGTATAATAAGAAAATACTCAAACAATCCAAAAGAAGGCAAAAAAAAAGAAAGAGAAAAGGGACTATAGAGACTGATGAGACAAGGAGAAAGCATAAAAGAAAATGGTGGAGTTAAACCTAAATATATCTAAGTGAGTTAAATGATCCATTTTTATCTAGACTGGATTAAAATAATTGGATTTTTTTCTGGAATTTTTCTTTGTGGCAGTTATGTCTGAATTTTATTTTATTTTATTTTTATTATTTTTGGCTGCATTGGGTCTTCGTCGCTGTGCGCAGGCTTTCTCTAGTTGTGGCGAGCGGGGGCTACTCTTTGTTGCGGTGAGCGGGCTTCTCACTGTGGTGGCTTCTCTTGTGGCAGAGTACGGGCTCTATGTGCATGGGCTCAGTAGTTATGGCACACAGGCTCAGTAGTTGTGATGCACAGGCTCAGTAGTTGTGGCGCATGGGCTTAGTTGCTCCGTGGCATGTGGGATCTTCCTGGACCAGGGCTCGAACCTGTGTTCCCTGCATCGGCAGTCGGATTCTTAACCACTGCGCCACGAGGGAAGCTCAATAATTGGATTTTTAAAAATCCAGTTATATTTTATTTAGAAGAGACTTATCTAGAACATAGGGATATAGAAAGTTAGAGAACAAAATAATGGGAAAAATATGCCACATAAACACTAACAAAAGAAAGCTGGCATAGCTAAGTTAGTATAAGATAAAATAGAGCTTTAAGGCAAAAAGCTTTACTAGAGCTAGAGGACCACATCAGAATATATGATTTAATTCACACATGTGCATACACACACACACACACACACGCAGAGAGAGAGAGAGACATATACATATATGCATATCATAATATGGCTTCAAAATATATAAAGCAAAATTTGACAGAAATATAAGGAAAAATAGCAATTCACAAATGTATTGGGCAATTTTAACACATTCCTCTCAGTAACTGATGGAATAAATAAACCAAAAAATCTCATTAAGGATATAGAAGATTTGAACAACATGCTTAATAGACTTGACTTGGTGTATTTGTAGAATATTGTACCTAACAACTGCAAAATACCACTGTCTTCAAGAACACATGGAACATTTACAAAAATTGACCTTATGTTATCTCAACAAATCTCAGAGTCTCAATATATTCAAAGGATTTAAATCATTTAGTGCAGAAACCCAACACAAAAATGCAAAAAATATTGCTAGGAAATCTCCATATGTTTGGAAATTAAGAAATACAGGTCTAAATAATTTGTTAGCCAGAGAAGACATCATATTGATCATTGGAAAATGTTTTGAATTTACTGATAAAAAACTAATATGTATCAAAATTTGTGAGATACAGCTAAAATAATTCTCAGAGGAAAATTTGACTATTTAAATACATATATTAGAGAAAAAGAAAGGTTGAAAATTAATGAGCTAAGCATCTTTCTTAGAAAGCTAAGGAAAGGGATAGAAGGAATGAAATAAAGAGAACAGAAATTAATAAGAAAGCTAGGATAGAATCAACAAATCCAGATGTTTGATAAAAAATTGATAAGCTCGGGACTTCAGTTTATGAGGTTATCTTATCCTTGAAATTAAAACCTAACAACAATACAAAAAATACTGCAACCCAATTTCATTCATGAAATATGCTAAACAGAATTTTATCAAATAATATAGCTAAACTGTGGTCATTCCAGGAATGCAAGGATGATTTAATATTAGAAAATCAATCAGCATAATTTGCCATACTATAGTGTGTTTGCAAAGTTGGGAAACCAGTAATAGTATATTACTTCAGCATCCAAATTATCTGCTCACTACCCATCAGGCAAAGTACCTCTAAATTTGAAGCAATGGTTCTAATTGTTAATCTGAAATAATGTATAAGAAATATACTACAGAATGTCCAGAAAATCTGGAAATACATGGATGTTAGCAGAGCACTTTTGCATAGTGAAAAATCTTTAAGAGGTATGAATCTCTAAATGGAATTTCATTCTCTACATCAAGATGTGGGTAAAATGAAAAAAAAGGAAAGGTTGGAGGGCCCAGAAGAGTTAGTACAATACATTCTTCCAGGCCATTTGTAATGACTTGTACTGTAGTTCTAATCCACTAACATATTTTTTTTAATTTATTTGTTCTTGGCTGCATTGGGTCTTCGTTGCTGCGCGCGGGCTTTCTCTAGTTGCGGCGAGTGGGGGCTACTCTTCATTGCAGTGTGTGGACTTATTGTGGTGGCTTCTCTTGTTGCAGAGCACGGGCTCTAGGCACGCAGACTTCAGTAGCTGTAGCACGCGGGCTCAGTAGTTGCGGCTTGCAAGTGCTAGAGCACAGCCTCAGTAGTTGTGTTGCATGGGCTCAGTACTTGTGGCTCATGGGCTTAGTTGCTTCGTGATATATGGTATCTCCCCAGACCAGGGCTCAAACCCATGTCCCCTGCATTAGCAGGCAGATTCTTACCTACTGCACCACCAGGGAAGCCCCACTAACATATTTTTAATCTAACATTATTGTAGGAATACAAAACAGCTCTATGACTTAGAAAAGGAAAAGGACTTCTCCCTACTACACAGTATATTATGGACTTGGAAACAGATGAAATCCCTTCGACAACGCCAAGGGTTTACAAGCACCTCGATAAAGTTGCAGTTTCAGAGGTGAGTGGCTGCTCTATTTGTGTTTATAGGTCTCCTGAGGAGCTGCCCATTAATAACTGGGAATTCAAAGTAACTTGGAAAAGAAAATCCAGAAGCTAGTCAACTATTTGACATAGTCAACAAAGAACTTGTATCTTGAATGTATAAACAATACTTACAACTTAATAAGACAACTCAATTTAAAAATGGGCAAAAGATTTGAACAGATACTTCATTAAAGAAGGTATATGGATGGCAAATGAACACAGGAAACAATGCTCAACATTATGTTATGTCAATAGGGAAATGTAAACTAAAACTGCAATGGGATACACTACACACCTATTAGAATGGCTAAAATCCAAAAAAAAAAAGAGAAAAGAATAGAGAGAAGAAAGAAGGAAAAGAAAAAGGCAATAACAAATGCTGGCAAAGCAACAGGAACTCTCACTGATGGCTGGTGGAAATGCAGAATGGCGCAGTTTGGAAACAGTTTGGCACTTTTTTTTGTTGTTGTTTTGTTTTTTTTGTTTTTTTGCGGTATGCGGGCCTCTCACTGCTGTGGCCCCTCCCGCCGCGGAGCACAGGCTCCGGACGCGCAGGCCCAGTGGCTACGGCCCACGGGCCCAGCTGCTCCACGGCACGCGGGATCTTCCTGGACTGGGGCACGAACCCGTGTCCCCCACATCGGCAGGCGGACTCCCAACCACTGCGCCACCAGGGAAGCCCCAGTTTGGCACTTTTTGATAAAGTTAAACATAGACCCAGCAATCATACTTCTAGATGGAACATGTAAGTCACAAAAACATATCTAGTGGAGGAGATAGTTACAAATTAAAAACTTTGCTTGTTAATCACTTCTTAAGCTGTTTGTGAACCCACAGTGAAATAACTGGTTCTCTCCCACAAGCCGTTGTCCTGGGTCTTTTGCTTTTCAAAACTATAAAAGATTAGTATAATTTCAGGCAATTAAGAAAGATGTTTAGCTTTGTTGATTTTTATTCCTG